>NC_041389.1:484556799-484572314 GCF_002162155.2 Triticum dicoccoides | reverse complement strand
TGCCTCTCTCGAATACGTAATACACACACATACCTCTCTAGGCCCCGCCAAATGCATCAACTACACATTCACGCATGTTACATCACGTACCCCATTGATCTAAAAAGCCCTCTCTTCACGTTTATTTCACATACAACATTCGTTTTGAATAAAGTGTGGCCAAAAAAATTATTTTAGAGTTTCTACATATATACAACATTACAAAGTTATATGGAGGAGTACGAACGCTAATTTGCATTGCATGGTGCCCACAATGATATTTATTCCGCACTGTGAATTTGTATATTTTTATACTATACAAAGTTAGTTATAATAAAGAGAAATGAAGAGCATCTCTCTGTCCATCGCATACCCCCCTGTATGCCCCTTTCACGTATGCACACAAAACCATCTCCAGGTCCTCTAAAAGTAAGCCCCCAGAAAATTCACGCATGTTTCATCTTTCTCTCGCGATATATGCAATGACAATCATCGTATTTGAAGCGAAAGCACGATACGTACATTGGACTTCAGAATCCACTCATTACGGTCACCATTTACGTTTAGTGCTTATTATACAGTCGCGGGCTCACCGTACAACTCTGTATTTGCTCATGACATGACTAGTTGACCAGTTAAACGCTCTACGTGGCACCTCTAGTGTTGCATCACATTATCTCACTACCATCGTGCCCACCTGTCGACTTGTATCTAGTCTACATCTACACTCTTATAAAATATATAAAATACACTCTTATAAAAAACAGAGTTGGTGATGATGGTGTGCCTGCCATCCTACAATATAGGCCATCCAATTTATATCTGACGGATAGGAAAGAAACTATGGCAATTTTGCAAAAAGGTAC
Organism: Triticum dicoccoides; assembly: GCF_002162155.2. NCBI lineage: Eukaryota > Viridiplantae > Streptophyta > Magnoliopsida > Poales > Poaceae > Triticum > Triticum dicoccoides. The sequence goes on along the minus strand of NC_041389.1, from coordinate 484,571,469 downwards.
CCACACACCTCTCCACATTTGCAAATAAGGCCTTCCCTCGTTCATCCTTTTCTCTCACAAGATAAACAAGTCATACAAATGCATCTTGATGTTACGTGCAACGCTTGGGCATCTTGCTAGTAAGAATGAAAACAAACGACAAAAAAATATTTGGACGGTGGTTCGAAGTGATGACCGCGGGCATAGCGGACAAGGTGGCCTTATATTGGTATGTTGAGCCATTTGTTTTAACACACAGGAGCTGGTGTGGTGATTGTACACACACGCACGCATGCACATGAACTTCATCAACGCAACACTCACACAAACACATGCACCCACGCATGCACGCAACACTCACACATACACACGCAGCCACGCACGCACGCAACACTCACACGCACACATGCATGCATGCATGCACACACCAGTACACCACACGACCAACACACACTCTCACTCTCAAGTGCTCAACCTACACGTGCATGCGCACACATCAGGCCCTGACAGACACATACACAACAAGGTGATTGCCACGCACGGGTTGGAGCCTTGTCGCGCCTGCATAAATTTGTGTTTATCAGACCTTTTCCCTATGCGAACTGACAGGTGGGTCCCACAAGGAACATGGTCAATTTAACTAGTCAACATGGCGCCACGCAGACTATTTGGCTGGTCAACAGAGTGCAATCCGATGCTGAACCATGAGCAAGTGACCGTATAATCACCGCAATACATATATAGTGACAGTAATCAGCTTATTCTGAAGTTCGGTGACCGTATTACGATTTTCTCTCTGTAGGCCCTCCAAAACAACATCCCTACACGTTCTCGCATGTTATAGCACTACTACTACACTCTAACACAATAAATCATATGTGTTTTTAGTTTTACTAGATATCATATTGTTACTTATAATTATTCAGTTTGCATACATTAAAATTGCCTTTGAAATGTATGGCCAGTATCATCTACCGCACGGGAAACAGCCCTTTCCTATTTCATCGGGTTTGTATCGATGGATCGTGCGAAACAGCAAAACTATAGTACTATACAGTACAAGTGACAGTTCGTTGGGCCGTTGTGTCATCCACTCCTCCGTCGTAAGAGTGGAGAGCTCGCTTTCATAAATCTTCTAGTTCCTTTCGCCGACATGTGGGACATCAAGCTACCGGGTCCATGTGCCATACCCGAATACAGTGCAGAGCAGCCAGGGTGAAGCACCCCAGTCATGGCGCCGGCGTAGTAATGAGCAATGAGGCGTCAAATAACAAAGCTGCACCTTTCCCGCAGTTAAGTTGGAGGGACGTAGTAATAATCGTAAAAAAAGAAGTTGGAGGGACGAAGCAACCATCATTTCACTCGTTGCTGAATCCGCTTCTCCCTCATCTTCTTCAACTTAACCACGTGTTGCTTCGATCCTTGTTCTGCCTCATGTGGGACGCGGATCGGCTTGGTAAAGCACTGACACGTGGGACCGCATGTTAGAAAACCGCTAGGACAACGTCCTCCAAAAATAAGAAACCTCCCCCGCCATCCGCGCGGCAAAATCACCTCCTTTTTACTAATATTGATTCTATAATTTTTTAGATCAATATAATTGAGATTTGTATAGATAGCACAGGAGCAAAACCAAGTGGTACGGTTAAGGGCATCCACAATGTGTAGCCAAATGTGAAAATAGCTTTTGGCATCGTGGGAACCATTGTGGACGGTGTTTCCAAAGCCAAAAAGATGGAGCCGAAGCTCCCTGATTGATTGATTGAAGGAATAGAAAAATGCAACGTCTCTCCTCTTTCTCACATGCCTGGACGCATGTAGTACAGTATAGAGCATAGAGTCTACTACCCTGTCCCTTCTATCACAAATCACAAAGAAGTGAGGCGTCAAATTACAAAAGCACGGTGTCGGTGTTCTGGGAACGGGGGGTCCCCAGACTTGCCTGCCTGCGGCCTGTGGCGTGGCTCAACTAGGGGGCCCTGTGCGGCCCAGCTTCATTAGCTCAAGCTCAAGACCCTCGCGAGGGGCCAAGCCTCGCGGGGCAGACGACAGGAAGCTTCCTCAGCCGCAGCCTCGTCAGGAAGGCTCGCGAGGAGGCGGAGAGATCAAGGCAGGGCACCTCGCAAGGATTCTGTGACGCAAGCCATGACGATCGAAACCAGGCGGGCGCCGGCCCGTGTAGTGTCCTTGTTTCCCCTTCGGTGCAAAGGGGGCAAGCACAGGCCAAGGCATCAGGCAAAGGTTATCGTTTTGGTGCAACAAGACCAAGACCAGCAGAACGGCAGGATGGAGGTCATCGTGGAGCCCAGGACAGCGTCATCGTTAGAGCCTTTGGCAGCTGAAGACCAACTTTAGTCAGGATAAGTGTGCTAGATGTTCCCCTTCAAAATGGCCAATTGTTGGCGCCCTTCCCGCTCAATTTTTGGGAAGAGGCCCAGGGACTTCCTCTATAAATAGGACCAGCCACCGTAGTGGAGAGAGGGCTAGAAATCCGGTAGGCATCTAGAGATCGACCAAGGAGAGAGAGTGAGAAGCGATTGAACTCACCCAAGCAGTTCATCGCACCAGCTCAAGAACAGCCCTCGCGAGGCTGTTCTCCCTTTGTACTGTTCATCATCAGCCCTTGAGGCAATCCACCACACCACACACTGGAGTAGGGTATTACACCACAATGGTGGCCTATACCAGTATAAATCTCGTGTCCCTTGTGTGTTCTTCTTTCAAGCCTAGATCCTTTGCGAGACTTTGATACGTGAGCCAGTAGGGGAAAGATCTTCGTGTGCACCCCAGAGTTCAAACCTCAAGGGTCTGCCAGAACCCGAAATCCGACATTTGGCGCGCCAGATAGGGGTGCACCAGAATCTTTCTTCTACTGGTCGCGTGTGATCTTCCGTCGTATCCATGGCTGACGCTCATCGGGCTCGCGCCGAGCGTCGGGCAGCTCTCGCCACCCGTGTCGCCCAGACGGTGCCCGTCGGCAGTTGCCCCCGTTGTTCCCTGTCGCCTGCCGCCACCGGCCCGGTGCGGAATGAGCAGCAGGCCTCGTCCCTGCATCCTTCGGTGCGGCGGGAAGGCCACACCGCCACCCCGTCGCTAACTCCAGCCAGTTCGTCATCCCACGCCTGTCGCGCCCCCACGGACGTGCACGCTGTGCTGCTCCTGGCACGTGAGCTCCTGCACTACCATCCCATCGACGACCTCTACGAGGACTGGCTCGCCCGCATCACCGAGCTCGTCAGCGCAGCAGGGGGCTCTCCCTTGCCATCCCTCTCGCTGCCTCGCCCTCCATCCTGTGCAGGAGGCGTGGATCAAGAGGTGCCTCCGCCACCTCCTCCTCAAGAAGGCGCCTTGGCTCAAAGGTGCGCGGACCCAGGACGAGACCCTCCGCGTCCAACGCCTGCGCGACAAGAGAGAAGCTGCCAAGAAATCCCTCGCCCTCAAGAAGCTGCTCGCGTGCTCCCTGCACCGGCACATAATGACCGCGCTCCTGCTCCAGCGCGCCAAGACCCTGCGCTGCTCCTAGCGGCGGCACGCGGAGACCTCCAACATCAAGCCCTTCGTCACCAAAGGCCTCTTGTGGCCACTGCAGGTCTGCAGTGCCTTCACCGCCGAGCTGCATAGCGTCGCATGGCCCGGCAAGTTCAAGTCGGACCTGCCTCCTTGCTATGACGGCACTGCCGACCCTGCGGAGTTCCTCCAGCTCTACAAGATGGGCATCGAAGCCACCAACAGAGATGAAAAGGTCATGGCGAACTGGTTTCCCATGGCGCTCAAGGATGGTGCCCGCACCTGGCTCCTAAACCTGGCTCCCGGCACGATCTCCTCCTAGGACGAGATGCGCACCCGCTTCATCGCCAACTTCCAAGGCACTCGCGATCGGCCCCCGGCCATGAGTGACCTGCGCCGCATCAAGCAACAGCCAGGAGAGACCCTGCAGAGGTACATCCAGCGCTTCAACAACGCTTGCCTCAAGATTCCCAGGGTGACTGAGGAAGCCATCATCTCAGCCTTCTCCGATGGCGTGCGTGACATCAAGATGAAAGAGGAGCTGGCCATCCATGAAGACCTGTGCACATCCCTGGAGCTGTTAAACTTGGTAACCAAGTGCGCCAGGGCTGAGGAATGGTGCCTTTCCCTCCTCGAGCTTCCGGCTATCAATCCAGAAGAGAAGAAGCCCAAGGTCAAGGACGTGAAGCGCAAGGGGGCTGCTGTGCTCGCAACGGAGCCAGACACCAAGCGAAGCAGGGATCAGCCTGAGTCATCCAAGGGCAGCCGGTACTACGTGTACCACGACCTCCACACCCACAACACCAACGAATGCCAAGAGCTCAGGACCGTACGAGATGGGCGTATCGGTCGATGCCCCGAGCGCAACAAACGGGGCTATGACCGAGGAGGAGGAAGAAGTGGAGGACGATGGGAAGACCGTGGCCCTCGCCAAGGGTGGCGTGACCGACCTCGCGAGGACCGCTGGTAGGACCAGCCTTGCGAGGGAGGTTGGAGGGATCAGCCTTGTGAGGATCGCCCTCAAGGCAACACAGGCCTCCCTCCTCTACCACCACCGCCAAGGAGGAATGAAGACCACCATCAGGACGAGGGGGCTGGTGGATTCCAGGAGCTGCGCGCAATCGCTTGCATCCTAGGCGGCGCCCAGGCCCCAGCCTCACAACGCATCTTCAAGCAGTTCGCTCACCAGGTGAATGCAGTCCTCCCCAAGCTTGAGGCCAAGCGCCCCCTCAGGTGGTCCGCGTGCTCTATCACGTTTAGCTAAGTGGACCAGCTCAAGTGCGCAGCAACGGCCGGAGTCCTCAAAATGCTTTGCTCCCCAGTCATCAGCAATGTGCAAGTCACCAGGACCCTCATCGATGGGGGAGTAGGACTCAACGTCCTGTCCGTCGAGACATTCAACAATCTCCAAGTGCCATATGATCAGCTTCTACCAACCAAGACTTTCTCAGGAGTCACCGATGGTTCCACTGTTCCGCTAGGGAAAGTTCGCCTTCCTGTCACCTTTGGGCAGCGCAACAACTACCGCACCGAGCTCATTGACTTCGATATCGCCCACATTCGCCTGCTATACAATGCCATCCTCGGCTACCCAGCCCTGGCCAAGTTCATGGCAGTGACTCACCACGGCTACAATGTCCTCAAGATGCCAGGGAGCGGTGGATTCATCATAGTGCCTTGTGAGGAAAGGAATGTAATGTGTTCCCTTGAGCGCACCTTCCAAGCCGCGGCAATCGAAGACCCAGATCATAGGAGCGGAAGACTCCCCGAGATGGTTCCTAAGAAGAAGAAGGCTTTGCCTGGCCCAAGCCATCAGGGGGCGAGTACCTCCGGAGGCATTGCGTCAGGATCCGCGCCCGTTCAGGGGGCGCCGCCCTCTGTCACATAGGAAGGCGCGCCCGACGCCCTCCTCGGGCAGGGCTCGGGGGCTCTTTCCTGGAAAGCCACCGACCTTGCCAAGATCACGAGGGAGGCGTTCGAGCACCACTTGGAGGCGTGCTTCAAGGCACGTTTCCCTCAGGAAGGTATGAGGTAAGGAGGACCAAACCCTCAGGAGTTCATCACGAGAAACACTCAGGAGTTACAGGAGTCAAGAGTCATGCGCGACAGCCGCCGCCTACCCACCGCAGCCCCACATCCAGGCGAGGATGGAGGGCTGCGTGTCTGCATCTATGTACCAGGGCTCAACCGAGCCGCATCTCAGAAGCGCATCTGGCCTTCGCGTGTGGGGCGCTGTGAGGGCCCGCCTCACAGCTATGTTCGCATGCCCTTCGGCCTGCCAAACACGGTCGCCGCTCATCAGCGCCTGCTGAGGAGCATTCTGGAGGCTCAGGAGGTCAGGCATCACGCGGTCCTAGCGGAGATGGAGATGGCCCTCAAAGGTCCAGGTCCCGGGAGCTCGTGAGGGTCGGCTTCCTCACCACGCGTCGTCCGCTACTTCAGCATTCCTTCGTCTTCAACGGTATCAGGTGACATCTTTCAAAGTTGCACAAGCTCTCTCCTATGTGGGAGGGCCCGTTCAAGGTTGTTCATGTTTCCAGGCCCGGCTCCGCGTGCTTGGAGACCTAGGAGGGGGTGCCCGTCCCGAACGCGTGGAACATTCAACACCTTCGGAGGTTCTATCCATAAGCAAGGCCCAGTGCCTGTGAAGAAGGCGAATGCCTATGAAGCTTACCATTTTGGAAAAGGCCCGGTGCCTGTGAAGAAGGCCAATGCCTGTGAAGCTTACCTCTTTGGAAAAGGCCTGGTGCTTGTGAAGAAGTCCAGTGCCTGTGAAGCTCGCCGCGCGTGACACTCTCACGTAATAATGAGTGGGGCTGTACATGCCCCGGAGTCTCCGGAGTGCCGCCCTCAGGCCTCGGGGGCTCCCGCCCATGCCCGGTGGAAGCACTTAGCTCCGCGCTGGTGAGAAGACGTCGAAGACTAGATTAGGTGCCGGACGCGGCATTTTCATTTGCTTTCTGCAGTTAGTTTTTTCGTTCCTATTTGAAGTTTTATTGGAGCTGTTGTCGTCCCTAGCTTGTGAATCCTTGCCTTTTTCGCCGACTTGCCCCATTTTCTCTTGCGCAAGTCTCGCAAGGGAGTTGCACGGGCACCCTCGTGAGTGTTTTTTGCCCCGGTCGTTTGAAGCTTCCCTATCCGAGTCCGCTGCGGGAGCACCCTTCCTAGTCCATGCCCCATGGGCATCGCGACGCGAGCACAGGACCTGGGTCGGTCGCCCCCACAACCGAGACCAAAAGCTACCCCTCCTGACTAACCCTTCTAGTACATGAAGCGCGCGGTGAGGCCCCGGCCTTAGGAGGCAAGGACCGCAACAAGCCTCCCCGGGCTAAGTAGTTCTCACACACGGACATGCGGCACAGGAACACAGCACAGAAGTAGCGGAAACATCATGATAATTAACAGCAACAGTCCGACACGCCCCCGCAGGGCCCCATATTACTTTCTTTTTGCGCAGGGAAGGAAGAAAAACAAAATAGGCACGACTTGCTCGGCACCAACTCTTGGCAAGGGCTCGTACTGCCTCCGGGGCTTAGTCAGATCCCTTCTCTCGCTTCACCAGGGCGCGGCGGCGGCCCGACACACTACCTTCCCCCAGGCAGGCGCGACAGTGCGGGGGCTGGTTGTGGCCACCACTGGAGGAGCTGATGTCCGAAGGAGAGTCGCTCAAGCTTGGCGAGCCCCGAGCACCGCTGACCACGCGCCTGCCGCCATCTTCATCTTGGTCAATGCCGAGGCCGGGCACATGGCCGCGATCATCGTCTTCGGGCAGCACGCAGCACGGCGACCGTCTTCCCCGGACACCCTCACGTAGAGGGTGGCATCACCGTCAAACTTGAAGTGCAGGGTGCACCGTCGGCTCAAGCCACACGCGCGGGCAAACGTTTGCCAGCCGCGGGTCAGGGCCGCATTCCCGACGATGGAGACCTCCAGCGAAGCCCAGGAGGCCCTGCTGCAGCAGCCGTCCGCCTGAAGCCAGAGGCCGCCAGGAGCGCTGGCCAGAAGCTCACCTACAAACAAGCGGGGAAGCTGGAGCTAGGTGCCGGTCGGGTCCGCCGACCACACGATGAACTCCGGCAACACCTCCGCCGAGTGGAAGTGTAGCCTCGGGGGACGCGCAGCCACGGCGTGCTCCCATCAGCAACCAGGTGCCCCTCGCCGCGCAGGGGACCGCCTCCATGACCGCGAGAAGTCACTACGGGGGCCGCAGGATGCTTGCGAGGGTGGCCTCAGCCACGCTTGGCCGGAGGAGAGTCAGGCCCTTCCTGACGGGCCTTTCCCTTCTCCGAGATTGAGAACCTCTTCGGCGGCGCCATGGGGATGGCGAGTAGCCGGGATGGAGAGAAAGGAGTAGCAGGAAGGAATGGACTGAAAGGGCTCATGCCGTTCCGTACTTATAGCCGGAGAAGGCCAACCGCCGGCCTCCACGATCGCAGGTAATCATGACCCATTTTTGCATGCAGGGACTTGTCAAGTCATGCGGTTGCCGAAGCGTCATGGGGAAGCGGGGACACCCACGTCCAATCAATCACCACACGGCGCTCAAGGCCGCAGGCTATTGGGGCTCGCGGGCGCTTCGCACTTGCCCCTTCGCCTCTCTGCTAAGCCAAGTCCGGGTGCGCCTTTGGCCCGGGGGTACTGTCAGCGTTCTGGGAACGGGGGGTCCCCAGACTTGCCTGCCTGCGGCCTGCGGCGTGGCTCAAGTAGGGGGCCCAGTGTGGCCCAGCTTCATCAGCTCAAGCTCAAGACCCTCGCGAGGGGCCAAGCCTCACGGGACGGACGACAGGAAGCTTCCTAAGGCGCAGCCTCATTAGGCAGGCTCGCGAGGAGGTGGAGAGATCAAGGCAGGACACCTCACAAGGAGCCCGTGACGCAAGCCATGACGATCGAGACCAGGCGGGCGCCGGCCCGCGCAGTGTCCTTGTTTCCCTTTCGGTGCAAAGGGGGCAAGCACAGGCCAAGGCATCAGGCAAAGGTTACCGTTTCGGTGCAACAAGACCAAGTCCAGCAGAACGGCAGGATGGAGGTCATTGTGGAGCCCAGGACGGCGTCATCGTCGGAGCCTTTGGCAGCCGAAGACCAACTTTAGTCAGGATAAGTATACTAGATGTTCCCCTTCAAAATGGCCAATTGTTGGCGCCCTTCCCGCTCATTATTTGGGAAGAGGCCCAGGGCCTTCCTCTATAAATAGGACCAGCCACCGCAGCGGAGAGGGGGCTAGAAATCCGGTAGGCATCTAGAGATCGACCAAGGAGAGAGAGAGAGAGAAGCGATTGAACTCACCCAAGCAGTTCATCGCACCAGCTCAAGAATAGCCCTCGCGAGGCTGTTCCCCCTTTGTACTGTTCATCATCAGCCCCTGAGGCAATCCACCACACCACACAATGGAGTAGGGTATTACACCACAACGGTGGCCTGAACCAGTATAAATCTCGTGTCCCTTGTGTGTTCTTCTTTCTAGCCTAGATCCTTTGCGAGACTTCGATACGTGAGCTGGTAGGGGAAAGATCTTCGTGCGGACCCCAGAGTTCTAACCTCAAGGGTCTGTCGGAACCCGAAATCTGACACACGAACGAAGTAACCATCATTTCACTATTCACTGACTCCGCTTCTCCATCGTCTTCTCCGACAAAACATCTCACCGCACTAGTACTCCTAGTAGTACTAGTCCTTTGGTTCAACGGACTTCCTGGATGCAAATAAGGTGGTTGTGTCGGCTTGCAGGCGGCACTTGCGAATGACTTACCGTGGTCTCCATCATTGGTGTTCTCCGTCGAACGCACTTCACCAAACCACAAAAAAAGATATCATCGATGTCACCGCAATGGGGAAGGAAGTCAAATATAGTTAGTACCTGCATTTTTTTGTACACAAGGCCAGTATATCGAAATTACAATTTGCAAAGAGCCACTAACACTAATCGAGGCAAAATTGATGGGGTTAGCAACCAAGGACATTAATATCCCCTGCATGCATGCGGAAGTGAGAAGGTTGGTTTGCATGGCGCTGCATTAATCAAGCGATGAGGAGTGAGATGGTTAGCTCTTTGGTCTTTGGAGAAAAAATACGCATTAATTGACACGTGAAACGAGGATTTGTATCGATTAAATCCCGCGAAGGAAAACCCCGCCTTTCTTTTTTAACACTAGTACTCCTAGTACGTACGTACTTATCCTGTTTGGGTCTAGGCCGTGCATTGCCAAACTTAGCCTCACATTTTTGCCAAGCTTGTCTAAAGTTTTCAAAAATGAGAAGGAGGTACACTTGCGCACGGCTGTCGCGGTCGCACCGCACCCTCACGCGGTCGCTCCTGCATGCCGCGGTCACACCGCACCCTCACACGGTCGCTCCTGCACGCTGCAAACCCAACCAAGGGAACGCACCCTCACTGACACGTGTTGTTGCATGTGAACAAACCAAACTCAGCCATCCTATCGCTGACACATAATTTTCGTTCATAGAGTATGTTTATCCTACCGCATGTTGGGGAGTATCCGTACGGCCCGTGCGGTGGTCTGTTGGGGAAGAAGAAGAGGTGAGGAAGAAGGAAAGAAGGGTTAGGAGACGTAGGATATTCATCCAACCGCCTGAAATGGTAGACTGACCCAAGTCAGGCGAGTTGCATAACAAATATATGTTTTTACACAGCAAAAGATCCATAAAAACAACAACATAAATAAAAACTATCACTGCTCATGGAAAGAGACGGCCTCGTCGTCTTTGTCTGTCGGCGTGAACCAGCTATCGCTGCCGACGCGTGTCTCCGCACTGTGGTTGTCCTCAGCCTCCAGCTACTCGTTCAAGCGGAGTGTGCGGGCGCTCTGCACGGACGAGAGCACAACCCGTTTCAAGTCAAGGACGTCCGGTTCCGCCTGCAGGAGGGCCTTGATGGCAGCGGCATCCGTGCGCTCTGTGTTGAGTCGATCCTCCACCGCCCGGTTCAAGTCCAGGACGTCCGGTTCCGCCTACAGGAGGGCGTCGATGAGAGCGGAATTCATGTGCTCTGTGTCGAGTCGAGCCTCTGCCGCCCGGTTGAAGTCTAGGATGTCCGATTCCGCCTGCAGGAGGGCCTCGATGGAAGCGGCATCCGCGCGCTCCGCCTCAAGTTGAGCCTCCACCGCCCGGTTCACATCCACGACATCTGGTTCCGCCTGCAGGAGAGCCTCGATGGCAGCGGCATGCGCGTGCTCTGCGTCGAGTTGAGCCTCTGCCTCCCCGTCGTCCTTTAGTATCGCCATGTTGAACCGCTGGTCCGCCTGCACCATGGGGGACTTGGACGCCGGCACGAAGTCGACGTCCATCATCTCATACCCATCTAGGGCCTACTGCACCGCGACCTCCACCATGAACATTGGATCGGCTTCCTCCTCCTTGTAGCTTGGCTCCAAAGAACTCGGGGATTGGCCCGCCGCAAAGCAAGCTTGGGAACGGAGGTCTGTGGTGCCGACCGCCGCCGCAATTTCTGCGCGGCGCTCCGGCGTCAGCATCTTGTAGTAAGTGATCTTATGGTGCACCATGGCTTTCCGTGGAACTAGGGGACGCTTGTTGCGGGCTAGGGGATCGAAAGGTGGGGGAATGGGCTGGACATTTGGTGTGGTTTTAGGGCATTCACTGGCGTAGGTCGAGCAGCAAAGGTTCTGGTGTGAATAGTGGTTCCGGTGATGACCGATCAATCGGTTTTGGCTGTACATCGCTCTTGTCACGTTCGCATTGGAGGCCGGCACGCTGGACCCTCCACGTCGCTCACTGAATAGAACGCGCTTCATCTTGCGTTTTCACTCGCTTGTGGGACCGTAGTTGAGAGCAAACCGACGTACCTCCCCCTCCCCCGCCTGCGTCATTTATTATACTACCACTCCCTCCGTTTTATGCGGAGTAAATAAAAATAGAGGGCGTATACTACGGATGAGGATACCCTGACGTGGCCGAACCCATTGAGTAACTGGCATGCGGGGCCTAGAAAGTATGGGGTCCGCCAGTAAGTGACCGAAAGGGAGGGTAAGGCAGGGATACCTACGTCAGAGGATCCACTTCCACTACTACTCCCTCCTTCCATTTACTATACAAGGCCTAATGCAATTTTTGAGGCTAACTTTGACCAAATGTTAGAGTAATAATACATGGCATGCAACTTACACAAAGCATACGGTCAAATTCGTATGTGAAAGGAGTTTCCAATGATATAATTTTGACATTATACATCTCATGTACTATTAATCTTGTCAATAGTCAAATTGGAAACCATCTCGAGTACAAATCTAGGAGTACGTACGAATCTAACAATATTGATTGGGCGTTGTTGAATGTTGATACCTTTTTGATCAAAGTAGAGATGCTTTCACTACACATAAAACTTATATGAAAACTAGAAAGGATAGGAGGGAGTATATTGTACGTTCAAAAACGAAACGAACATTGAATACCCTTTATATATGATTTGCGGATGCTATGGTCACCGGTTCAAAATTTTGAATCCGCCTTAGGTATCACATGCCCCCACTCGTTCCCTCTGGATTTCATCTCGGGGTCCAGAGATCTATTGAAAGAGGACTAGGGTGGGTACATGCGAATGATACTCGGCGGAATGTTCAAATGAGGCATGCGGGAGGATGGACTCGACTGGAGGGCGACATGATCGATGGAGAAGAGGGTTGGAGAGGAATGAGAGATAAGCAAATGCCACATGATTATACTTGAACGGCTCAAATAAACAATAAGTTGTCTCGCTTGGCCTACATAGTGAAAGGACTAATGCGCAATGTAGAGCACTGACGCTCGAATATGGCCGGGAAAACAGGGAAACCGACATGTGGGGCACACCCGTCGCGACGACGTAGCGCAGACTAGTCCAATGGAGGAGTTGGCCCACGACCTCCTCGCCACCGACAACCGTTCATGGGTCGTTGGGGCCAACAACGTGGCGCAGCTCCAGCACCTCCTCTGGACACGGCGATCGTGGTGAGCGACATGCTCATATCGTTGCTAAACACGGTCGGTTTCAGTGTGCCGAGGGTGGCGTTAGTGTTGTGGCACGACCAACAGTATGTTTGGTTTGTGCCCAAGGTTGCCCCATCAAAACATTGGGTAGCAAAACTTTTGGTTGAGGTATTGTTTGCCCATGATTTGGCTGACATTGGCAAGAAAAATGAACTAGAGTTTGCTAGAGTTCATTGGCATGCCAAAATAATGGCAACCATCCAAACAAAGACCAATCTTTGGGTCATGACCAAAATTTTGGTTGAGGTATTGGTTGCCCATGATTTGGCCGACATTGGCAAGAAAAATGAACTAGAGTTGGCTAGAATTCATTGGCATGCCAAAAAATGGCAACCATCCAAACAAAGACCAATCTTTGGGTCATGACCAAAATTTTGGTAAGGTGCACTTTGGCCACAATCCAACCACACCCCAACACCCGGCTCGTCGAGGATGCACGGGGTGCCGCGATGTGTCCGCGGAGTGGTGTAGCGCGGCCAACTGCTTCCTTTGGACCTGAGACCATGCTGGGTCGTCTTGATTTTTCAATGACATGCAGGGATCGCATGTGAGCAAAGGGCATCTCCAACGTTGCCACGCCCACATCTAACTACCCTAGCACACCAAAACCCTCGTCCCTCGCACCGTCGCGCGGTGCGTTCCCAGCCGGCGCCAGCTGCCCGCATTCATGCCGTCCGTTCGTATGTCGTCATTAAGAGGCTCGGTGCCCGAGGAATCAACTCCGGCGACTTAATGATGCACCCGGACGCTTGGCCTCACCGGAATGCGCTACTTAAAGCGGCAATGCCCAGCTAACCTCCACACCATAGCGCATCGTCCTCCTACCTGGCACCACATCCGCCATGAACGCAAGTGTGAACGCTCTGCGGGAGAGCTTGTCTTCGGGGATTAAGCTCGAGGTCACCGCCCTCGCTCAAGTCGCCTCTCGCGACGTAGTAGCGGCGTAGCCGGACGCGGACGCGCGACTGCACAAGCGGTGGCCACGCTGGCGGCCGACGACGGGAGCACCGTCAGCCACGCATCCTACTTGCCACCGTCCAACGTCCAGCACCGCCGAGGTCGGGGACTCCTCCGAGGATGAGTAGGGCATGAGAGGCGACAGGGCATGGTGTGCCAACTAGCCGGTCTGTATCCCGTGTTCTACTCTTCCTCGCCGGAGACCGCACCTTCACTTCACGGGTCTTGAACCCCGCCCCTGTACATAGAGATCGTAGATGGAGGACGTCGGTCGCTGCCGTAGAATAGGTTTAGGGTCGGGTTTCTTTTATTTTTCTGTCCTATAAAAGTTCGAAATGTAATGAAAATATGTCGTGTTTGCATTAATCTCGGCCGGTGTATATGAACTTTCACAATAATATACATATTGTAGGAGTACTAGCAAGATGCCCGTGCGTTGCACAGAAGATCAAGATCTTATGGGAGAAAAGGATGAACGAGGGAAAGCCTTATCTGCAAATGTGGAGAGGAGTGCGGGTAAATTGTCATAGTTTCCTTCCTATCCGTTAGATATAGATCGGACGGCCTATATTGCAGGATGACAGGCACACCATCATCACCAACTCTGCTTTTTATTGAACTAAGACAAATCTAACATGCGAAGTAAAATAAACACATAGGGTCTATGCATACACAAATTATCTTAGGCACTCCAATAGTACGTCCACTACACATTCATGCATTTCACATCTTTCTACATCTACGGGAACCTACAAAAGGGTTAACGTAAATTGCCTCTCTCTCTCCACCCCTGATTTTCATGGTGGTGGGCCCCTCCCTCCCTGCAATCTACAATCAACAGCTCACACGTTTGACATTACGTTAATTACGTAACTGGGATTACGTAGGTGTAGCATTACTCGTCCTAAAAAACCCAACTAAGCCAACCTCCCAGCATATCGCGTGGGAAAAGACCCGGCCGCGCCGTTTTAGTCGGGATTACCGGATTACTAGTAGTAGTATCGATGGATCGCGTGAAGCAACAAAAACATTTGAGGGGGCGAAGCACCTAATTTAAAAGGAAAAAAGGTGGTACACTCACAGCACTCCTGTCGCAGTCGCATTGCACCCCACACACGTTCGGTCCTGCACACGGCTCACGCAAACGGAACGCGCTTCGGCTTGCCTCTTCATTGACACATGGGACTGCACTTGGAGAAACAGACCATGCGCCAAACTCCCCCCCGCCCA
>NC_041389.1:484545456-484556095 GCF_002162155.2 Triticum dicoccoides | reverse complement strand
GCCCTTCAGCCAACTAGCCAATAATATTCCCCAAAACCCCTCCCCCTCCCGTCCCCATCCACTCCATTCGTTCTGCCAAAGTCGCCCTCCCTGCCGCACCGATACGTCAGCGCCGTGGTTCATCGTGGGGACGCACGGCGATCCTCTCGCTCCCACAGTACGCTCTCGTAGACTGTCGTCCTCTAGCTGCACCGCCACCTCTGGCTACGTTCTTGTGGAGGCGCACGGTGGTCAGCGCTGCCACCGCTGGCGACGTTCATGTGGAGACGCACGGCGGTCAGCTTCTCCCATGCTACACGCATTCTAGACAGAGGCCCCGTTCATGTCGGTGTAGCGCTGAATGTTAGCTGATAGACGTTGTTAATCTCACTATTTGCCGAAGTAGTTTACTGTCAATATGCTCTGCTTAAGAAGCTTCCTTGCCCTGTTCTGCACTCAATTTTCTTAGCTGAGATGGCATGCCAAGGCCGAATAGTTGCTAAAATATCGTGCCATATATTTATTGTGATGTAGATTGCCATGGTCTGGTAGCCAATCTGTTAGGTGAAATAGCTCTACACCATTTTATACTCGATCTTTGTTGCTGCGATGGCCTTCGATAGTTTGATGGTTGTGTGCTCAGCCTCATTGACTGCTGAAACATCCTGCCATAATTTAGCACTCAAATCTGTTTGCTAAATTAGCTTTACATATATTTCGTTACTTAGATCTGCTCGTCCAAATATCTTGCCATAGCTTTAGACATCGACCTAGGTATTTTTTTTCTGGACTTCATAAAAAAGCATATATGTTTTTCCTGTAATATCTAGTAGAAGAACTAATTTGTATGTCTAACAGATGGACAGGACTTGGATAACTTCTGCTCAAAGATTCTCCGCTGTGTATGTCGAGGGGGTTGAAAACTTCATGAACTTTATCAGAGCTGAGTATGGTGGTCCGAAATCAGATGTGCTCTGCCTGTGTAGAAGTTGTATGAATTCAGTTACAAGACCCTAGTCAACTGTGCAAAATCATCTACACTTGTATGGGATGTCGGTTACATATACTAGATGGGTCAATCACGGTGAAGCTGTGAACGTCAATGTTATTGACTACGTGGAAGCAGCAGATCACCATATTGATCTGCCTGATGCTCAGGTGGAAGAGGAGGAGAAGGTGGTGGTGGCGGAGCCAGTGAGTTTGACCAACATTGAAACAATGCTACGAAATGCTCATGCATTCCATGAACTTTCATCTGCAGAAGAAAAATGGTGGGCCCGCATGTTGGAACAATGCAACGTTCCTGTCACCCCAGGAAATAAGCTATCAGTATTCTCAGCTATGGTCTACTTTCTTCAGGTGAAGACATCTGAGCGGATGACCAACAAATCATTCGATGCGATGTTGGCTGCTTTCCGCAAATCTTTGCCAGATGCGTCTGAGCTGCCACACACCTACAGTAAAATGAAGAATTTCCTTCGTGCAGTTGGAATTGGATATGATATGATCCATGTTTGTAAGAATAATTGTGTTCTGTTCCGAAAGGATTATGCCAACTGAAGTGAATGCCCGAAATGCAAATCATCAAGATGGAAAGATGGCGATGCTGTGAAGAGGATTCCTCATAATGTTCTGAGACATTTTCCAATTACACCAAGATTGCAGAGGTTGTTTCATGATGCTGAAACAAGATAGGATGTACTGTGGCATTCTAGGAACCAGGAGTACAGAGATCAGAATGTAATGAGCCATCCATCTCATGTTAGTGAGTGGAAAAGCTTCAATGATAAACACAAAGAGTTTGTTGTTGGCCCGAGAAACATTAGACATGGCTTAGCTTTAGATGGATTTAACCCATTTGGCCACCAGAGGGCCACATATAGATGTGGCCAGTGCTTGTTATCCCTTACAACATGCCTCCAAATGTTTGCACCAAAGAATCAAACTACATGATGGCCTTGCTCATCCCAGGTTCAAAAAGTCCTGGAAAGGAATTTTATTTGTTCATGGAGCCTCTTGTGGAGGAACTTCAACAGCTATGGAAGGGTGTTCTTTCTGCGTGCTATTATAATTTGGTGCATCCATGATTATCCGGCTTTAGGTACTATGTCAGGGCGAACGACACATGGTTACAATGCATGTGTTCGCTGTGACAGGAATCCGCTGTCATACGCAATACTTAGCAAGATCTGTTACATTGGACACCGCCGTTTCCTTGCCAAGGACAAGCCGCATCCTAGAAAATACCGAAGACATGTGTTCAATGCAAAGCATGAAAACTGTGATGCGCCAAAGAGGCTCACCGCCGATGAGTTGCAAGTGGAATTAGAGAAGGTCAGGCATATTACACCAAGAAACCATCCTGGTAATGGCAGCGGCAAAAGGAAGCGTGGCAGGGCATAAGAGAGATTATCATATACCCGCAAGTCCACTTTGTGGGACTTGGAGTATTGGAAAGATTTGGATCTGCGGCATAATCTTGATGTGATGCACATCGAGACAAATATATGTGACAACATTTCGGCACACTTCTTAATATTGAAGGCAAGATGAAAGATACCTTAAAATCAAGGATTGATTTGACACACCTGGGTATCAGAAAGGATTTGCAGGTGCAGGATGAAGGTAAACCACGGGATATGGCACCAGGTGTCTACGTCTTGGACAAGGTAAAAAGAAAAGAATTCTGCAAGGTCTTGTCACGTGTGAAATTCCCACATGGATTTGCTTCCAACCCTGAAAGGAGAGTCAGTGCAGATGGAAACAAGCTACAAGGGTTGAAAACTCACGACTGCCATGTCCTACTTCAAAGGGTTTTACCTATTATCCTTAGAGGATTGGGCCGCCCTGACTTATACAGAGCAATTGCAGAGTTGGGACAATTCTTCTGGGAACTCTGCAGTTGAAATATCAGGATAGATGCTTTGGAGCGTCTTAGAGACAAGATACCAACTATCCCATGCGACCTTGAGAAGATATATCCTCCATCCTTCTTTGATGTGATGGTGCATTTGGTTGTTCATCTACCTGATGAGGCACTACTTAGAGGTCCAGTACAGTATGGCTGGATGTACTCTATTGAAAGGCGGCTTGGCACTTTCAAGGGCTATGTTAGGAACAGAGCTAGACCCGAGGGTTCCATTGCAGAGGCCTACATTGCTACAGAAGTGTTGACATTCTGCTCAAAATACATTGAAACAGCTGATCATCTTAGCAAAGAGGTGGGTGAAGACAATCCCGGGCTCAATGTTTTCGATTATTCTGTTCGAGTTACAGGGAAGAGTCAGCAAGAGGACAAACCTAAAGATTTGGACAAAATGGTTTGGTATGTGTTGAATAACTATCCTGAGATACTACCTTATATCAAGTAAGTGCAGTACTACAGCTTATACATCGCAATCTACTAAACTTACAACACATTCTTATATATTTAGATGTTTGACGCGATCACTATGTTGTGCAGCATCTACAAAGAGGAGTTACTACCGCAAAATCCAAGAAACATTGACAAACTGGTTATGGCAGGATTTGCGAAATGGTTCAAGAACCATGTAAGCATTTGAAGTGCACTGTCAGTTTTTTTAATATATTGAGTACATAAGATGATCAGCTTGTCTATTTTCTAACCATAGGTTAAGAAGATGCGGGAGGATGGGCAAGAAGTTGATGATGCCCTTTACTCAGTAGCAATGGGTCCTGATACTCGGGTAAGACATTATGAATCTTGCGTTGTTGGAGATGTGCGCTACAACGCCCTTGCACGAGACGAAGGCAGGAAGACACAAAACAGTGCCATCATGAGCACGGGTACGTATGACAAAGAGACAACTGAAATGTATGCTAACATAACAAACATTGTGCAGTTGCATTATATCTCCAGTTTCAAGGATCATCAGTGTGTGGTTCTGTTGTGCTGTCGTTGGTATAACCTGTTTTCCAGGATCGCAAAACCCAGAGCTGATGATTATTTAAAATCCATCAATGTCAAGGAGGCGTACCAGACCAACGAGCCTTTTATTTTGGCAAATCAAGCAACACAAATATTTTTCTTGGAAGACACATTTGCACGCAGGAATGACTGGAGAGTATTGCAAAGGTTTGAGCAAAGGAATTCGTTTAATGAAGTTGCACAACAAGATGATGCTCATACTGCTCCTGATGTATAAGATAACACAGATGTTCCTAATATCTTAGAGAACCATCATGTCAATGACGCCGGAGAAAAGATTGCATGTCATGTTGTGGACATACAAGAGTTGATCACGAAGAAGCCAACGTTTGAGGATGTTGAGGACGAAGAAGATGATGACACCATGGGGAATTACGATTCAGACTGATACACATGGCGAAGATGTTGACGCTGCTGCTGCGAATGATGATTACATTGCTTTTGTCGTATTTGCCTGTCAGAAGATGTTTTTTTATCTACTATGTGAAAATGTGTTTGCTATGACAACTGAAACCTGATGAACATGTTGTTTAGTATTTTGCTATGAGAACATCACTTGTTATGTATGCTGATTTGTGTTTGGTGATTGTATGACAACTAAAACATGATGACATTGTTGTTTAGTTGTACTCATATTTGGTTGTCAAACTTGAATTTGATGACATAGTTTGTTGTTGGACTGCAATTTGCTCGACGTCTTCGAATGAGAACAAAGCTGACCCGACAGGGCCTCTGCTATTTATTTATTTATGAGCAAAAGGGGATACTCCCTGGTTTCCATTAATAGAAACATTAGATGTTCACAACACTACGCCCAGCCTACTACACAGGTTTCATTCATTACTAGTTTCAGCAAAGTGCTCATGTAGCCACTGAATACATCACGAGTGCTACATACACTGCAAATAAAGAGACAATCATCCTACAGAGCACATCGATTTTGCCCATTATTTTCACAAGCTCTTTCGTCTCCTCATTGCTGTCAAGGCCATTCAGTAGCTGTTGCTTGGCCATGATCAGAGGAACTACATCTTTAACCTTCTGCTCTGCATCTTCCTCTTCTGTCGTTCCTTCAGTTACTTGTCCAACACCCCAACCTGCTGGTATTGGGATTCCTAGGGTAACCAAATAATCAGCGTATTTGCATTCCTCCACATCAGCAACTTCCCAGAAATACAAATCACACGAATCTTCCCTTTTTTGCATGAATCAAATTGGAAGATCATCAACCAAACTATTAAAAAAATCAGCAACTGAAAGCAGCAGAACAACACTTAAACATATTATTACCCCATGATTCGGGCATTCATAGAAGACTCGGCCAGGGTTGAGGATTGTGGTTGAGACACGATGGATGACTCTGCATGATTTACAGCAGTGGCACCACACTAACGGCAGCGAGTTGCGATGAGCAGTCGGTTGCGGTGCGCGTGCTGGCGGGGTGTGATGAGACCCATCGGCGATGGTACGGGTGGCGACTTGGCGCATATCTGGTTGTTGCCTGCTGAAGAGCAGGTGGATGAACAGCCAGCGGACATGGTTGCTGCGGCCAAAGCTTCTGATGCTAGGCAGAGTAAGTAGAGAAGAGGAGAAGCGAACGTTGGATATATCAGTTTCATTACTTGCAGAGTAGCATAGCACCATATATAGTCATAGTCTATGTTTGGATTTGAACCAGCTACAGGAGCACGTTTCTCTTTTTTCTAAAACTCGGCAACGTCTCTTTACTGGTACACTAGCTTGTTCTGTACGCCTTCCCAAGTCCTTGATTTTCTTTCCCTTTTTTTGCGAGGAAGGAAGGAGGACAAAATTGAGAGTTCCTGGGACTCGAACCCAAGACCTCTCGGTTGAAAACAAAGGGTGCTAGTCACTTATGTGGCGAACGTTCCCTGTGAGGAGGATGGCAGACAAATGCATTTTTCCTTGCAGTTTTCTTCCTATATATAAAAAAGTATGCTACTTGGTGTCCGCTTAGTCAACAAACGATTGTAGCAACCTTGACCGTTGGATTGACATTCAACGTATGTCGCGTTTCTTCAGTCTCTTCTTCCTCGATCCGCCAAAGCCAAACCAGCACCGGCAGGACTGCCTGCTCCCGCCTCCCACGGCTGGCTGTGATCTTCCCCGGCTCCTGTTCGTTCCCGTCCGAGGCCTCACCATCGTCCTCCGCCTTGGTTCGCTCACCGCGGCGCCGCCCTCCGGTGTTGTCAACATGGTCAACAACCGAGAGGAATAAGAAGATGACTGTACATGGTGAGGATGACAGTAGGGACCCAGCAGGGCGCGCAGTAATTTTGTTTTTTCGGGACGAAGAAGTGTATCAACTGGGTTGTGCGTGACACGTGGCCCATCTAGCCCAGGCTTTAATTTCATATGCTTAGCACATGACCAGCCCAGTTTGTTTTTTTTTCTTTCTTAAAAATGGCTAGCCAGCTATTTTGTTTTTTACAGAATAACCAACATAGGCCTACTTGCTTTTCTACGCCCTGCTGGGCCGGAAATCTTTCAAGATGAGGAGGGATGCATTTTGCCCAGAAAATGGGCTATCAGTAATAAGAAATGGGCTATAAGTAATAAGAAATGGGCTATAAGTAATAATAAATGGGTTGTAAAATGAAAAAATACAGCAAACAGGCAATTAGTTCCAAAATACTATTTTCTTTCGGATTTTGATATTTTAAATTTCATTGTTTTTGTGCGGGTAGAATTTCATTGAATTTAAATTAAGGTATATTTAGATTTAAAATTAATTTGAATCTGGCTAGAAATTCCGGATTGTATGCTGTTTGGGACAGATTTGGAGGCTGACTTGTGGGTCTACTAGGTTGACGTGTACTTTGGCTTTGTCAACTTAGTCCACAAATGATTCTAGCAGTAGTGACCGTTGGATGTTAATCCAACGGCCGTGCTGCTTCTTAAATATTTGATTGTCTTGCTCCAGCCGCCCAAACCAGCTCCGGTGGGACTGCCTGCTCTCGCCTCCTGTGGTCGGCTGTGCTGCCGCACAGGCCGCACCGCCCCAGCCTACTTCATTGCTGGCCAGACCATTCCTCTACTCACCCACACCTCCTGTTATTTTCCAGCGACGGCAGCCGGACCACTAAACCCTCGTACTCCCCACCGCGTGGGCAACCATTGCGGAGTCTTCCCCAGCTCCGTGTCGTTCCCTTCCTAGGCCTCACCGTCATCCACCGCCATGGTGCTCTCGGCGCAGCCTGGTCAACATGGTCAACGAACGACATCGATCGACCATGGACTGTATGTGGAGAGGCTGACAGCTGGGTCCATGGCCGCACACAAGGAAATGCCTCCTTATTACGTGCAAAATAATGATTCCTCCACCTGACAGCTGGGACCCACCGGAAGGGCCTCTGTATTTCGTGAAAAAAACGTTCCCCCACTGACAGGTCGGACCCACTAGCTATATCTTCGCACGCAAGGAAGTGCCTCCTTATTATGGACAAAAAAATGAATACGCCCCTGCTAGCTGGGACCCACCATAGTGGGTAGCTGACTTGTGGGCCTACTAAGTTGACAAGGACGGAGGGCTTTGTCAACTTAGTCAATATGAAGGATTCTAGCTCCAGTGACCGTATGATGTACATCCAACGGCCATAGTGCTTCTTCAACCTCTGGTCTTCTTGCTCCAGCCGCCCAAAGCAGCGCCAGTCGTGCCGCTTTCTCCTGCCTCTCGTGGCCGGCTGTGATGCCGCGGAGGCCTCACCGCCCCCTACTACTCCCACCGCTGGCCCAGGGCAACCCTCTACTCACCCACACCCCCTGTTATTCTGCGGTGATGGCAGCCTCATGCCGCAGCTGAACCAGTGAACCCTCATACTCCTCTCTGCTTGGGAATCCACTGCCCGTCTTCCCCGGCTCCGCGTCGTCCCCTTCCTAGGCATCGCCGTCGTCCACTGCCGTGGTGCTCTCCGTGCGGCGTGGTCAACATGGTCAAGGAACGACTTCCATCGGAAGAGTACTGTACATGGAGAGGCTGACAGCTGGGTCCACGGCCACAGCCCAGTTTTTTTGTGATTTGCCAAGTAAGTTGCTTTGTCAGGCCTCTTGGGCTGCAAATCTTTCAAGACGAGGAGAGCTTCATTCGGCTGGCCGAGAAAATGGCCTATCAGTAATGAGAAATGGGCTGTACATTTTTAAAACACATCAAACCGGCAATTAGTTTCAAATATCTTTTTTTCATTTCGAGATTTTAAATTGCATTTATTTTTATGCGAGGACAATTTGTTGGATTTTATAATGATATACATTTATTTTTAAAATAATTTTGAATGTGACTCGAAATTTTGGGATTAAAAACAGTTCAGACCGCACCGAAATATGCAAAATTTCGTATAATTTTTTAACTGTGGCCACAATATGGGTTGTAATGCTAACAAAAAGAATATGGGCTCCAGAAAAAACCTTAAGAATTAGCAAATGGGCTGTAAATTATTAGAAATAATGGCAGATGGGATGTATGTTCTTTTCCACAGATTTGAGGCTTTCCTAAAAAGAAAGGTTGACGCACAAGCAGTGACAGTTGGATTTCCATACAACGACCGTCGTGCTTCTTCAATCTCTCCTCTTCCTGCTCCAGCCTCTCAAACAAGCGCTGGCGGGACTGCCTTCTCCCTCCTCCCTGCAGCCGTCTGTGCTGCCGCGCAGGCCTCACCGCCCCACCGTACTCCCATCACTGGCCTAGCCATCCCTCTACTCACCCACACCTGCTGTTATTCTCCGGCGATCATAGACGAACCAGTAAACCCTCGTACAGTCGTACTCCCCTCCGGGTGGGAAACAACTGCCAAGTCTTCCCTGCCTCCGTGTCGTTCCCTTCCTAGGCCTCGCCGTCGTCCATCGCCTTGGTGCTCTCGGCGCGGCCTAGTCAACGTGGTCAACGACCGACATGCATCTGAAGTGGACTGTACATGGAGAGGCCGACAGCTGGGTCCACGGCCGCACGGAACGAAATGCCTCCTTATTACGCGCAAAATAATGATTCCTCCACCTGACATCTGGGACCCACCGAAAGGGCCTCTGTATCTCACAAAAAAAACATTACCGCTGCTGATAGCTTGGACCCACCAGCTATATCTTCGCATGCAAGGAAGTGCCTCCTTATTACGCAAAAAAATGAATACTCCCCTGCTAGCTGGGACCTAGTATAGTGGCAGGTTGACTTGTGGGCCTACTAAGTTGACGGGGACGGAGGGCTTTCTCAACTTGGTCAATACTCCAGTGACTGTACGATGTCCATCCAACGGCCGTAGTGCTTCTTCAACCTCTGGTCTTCGTTCTCCAGCCGCCCAAAGCAGCGCGGGTCGTGTCGCATGCTCCTGCCTCCCATGGTCGGCCGTGATATTGCGGAGGTCTCACCGCCCCCTACTACTCCCACCACTAGCCAGGCCATCCCTCTACTCACCCACACCCCCTGTTATTCTGCGGCGACGGCAGCCTCACACCGCAGTTGAACCAGTGAACCCTCGTACTCCTCTTCGCGTGGGCATCCACTGCTGCGTCTTCCCCGGCTCCGCATCGTCCCCTTCCTATGCCTCGCCGTCGTCCACCTCCGTGGTGCTCTCGGCGTGGTGTGGTCAATGTAGTCAACAACCGACTTCCATCGGAAGAGTATTTTGCGTGGAGAGGCTGACAGTTGGGTCCATGGCGGCCGTAAGGACTTATTATGCACAAAATAATTATTCATCCACCTGACAGTGGGGACCCACCGGACGGGCCACCGTATTTCGCAAAAGAAATATTTCCCCCTGACTGCTGGGACCCACCAGCTACATCTTCGCAGGCAAAGAAGTGCCTGACAATCAGGACCCACCTGGTCGAAGCGTACATAGCGTTGTCATTCTGATCGCGAACGTGTATGTACATATATACTGGTCGATGTAGAGGCGCGCACGTGTCGTAGTAGAGGCACGCACGTAGAATGTACACGTACGTACAGTGGCCAGGGTGCAAGAAAGAAAATACGGCCACGTAAGAACATACGGGCAGGGTCTCGAACGCCTACTCGCGCATACGTACGGCCAGGGCTCGTGTACATAGCTGGGTCGGAACGGACAAATAGCGTTGTCGTCGTGTTCTTGGGGAGCCAACCGGCTGGGTCAGAACGGAATGCGTCGTCGTGTTCATAGGGAGGGTTTGGACGGAACATGTGATGGAAACGAGGCCTGGCGTACCACAGAACGGAGGAAACGGCCTTGTGTTCGACCAGCCACGTTCAAAACAAGGGTCCTGTTGATCGGGAGGGGTGTGGCGTACCGCAAAATGGAGGAAACAGACCTCCTATGGTCGAAGCGGGGGTCCTGTTGATCAGGAGGGGTGTGGCGTACCGCAAAACGGACGAAACGGACCTCCTATGGTCGAAACAGGGGTCCTGTTGATTGGGAGGGGTGTGGCGTACCGCAAAACGGATGAAACGGACTTGTGTTGGAGCGATACGGTCGAAATGGGGGTCCTGTTCATCGGAAGGGGTGTCGCATACCGCAAAACAGGACTCCATGGGATAATGTTCATCTCCACCGTCGACCTCCTCCAGCCTCCACGGGCTACCGTCGACTTCCTCCAGCCTCCACGAGCTCGATTTCATCTAGCCTCCACCACGCGCTACTCCACCGGCTACTGTTCAACCACCCCTCCATGGGCACCCCTCCACCGTCTACTATTCATCCAGCCCTCCACACCACGGGGTCCTATTCA
>NC_041389.1:484539594-484545297 GCF_002162155.2 Triticum dicoccoides | reverse complement strand
TAGAGGCAGCATCAATCGGCTTTAGTTAGCAGCAGTAGCGAAGTAATCGCTCGATCGGGTTCAGTTAACAGCCATTGATCGATCTCTCGGGTTCAGTAACGCGTACCTGCACTGCAATCGCTCGGGTTTAGTTAGAGCCCAACGCCTCACTCGGATTCAGTTAGAGCCAACGCCTCGCACACATGCACGTACGTGTATGAGAGAAACGCGCATCGCTCAGCCCCCAACCTCCCACCGTAACTGGGAACTCCCCAAATTTTTCCTCGCCCTCGCTTCTACCACGGTTTTTTCCGTCATGGACGGCCCAAAGAATGTCATGCAGCTGCGTCTCCGGCCCGCCCAGGACAAAAAGCCCATTTTCTGTCATGATTTTTTTTCATAGAAGTAGGATCCCACCACATCTATGATGATATTGGGTTTTGTCACAATTATCGTCGTAAAAGTGTCATATGTATGACAGAAAAAAAATTGTTCGACCCAAAATATCACGGATGTGTCTTTTTTTTTGTAGTGGCGTCTAGCTCCTGGGATCCAACGTCTGGTTGCGGCATCCGAGAAGAAAAGGAAAGAGGGGGAAAAGAGGGAGCAAAGCAACCGTGAGTACTCATCCAAAGTACTCACAAGCAAGGATCTACACTACATATGCATGGGTATATGGGTAAAGAGGCACTATCGGTGGACTGGACAGCAGAATGCCAGAATAAGAGGGGGATAGCTAGTCCTATCAAAGACTACGCTTCTGGCAGCCTCCATCTTGCAGCATGTAGAAGAGAGTAGATTGAAGTCCTCCAAGTAGCATCGCATAGCATAATCCTACCCGGTGATCCTCCCCTCATCGCCCTGTGGGAAAGTAATCACCGGGTTGTCTCTGGAACTTGTCTGGGTGTGTTTTATTAAGTATCCGGTTCTAGTTGTCATAAGGTCAAGGTACAACTCCGGGTCGTCCTTTTACCAAGGGACACGACTATTCAAATAGATCAACTTCCCCGCAGGGGTGCACCACATAACACAACACGCTCGATCCCTCTGGCCGGACACACTTTCCGGGGTCATGCCCGGCCTCGAAAGATCAACACGTTGCAGCCCCACCTAGGCACAATAGAGAGGTCAACACGCCGGTCTAAATCCTATGCGCGCAGGGGTCTGGGCCCATCGCCCATTGCACACCTGCATGTTGCGTGGGCGGCCGGAGAGCAAACCTAGCAACCTCCATTACAAAGGAAGTTGCATTACGCGGTCCAACCTGGCGCGCGCCGCTCAGTCGTTGATGTCAAGAAGGCTTCGGCTGATACCACGACGTCGACTGCCCATAACTGTTCCCGCGTAGTTCGTTAGTGCGTATAGGCCGGTGGCCAGACTCAGATCAAATACCAAGATCAAGTTAAGCGTGTTATTATGAAGTAACTATGAACGCCGACCAAGGCTAGGCCCACCTCTCACCTAGGTGGTCTCAACCTGCCCTGTCGCTCCACCACAAAGATCCATAGAGAGGGTCGTCGGGACAAATGTCCTTTCAGCCCCCAATCCTTGAATCACTCGCGGGTACTCAACGAGCCAACCCAACTTTAGTCACCATCTATATAGTATGAATATATGTATAGTATATACCCGTGATCACCTCCCGAGTGCTCACGGCCCGATAGTATAGCAAGGCAGACTGACAAGAATGTAGGGCCAATGATGATAAACTAGCATCCTATACTAAGCATTTAGGATTGTGGGTAAGGTATCAACGACTGTAGCAACAATGACAGTCTATGCAACAGAATAGGAGTAACCGAACAGTAACATGCTACACTACTCTAATGCAAGCAGGAGAGAGAAGAATAGGTGATATCTGGTGATCAAGGGGGGGGGGCTTGCCTGGTTGCTCTGGCGAGAAGGAGGGGTCATCAACTCCATAGTCGAACTGGGCAGCAGCAGTGTCGGTCTCGTAGTCTACCGGAGAGAAGAAGGGGAAGAAACAGTAAAAACAATGCAAACATAAGCATGACGATGCATGACATGACAATGAGCGGTGTTAGGTGTGCCCTAACGCGATAGTAGGTGATGCCGGCAAAAGGGGGAAACATCCGGGAATGTATCCCCGGTGTTTCGCGTTTTTGGACAGATGAACCAGAGGTGAAATGTTGCAGGTTCACTATGCTAGGGACGCGTGGCAAACAAATGGGCTACGTATCTGGATTCGTCTTGTCGTTTTGAGAAACTTTTATGTACATAGTTTTTCTATCCGAGCTACGGTTTATTTTATATTAATTTTAAAAGATTTAATCATTTTAAGAATTTATTTAATTATTTTACAACAACATTATCCAGAATAGTGTATGCTGATGCCATCATGACGTCAGCATGACGTCAGTAGTCAACAAGGCGTTGACTGGGTCAAACTGACGTGTGGATCATAGCTGTCATTGACTATTAACTAACCTAACAGATTAATTAACTAACCAAAGTGATTAGGTTAATATAATCAGGATTATTTAAGTTAATTATTAATTATTTTCTTAATTTTTTTATAAACGTCCTGGGGCATGGACCCCTCATGTCATTGGCCCAGAGGCCTAGCGGGCACAGTGCGGTGAGGTTAACGGGGCGGGCGCCCGAACGAGTGGCGAACCGGGCCGCGACGGGGGGCACGGGCGCCAGAGCGCGTCGGTGGCCAGGGCAGGGCTAGCCGGCCGGCCGTTTTCGGTGAAGGAAGCTGGCGCAGGAAGGGTCGCCAGAGGCAGAAGCAGGCGAGGTGGTCGCCGAAGCGCGGCAAGAGGGAACGGGAGGGGCCGCGCCACAAGCCACAGCAGCATGGTTGGGGAGACGGAGCCGCGGCAACACGACGAGGAGGAGGGCCGCGAGTCAGATGGACGCCTGGGGAGGAGTGAAGCCAAGGGAGTGGAAGGCGGAGGCGGAGCAGGGCGACGCGGTCGCGGCTGTGGGTGCACGGGAGCGTGACCGGGCGTGGGGTGAGCGTGTGCAGCCCAGAGCGTGAGCTCCGGCACGCGGGCATGCGTGCGAAGGCGGGGCCGTGGGTGCACATGAGGTGAGGCGAGCACATCTACGGGGAGGACGATGTGCGCGGTGACCTGCGAGGAAAGAGGATGGGAGGTAGTGGTGCTCACGGCGGGTTCGTAGGGTTCGGGGCAACGGGACGTGGGGAGGTCGACAGGGACGACGCGAGCGAATAGGAGGTAGACCGACGGAGCCGCGGCAGCATGACGAGGAGGAGGGCCGCGGGTCGGACGGCCGCTAGGGGAGGGGTGAAGCCAAGGGAGTGGAAGGCGGAGGCAGAGCAGGGCGATACGGTTGCGGCTGTGGTCGCACGGGAGAGGGACCAGGCGTGGGGTGAGCGCGTGCTTCCCAGAGCGTGAGCTCCAGACCACGGGAGCACGCAAAGGCGCGGTCGTGGGTGCGCATGAGGTGCGGCGAGCACAGCTACGGGGAGGAAGACGTGCGCGGTGACCTGCGGGGAAAGAGGAGGGGAGGTAGCGGTGCTCACGGTGGGTTCGGAGCAACGGGACGTGGGGAGGTCGACGGGGATGACGCGAGCGAAGTGGAGGCAGACCGATGGGAAGGAGGAAGTAGGCCGACGAGGGAGCTCCGGGCTCTGGCGCCGGCATCCGGAGTGGAGGGGCAAGGGGATCGAGCTCCTCCCGATCCAGATCCAATCGAGGGGGAGTGGGGGAGCGAGTGGGGCAACAGGGGGTTACGGCTAGGGTTTCGGGGGGGTATGGAGAGGGAGTGGGCTGGCCGGTTGGTTGGGCCAGGTGGGCCGATCGGGCGGCCTGGTGGGGAGGGGTCCTCTTTTTTTCTTTTGCTTTGCTTTATTTCTTTTCTTTATTTTTCTTTTCCGTTTTAATTCATTTTAAGTATTTAGACATTTTCCAAAAATGCGTTTACTTCACCATAATTAGCCTCTACCTGACTAGCTCGTTGAACCAATGTAACGCCCGGATGCTAAAGTGAAACTCTGCTAATGATGCCACATCACCTCCGTTACTGTTGCTAATCTTTCGTTAGTTCAAAACCGGTCCAAAAATCAAATTAAAAATATGACAAACAGTCGGAGTAACAAATCCTAATCTCGATCTATGCCAACTCAACAAGTACCATCAGAGACACCTGTAGAGCACCTTTATAATCACCCAGTTACGTTGTGACGATTGGTAGCACACAAAGTGTTCCTCCGGTATTCGGGAGTTGCATAATCTCATAGTCATAGGGACATGTATAAGTCATGAAGAAAGCAATGGCAACATACAAAACGATCAAGTGCTAAACTAAGTGGAATGGGTCAAGTCAATCACATCATTCTCTAATGATGTGATCCCGTTAATCAAATGACAACTCATGTCTATGGCTAGGAAACTTAACCATCTTTGATTCAATGAGCTAGTCAAGTAGAGGCATACTAGTGACACTTTGTTTGTCTATGTATTCACACATGTACTAAGTTCCCGGTTAATACAATTCTAGCATGAAAAAGAAACATTTATCATGAATTAAGGAAATAAATAATAACTTTATTATTGCCTCTAGGGCATATTTTGTTCATACCTTTCTAGTCTAAATGGTGTTTGTGTGTGTGTTGTGCGTGTTGAGGTGCAAATTGCCTTTTTTGGGTACACGTTAAGCTTGTTCTCTCGAAATTTCAAGTCGCGCCTTGTTATGCCGAAATTTCAAGCTAGCGTCTCTGTCTATCGTGCTACGAAATTCCCACCTCTTCAACCCGTGCCTTGTCACCCTGAAATATTTAGGATATAGCTTTGTCTCGTTGTGCTCCAACAACTCCCTCCATCTCAACCCGCGCCTTGCTATTCCAAAATTACAATGCGCGCGAAAACTCCCACCTCCTGTGAAATCCTGACACGCGAAATGCCCGTGGTACCCCTGAACCAAAAGAACTGCCTCAAATCGGTGGGGGTACTTTCGTAACTTACTCCACATTTCGGACAAGCGTGTCCCTAAGCCATGGTTCTCCACTCCCATCCCATCCGCCCACCCATTCCTACACCGAGGCCGCGAAAACCCGTGAAGCCCCACACCCTCCTCTACCCGCCACCCAGCCGGAGCCTCTTCCCCGACGACGTCGTCCATAGAAACACCTCGACGTCCCTCATCCACCGTACCGGATGGGGATCCATCGTTGATCTCGTCATCCCTCCGGTTCAGCCACCCCGTCCTCCACCTCCAAGGAGCTGCACCGACGTTCCCCTCGTCTTTCGCGCCACCTCCATTCCCACACCGCCGTTTTCACCTGCACCACTGGAAGAGCATAATCATCACCGTTTCCTCGGATGAAGTTGCAGCCTAATCGGCGCCACCAAAGAGGTTGTACACTAGTTGCCGCATTTTCTTCTTGATTCGATCTCATGGTGCTGCCGGCGCTCGGTCCTGAGCCGACACGGCGCGGCTCCATCCATGGCAGCGTCGCCGGCCACTTCCTCCATGGCGTCGCTCCCTTGGCGGCGACGTCCACATTAGTAGGAGCTATTGCTGCTTTAGCTCTAGCTCGCGCTGCTTCTCTGCTCTTACTCTTGGTCCCCTGCCTGGTCTGCTCTTGATATTGCTCTTGCTCGCGCTGCTGCTCTCGCTCTTGCTCTTGCCTGCGATGCTTCTCCAATTTAGCTACACTTCAGTTGACTGAATCGTCTTCTGGGTCAGTCGATTTTCAGGGGGTGGGGGGGCTCGCCGGAGTTAAGGAAGAACCAG
>NC_041389.1:484500232-484539291 GCF_002162155.2 Triticum dicoccoides | reverse complement strand
AGAGGTACCCCACTATATATCTTAGGGTTTAGGCTGGGGGCGGTGGTCGCCGGCGGTCGTGGGGCGGTGGTGTGGGGATTGCCGGAGAAAAAGCTTGGCAGGGGGGACAAGAGGGATGGCCGGGGCAGTGGCGGACCAGCGGTGGGGAGTGTTTTCAGGGCAGGAGGGGTGGCGCACCACCGGCCACGGGCGGCGGGGGGCGGCTGTTTGGCCGATGGTGGCTGGTGGCTCAGGGGGGTGGTGGTTGAAGATGAACTGCAGGCCCTTGATTTCGTATCCAACGGTTGCAAAATCGACTGATCAGAGATGAAAAAGTCAGTCGATTGACATGTAGCCTCACCTCTAGTGCGTTCAGTTCCGATAGTAAAATTCAGTTTCGACAGCAAAATTCAGTTTTGATAGTTAAGTTCAGTTTCGACAGTTAAATTCAGTTTCGACAGTTAAGTTCAAAGATGAGCGGCTGATGTATTTTACATCTAGCACTTTGTGGTTATGTATTTTACGTCATCTATTGGAGATGCTTTTAGAATTCCACTCAGGTTAACGTTGTCTCTCTTGTCCTGCTTCAGCCTCGGCGTCGTACAACTCACTGGACCTTCTCCAATGACGAAACCCTCCATCATAGCGGAGCAATACCTCCGGCTCCATCTCCAGACACCTAAGATCTTTTTCCCCTCCTCCGACAGCCAAGTCAGCTGGAGTATCCTCACCGGCCAACCCAATCACGCTGAGATCGACATGGCTTCGCCAAAGAGGTTGTACACTTGTTGCATCTCTTTTTTACTCTACATGTTATATATATTGTCCACTGAGCACACGTAGTAACGTGAAATACGATTATTTTATCCTCCTATATGACAAGCAGTGAGGTACCAGGCAACTTAGATATCCGTGATGGACTCTCTTGAATGCCATCATTATTTATATCTGCACGTTTGAGCTGTGCATTTGTTGATGGGCCTGGGAGTTGAGCTAGTAGGGCAGTGGCCTGGGTCCAAAGTAATAGAAGTAGCACAAAAACATTTTTTAGTGTAGGATTTTCCTTGCTCAAGCCTGCCTACTAGAATCGCCAGTGCTTGAAAGGAAAAGTGGATGAAAAACATAGGAATTGGAAATTTTCCTATGGTACTACTTTTCATGAATTTGGTGCAAAGGAATGGAGCAAAGGAAAACTGTAGGATTTGTTCCTTTAGTGTCTCCTTGAAAGAAAAACCATAAGAATTCTATTTCCACTTGTCCTCCTTTTCATATTCCTATTCATGAAGCACAAGACTAAGAGATAGTAGCATAATAGCATTATAACCGTACATTTTCTTGTGATTTGACTTAATCTCACCATGCTTCTTTGCATCATGTGATCTTCCAATTCTTGTGAATCAAACACCTAGAATGGCAGAAATCCTGTGTTTTTGAATTCTCTGTTTTGCACGTGCATTCCTATCCTATTCCTGTCTATTTCATATCCATGCATTGTTCGAATCCTCAAATTCAAACAAGCCCTTACACAATTACTTCTGTTACAGATATGTGTCAAAGAAAACCTTGTGTGGTTTGTGCTGCTCCTGCGGCACTATGTTCCACCCTAGCTCAGCTGCTCCAACGATGAAATGGTTCACCACAATAGGGATCCGCTCTCCAGACTATCTTTCACTGCCTCAGATCTTCTTCCCCGCCGCCGGCAACCACGACAACTGTATTACCATCATCAACTGAGCAGATGACCTTAAGGACTACACGGGTCCGCAAGAGAGGCCGCACTCTTTGTGTCTGCTTATGTTATGCATCACTAAATATGATAACATGCTACATTATCATTGTGTTCACCTATTAGACTCCAAGTCAGGTCCAAACTAATGCTGAAACTTGAGTTTTTAAATGGTTGTGGGGTACATATTGGGGCAGCAATCAGTACTATTTGTCTACTATCTGGTTAATCTCGGGTGTCTACTATGAGTTTCATGTTGGGTGCAAACAAACATTACATGAGCCATTTTCTGTACTTTTTAACT
The DNA here is from genome assembly GCF_002162155.2 of Triticum dicoccoides. Taxonomy (NCBI): domain Eukaryota; kingdom Viridiplantae; phylum Streptophyta; class Magnoliopsida; order Poales; family Poaceae; genus Triticum; species Triticum dicoccoides. The sequence goes on along the minus strand of NC_041389.1, from coordinate 484,537,282 downwards.
AAAGCTATTATATGTCTGCTATCATTGGTTTTGGGTCTATCCACAATTTTCTACCATCACTCTGGATTTGTGCATGCACTCCTTACATAATCTCACTATGTTTTATTCCTATGCATGCCAGTTATTGTACACAATGGAACTGGTCATGTAGAGCAAAAGAGACGAGCCTTGCGTGGCAATAAAATTTCATGCAGACGTCGCTCCATGGTTGGCGCAAAGGCAACCCCCCCTCCACCCATTTCGGATCGTAATCAAGAGGAAGATAACTATTCTGAGGGGGATTCAGAAGGAGAAGACCACTCTTATTTACCCCATGAGGTCTTCGCTCTAAGTTGGCATGCTGATGTTGGTATTATCATGCATATGGTGCCTTGCATTGCTTATTGTATACATCAAAGATGGCATCTGCTTAGTTTAGACATGATGTGTGTCAATGCCATCTGTTTAGTTTCTTTATTGTATATGTGAATCATGCAATGCAATCTTGTTTAGCCAGGCATCATATATGTGAATTTTGCAATGCCACCCTGGTTAGCCAGTCATCTTATATGTGAATTATATCATGCCATCATTTTCTTATTACGTGTTAAATTTGCCAACAATTTAGTACATTCAATTACTCTTCCTGTGCATCAGCCATTCGGCATGGTCACGGAAAAAACTGGAGTGGAAACAAGGTCTTTAGAGCAGACAATGCTATTTGACGAAGCGCATGTCTTGCTGGTTATAGATAGCTCCTCAGAGGAGGATTCAGAGACAGATGGCCTGTCCTATTCCTCCCCCCCTCGAGGTGCATGCTCTAACTTGGCAGGGTTATGTTGCTCATATAGTGCATATGGTATCTTGCATTGCTATGTCATTTGCTTAGTTTAGACATTCTTTGTGTGAATGCCACCTGTTTAGTGTCTAATTACCATATATGTGAATTATGCAATGCCATCTTGTTGCAAGACATTATATCTGTGAATTATGCAATGTTATCTTGTTGCAAGGCATTATATATTTGAATTATGCAATGCCATGTTGTTTATCCAAGCGTCATATATGTGAATTATATCATGTTGTCCTTTTTTTGTATTTCTCATTGCTTTTGTCGACAATGTTTGTATATTCAACTATTCTTCCTGTGCATCAGCCGTTTGAATTGGTGATGGAGAAATCTGGAGTGAAAACAAGGTCTTCAGAGCATACAATGCTACCTGCTGAAGCAAATATCTTGTTGGTTACAGATAGCTCTTCAGAGGAGCATTTAGATGCAGATGACCAGTCCTATTATCCCCCTATGGTGTATGCTCAAACTTGGCTGGGTTATATTACTCATATCATGCATATGTTGTATTGCAATGCTTAGCTTTTACATCATATACACAATATTGAATGCCATCTCCTTAGTTGACCCATCATATATGTGATTGCCCTCTTCTCACTTCCTTAGTCTATAAATCATATATTTGAATTATATCATGCCATGATGTTTACATAGACAACATGTATTCGAATTATGGCATGCCAACCCATTTTCTAAAGACATAATATAGTTATATCATCTCATCCTGTTTACATAGTCATCATATTTTAAATTATGTCATTCTATCCATGAATTATATCATGCCATCATGTTTCCACCCACGGCATGTTTGTGATTTATGGCATGACAACCACTTTAATAGACACATCGTATAGTTATATCATGTCATCTTGTTTACATAGTCATCATATTTTAAAGTATGTCATTCTATCCTATTTAGTTAGCCATCATACATGTGAAATTGTGTCATGCTATCCTGTTTAATTAGCCATCATATATGTGAAATTATGTCTTGCTATTCTGTTTGGTTAGACAACATAAATGTGAATTATTTCATGCCCTGTTTTCTTCCCTACTATCTGTTGCACCTGTCTATCTTACAATGTCTGTACATTCAATTACTTTTCTTGTTTATCAGCCATTTCAATTGGAGGGGGTGATGGCAGTATCTGTGGGAGTAAAAACACGATCTTCAGAAAATATCATGCTACCTGTCGATGCAGATAGAACCACGGTTGTACTTGCCCAAGAACCAGCCCCACCACACATAACCCAGACTCACGCAGATTGTATCCCTACCAAGTTGGGCAGAGAACCAGCTATACCCCTTCTAACCCCAACCCCAGCAGATAGTAACCCAGTTCCTATTGACACAGCACCGTCTCCACCACAGAGCACCCAAAACACGAGCAGTTAGTAAGGCAACTCCAGTGCCCAAACAACGAGGACCACCACTACGAACCCCAAGTCAATGCTTAAAGCAGAAGAAGAATTGTTCTCAGGTCAGGTTCTGTAGCTATGGTTCATACTACTTTGCTCCTGCATCACTGTATTTACTCACACCAACTAATTTCAAATTTGAAGGATGCAATTGAAACTCCAATGGCGCAACAGGTATGTTTTAAACCTGTTTCTTTAATGTGTTTGCTGTTGTAACTTGCTCTATGTTGATTTCAGTTTCAATTGAATAAACAGTTATGTTCTCATGCCATGCACATTACAAGTGTTGTTATTGCCGTGTAACCCACACTTATATTTTGTCTATGCTGCTTTGTCTTAAATAGATATGATTCAAACTATATTTATCTTGATTTGGCAACATAAACTAGAATGATATAGACCATACAGTGACCATACTACATAGATATAAGTTTGTTTCATGCTGTTATCCTGTCCACCTTACTACTGAACTGGTTTACCAAAATGAGTTTCATATACTACATTGTAAACCTGTGATGTGTTTGTTTGTTTCTCTTTTAGAACGCGGATAAAATATTGGAGAAGATGATGTAGGGCGGAACCCTATGTGGACGATCTTTCACGTTTGGAGTGGATCCTACGGGGAATCAGGAAGAACACACGGAAGCACAAAGGGGGAACACGGGGAAAACGAGAGAGAGAATCACTAAACCAACAAGGAATCAATCACACGAGTGCTAGATCACCGACAACATAGAGTAACATATGATCAACAATCAACAAAGGTAAGGATACAAAGGAACCATTCTTCTCCATACGGAGGTCTTGATAGTCTTCCCTAGGAAGGGGTCTTGAATCCGCTTGGGGGATCTTCTCTGAAGAGGTCGTGAGCTCCAAGGAGAAGTAACCAAGTGGATGAGCAAGGCTCTCACACAAAATATGAGCTAAACCAATGCTACCCTAACTAGGAGGAGGTGGATGAGTATATATAGTCTAGGGCCACGAAGGGGTAAGTGAGTGCGAAGGGGTACATGGGCTCGGCCCGTTACACTGTGCGCGGACAGGCCGGTTGTACCGGTCGAGGGGGTGGTTGTACCGCTGGCAACTCATGGTGGGCGGAAGTACCGGTCGAGGAAGGCGGTACTACCGCTGGTGTTAGGTGTTGGCTTCTGCAGATGGGTGTCGGGGCCCCCAGCGGTTGTACCGGTCATGGGGCCGGTAGTACCGGTCTTTTGGGATTTACCGGTATAGCCGGTGCTGTACCGGCCTTGCACCTCTTGATCACATAATGGTCGCCGGTTGTTGGGTGGTATTCGGCCGGTTGTACCGCCCAGGTGGTTGTTGGGCGATTGTACCGGTCCTTCTAGGCTGGGCAGAATGCCTCCTTGATCTTGATGTCCATCTTGCACCACTCCTTCTCCTGGGTTGCTTACATGGTACCTGAGCATGCAAAGGGTCTCCGTTTGAGGTAGTAGCCATGTCTCAAATGGGTCAAATGGAGGTTCAACAAGGAGAGAGTTAACCTCGGATTGGATGGCACGTGCTTGGGCTCTTGACATGGGTCCTCTTGGAGCTTGTGTGGTCGAAGTAGTGTCCATGGGGATGATGGAGGGATGCTCCGCATCATCTCCCCCCCCCTTGGGAGAGATCCGACCTCGGATCAAAAGCCTCATCTCCATGTTATGGCGCGAGATCCTTGACGTTGAAGATGTCGCTCACATTGTACTTGCCTCATGGTAGGTCGATCTTGTAGGCTTGTCGTTGTAGCGTGCTAGCACCTTGAAAGGTCCATCGGATCGAGGGAGAAGCTTGGACTTGCACTCGTTAGGGAAGCGATCCTTGCAAAGGTGTAGGCACAATAGATCACAAATGTTGAATACCATGGGTTGCTTGTTGACGTTGAGCTTGGTCGCTAGTCGTTGTACTTGGCGCTCGATTGTGTGCCTTGTATCTTCATGCATCTTCTTGATGAAGCTTGCACGAGCACTTGCATCGAGGTTTGTTCGCTCTTGTAGAGGAATAGGTAGAATGTCCAATGGGGACAACGGGTTGAAGCCGTAGACGACCTCGAAGGGGGACTTGCCGGTCGTCGAATGTCTTGCACGGTTGTAGGCGTACTTGGCGATGGGTAGACATGCCTCCCACTCCTTGATGTTCTTCTTGATCAACACGCGTAGGAGAGTGGAGAGAGTCTGGTTCGTCACCTCCGTTTGGCCGTCGGTTGGAGGATGGTATGTGGATGAGAACAAGAGCTTGATTCCTAGCTTGGCGCATAGTGTCTTCCAAAAGTAACTCAGGAACTTGACGTCGCGGTCGGAGACGATAGTCTTTGGTACTCCATGGAGATGCAAGATTTCCCTACAAAAGAGATTTGCAATGTGTGAAGCATCGTCTATCTTGTTGCAAGGAATGAAATGTGCCATCTTAGAAAATCTATCCACAACAACAAACACGGAATCCTTTCCATTTTGAGTTCTAGGCAAACCAAGTATAAAATCCATGCTAATGTCTTCCCAAGGTTGATAAGGAATAGGAAGGGGCATGTAAAGACCATGGGATTGAGCTTTAGACTTAGCTTTGCAACATGTAGAGCAACGGTTGGTGAAGCGTGAGACGTCACGGAACATCTTGGGCCAAAAGTAGTTCTTGGAGAGCGTGGCGAAAGTCTTGTCGCGTCCAAAGTGTCCCATGAGTCCACCTCCATGAGCCTCTTGCAAAAGGAGCAAACGAAGAGAAGACTCGGGAATGCAGAGTTTGTTAGCTCTCATAAGATAATCATCCTTTATGTAGTATCCTTCCCAAGACGTGTGTGTCAAACACTTAGCATAAGGAGTAGCAAAAGAAGGATCATTCTCATACAAGTCTTTTATATGCTCAAAACCAATAACATTCAACTCAAGTTTAGTTACAAGCGTGCATATGCATGAAAGTGCATCCGCAACTACGTTTTCTTTACCCTTAATGTACTTGATCACATATGGGAAAGATTCAATAAGTTCAGTCCATTTGGCATGACGCTTGTTCAACTTAGTTTGACCCTTTAAGTACTTAAGCGTTTCATGATCGGTGCGTATGTCAAACTCACGAGGTCTAAGATAATGTTCCCAAACATGTAGCACACGCACTAAAGCATACAATTTTTTGTCATAGATGGGATAGTTAAGTTGAGCACCGGAGAGTTTTTCACTAAAATATGCAATGGCTTGTTTTTCTTGCATCAAAACTCCGACAATTCCGGTACCACTTGCATCACAATGAACCTCAAAAGTTTTCTCAAAGTTGGGCAAAGCAAGAATCGGAGCATGAGTAAGCAAAGACTTGAGCTCATCAGAACCGATGGATTGCAAAGATCCCCAAACAAAAGGAGCATTCTTCTTACTCAAGGCATGCAAAGGAGCGGCAATTGTGCTAAAGTTTTTCACAAAGCGGCAATAAAATCCTGCAAGACCAAGAAAACTACGCACTTGTTGCAAATTGGTGGGTTGGGGCCAAGTTTTAATTGCTTCAATTTTAGTTTCATCAACATGGACACCCTTGGAAGAGACAACAAAACCCAAGAAAACCACTTTGTCAACACCAACCGTGCATTTTTCAAGTTTGCATAAAGGTGTTCCTTGCAAAGGGTTGCAAAACGGATTTAACATGATTAATATGCTCTTTCATGGTTTTGCTAAACACAAGAATATCATCGAAGTAAATCACAACAAAGACTCCAATATAAGGACGAAGCACATGATGCATAAGACGCACGAAAGTACCGAGAGCTTCCGATAGACCCATAGGCATGACTAACCACTCATACAAGCCAAATTTGGTTTTGAAAGCAATTTTCCATTCATCACCCTCTTGAGTGCGTATTTGATAATAGCCACTTTTAAGATCAATTTTTGAGAAAAAGTTGGCTCCGCTAAGCTCATCAAGCATATCATCTAAGCCAGGAATGGGATGCCTATAGCGAACTGTAATAGCATTTATAGGTCTACAATCGGAACACAAGCGGAAACTTCCATCGGGCTTAGGCACAAGTATAACGGGAATGGCACAAGGGCTTAAGCTTTCACGTACCTGACCGTTGTCGATGAGTTGTTGTATTTGCTGTTGAATCTCCTTAGTTTCTTCGAGATTGACATGGTATGGAGCTTTGTTTGGGAGAGGCGCTCCGGGAATGAGGTCGATTCGATGCTCAATGCCTCGCAGAGGAGGTAGACCCGGAGGTAGCTCATCGGGGAAAACATCTTGGAATTCCTGCAAAAGAGATTGAAACGCTAAAGGTAGCTCGTGAGAGGTGTTAGTTGTTGGCTCTCCATCCTTGCACACAAGGACAAAGTGCAGCACACTCGATGGGTTCTCACACACTTCTCTCATCTCGCTTTTGGTGGCAAATAGGATGAGGTTTTTCTCTCTAGGCGAAGAGTCGCTCAAGTTTGGCTTGTGTCTCTCACTCACTTTTGGGTGGGTCACTTTCTCACTTTTCTCTCCATGATGGGTCGCTTGCTTGTCGGCTATCACTTGACTACGAGACATAGGTCGTAGCACATATTCCTTCCCTTTCATTTTGAAGCTATAGTGATTGGTGCGCGTATTGTGGATGACACCCCGGTCGAATTGCCATGGTCGACCAAGAAGGAGGTGGAAAACGGTTATTGGAACCACATCACACTCCAAAGTGTCCTCGTATGCACCAATTTTGAAGGATACTTGGACCGTATGCTCAACTCGTATAGTGCCGGAGTCACTTAGCCATTGAACCTTTTAGGGGTGTGGGTGCTTCCTCTTGACCAATTGAAGCTTGGAACATAGTTCTTCACTTGCCAAGTTGTGGCAACTACGTCCATCGATGATGAACTTGACGGACCTTCCATTGATGCCGGCCTTAGTGTGGAAGATGTGGCATCGTTGGTCTTCTTCTTGTTGATGTTGAAGTGTCAAGACTTTGGAGACAGCGAGAGCGGCGCTCGAATCCTCATCACAAAAGACTTGATCATCTTCATCCTCACGTGCCGGTGTATGGCTACTTGCTCAAGAGCTTCCATCTCCTCTTCACTCATGGAGTCGTATGTACCATCGTCATTGAGGATCATGGTGCGCTTGTTCATGTATTGATAGGACTTGTGGCCTCGGCCACCGCAAGTGAAACACTTGAAGGAGCTTGTTTTGACGGTCTCATCAGTCGGAGTAGATGATGAAGCACGCGGCTTCAAGTTGCTTGTAGTAGGAGGAAGACGACTTGAACTTGCTGAAGTTTTCTTGTAACTTGACTTGTCGTCGTTGCTTGGAGAAGGCTTGGTTGATGTAGATGTTGGAGGAGTCATTGAAGCTTGGATGTTGGAGAAGCCGTAGGTCTTGGATGAGTACTTGGCGTACTTGAAGTCATCTTGCACTTGACGTTCCGCCTTTGTAGCTTGATGCACGAGCTCAATGAGGTTGGACTAGGGTTGGAAATCGGCGATCTTCTTGATGGGATGATTGAGTCCATTCAAGAATCTTGCCATTGTTTGCTCATCATCTTCCATGACATTGGCTCGAATCATGGCTATCTCCATTTCCTTGTAGTATTCTTCAACACTCTTTGTTCCTTGCTTGAGGAGTTGTAGCTTCTTGAAGAGATCGCGGTTGTAGTAGGTTGGTACAAAACATGCGCGCATGACATCCTTCATTTGGTCCCAAGTGGTGATTTGAGGTTCACCTCTTGCTTGTCGGCGCTCAAGGATTTGTTCCCACCATATGAGCACATAGTCTTGGAACTCAAGTGATGCCATAGTGATCTTCTTCTCTTCCTCATAGTTGTGCAAATGAAAGATTTTGTCGACCTTCAATGCCCATGAGAGGTACTCTTCCGGATCATTGCTTCCATTGAACTTGGGCATTGTGAACTTGAGCTTGCCATAGCGTTGCTCTTCATTGTGTTGTTGGCGATGGTGATGATGACATCCTTGACGTGGAGGATAATCATCCTCATGTTGCTCTTGGCGTGGAGGAAGTCCATGATCAACTTGTTCTTGTTGACCTTGAGGTTGAGGTGGAACCTGACGAGCTTGTGGAGGGGCTTGAGGAACTTGACGTTGCACTCGCGGTTGGTAGTTCCTCTCTTGGATTTCTTCTCGAAGGGCTTCCTCTTGATTGTGCCGTTCACGATTGCGGTTGGCAATGGCTCGGCTCGAATCTTGAAGGGCACGTTGCGCCTCAAGATCTTGCGCTTCCCTTTGTTTTTGTTGAAGACGTTGAGCCTCGGCGTCTTGTTCCTCTTGGTGTAGACGCGCTCGTTCTTCTTCTTGGCGTAGTAGTCGTTGTCGTTCTTGAGCTTGAGCAAAAGCGACTTGGTTTGATTGAGGACGAGGGTCTTGCTCATTGGCTTGCTCTTGTGAATGCTTGTCATGTAGCGGGTTATGAGATGCATGACGGTCCTGACGTGCGGCTCGTCGAAGAGTGTTCGGTGACAGTATACTTGAGTCGGAGAAGGTGTCGTCGGAGTGTCGACTCGAGCGGCTCCATCTTGAGGATGAAGAAGTGGAAGGATGCCGGTTCCTCATCAAGGTGCGGATCTCGTCCATTCTTGCATCATTCTCTTGCTTGTGAGCGTCAAACTTGTTGTCGAAGTAGTCTCTTGTACGTTGCTCGAAGAGTCGCAAGTCGGTGGTGAGGTTGTCGATGCGGTCGCTCATTCCGTGTAGTTCTTGGTGTAACGCCCTTTGAGCACCAAAGAGGTGGCTCTTTGTGATGAATGATGACATGTCGTCGCCGTTCTCGATGAGAGGTGGATTGGTAGAAGAACTTGGCCTATCCATCATTTCAAGCAAAATGTAAGTGGTAGAGGGAAAAGAACGTGCACCAAATGTACCTTGACCAAAGTTGAAGATGAATCGAGTTCACTCAAATGCGGACAATGAAATAGCACTTTTGGTACCAATTCTTGTCGGTTCTCACACCTACACAAGTAAAAAGCTTATGGTGGAGCTTGGTTAGGATGGTGGCACAAAATTGATTGCAATCGTTAGTTTGACTCAAAGATGTTGAAAAAGATTCGCAAATTCACAAATGTAACAAGTAAACCAAGCAAGTATGGGTACACGGAAACACATACGCAAATAGATAGATGGGATTGTGCAATCCAAAAGTGAGCCAAAATGTGGAAACCACTAAAATTCTCTTGTTGCACAATACTAGAGAGACGCTAGCACGATTGCACAATAGGCGGATACACAAACTTGTGCACAACCTACTAGACAAAATGCAACGATCTCTATCCCAAGTATGCTATATGTATGATATTTTGGTGCTATGATCCAAGATGATCGGATATGACAATCTTAATGTTGTTTGATGCTATGGTTCTTGCTTATAAGCTATTTGCTTATCTTTCCTCTTTGCTTAAAAGCTTGGGTGGCTCTTTCACTTTTGAGCTCTTTTATCATGCAAAACTTCACGATCCAAGATAGCAATTGTGTATGCGATGATAACTTTGTGACACACAAGTTGATCTCAAGATATGCACCACTATTGTATGGTATGTATGCTATGGAGTATGATCACTAATGTTCACAAGTCACGTTGCCGACAATACTCAATAGCTAGTCTCGATGGGTAAGCTACGTAAAAGTAGGGACATGTGGGGTATCAATGCAAATGCAAGGTATGACAAAGATGTCATCGATGTTACCGTCCTTGGCGATGATGAGTCCTTGGTGAAGATAAGCGGTGGTGATGTTGACATCGAACCGTACCTATATAGCGGAAACAAAATAGCACACGGGAACCACAACTCAAATTCTCAAAGACCGAAACGTATCAAAATAGACATAGGAGGTATCGATGAGCGGTGGTGGTGTATGCGGAAGTAGGCGTGGCCTCCGAGCAAAATTTGGCAAAAATAAGGTAAAACTTGGAATGCTGAAACTGGCACGGGTGGTAGTACCGCTCGGATGGGCGGTAGTACCGCTTGTGGTATCAGCGGTAGTACCGGTTGTGTCGCAGATTGTATCGTGGCGCGATTTTGGGGCGGAAATTGATGATTTCGGGGGCAAAATTGGAGAGATTTCATGGATGGGAAGTGGGGAAACTTGGGGAAAAGCTAGATCCACATGAAACCAAGCAAATCCACGGATCAAAATCAACAAAGCATCATCAAACCAACAAATCACAAAAAAAATTGGGGCTATTTTTGGTGGGGATTTTCGGATTTAGGACGAAAACAACAAAATCAAGCTAGAAAACACGGGGTAGGGGCTCCAAAACGTGATCAACGTGGCTCATGATACCAAGATGATGTAGGGCGGAACCCTATGTGGACGACCTTTCACGTTTGGAGTGGATCCTATGGGGAATCACGAAGAACACACGGAAGCACAAAGGGGGAACACGGGGAAAACGAGAGAGAGTATCACTAAACCAACAAGGAATCAATCACACGAGTGCTAGATCACCGACAACATAGAGTAACATATGATCCACAATCAACAAAGGTAAGGATACAAAGGAACCGTTCTTCTCTGTATGGAGGTCTTGATAGTCTTCCCTAGGAAGGGGTCTTGAATCCGCTTGGGGGATCTTCTCCGAAGAGGTCATGAGCTCCAAGGAGAAGTAACCAAGTGGATGAGCAAGGCTCTCACACAATATATGAGCTAAACCAATGCTACCCTGACTCGGAGGAGGTGGAGGAGTATATATAGTTTAGGGCCACGAAGGGGTAAGTGAGGGCGAAGGGGTACATGGGCTCGGCCCATTACACTGTGCGCAGACAGGCCGGTTGTACCGGTCGAGAGGGCGGTTGTACCGCTGGCGACTCATGGTGGGCGGAAGTACCGGTCGAGGAAGGCGGTACTACCACTGGGGTCAGGTGCTGGCTCCTGCAGATGGGTGTTAGGGCCCCCAGTGGTTGTACCGGTCATGGGGCCGGTAGTACCGGTTCTTTTGGGATTTACTGGTACATCCGGTGCTGTACCGGCCTTGCACCGCTTGATCACAGAATGGTGGCCGGTTGTTGGGCGGTAGTCGGCCGGTTGTACCGCCCGGGCGGTTGTTGGGCGGTTGTACCGGTCCTTCCAGGCTGGGCAGAATGCCTCCTTGATCTTGATGTCCATCTTGCACCACTCCTTCTCCTGGGTTGCTTACATGGTACCTGAGCACGCAAAGGGTCTTTGTTTGAGGTAGTAGCCATGTCTCAAATGGGTCGAAGGGAGGTTCAACAAGGACAGAGTTAACCTCGGATTGGATGGCACGTGCTTGGGCTCTTGTCATGGGTCCTCTTGGAGCTTGTGTGGTCGAAGTAGTGTCCATGGGGATGATGGAGGGATGCTCCGCATCAGATGAGTACCCCATTATGCAATGGTAAAGGAAGTAATGCAGATAAGGTTCAAGATAGTGAGACATCCCTGTTGGTCTCCAAGAAAGCTGATAAAAACTATATTGAAGACACTGAGACAACCTCAAAGTCCTGTCTTGATGTAGTGTTTGAGTTACTGGCTACTACTGCTGGCACCAGCTCTTCGAACTCGTTGCCTGAATTAGTTCGTCTTCTTGAGTCTCAACTTCAAGTTGAAAGACATCAATCAGATGTGATGCGACAGGAAGCTGAAGGACTGAGGAAGTCCCTGCAGAATTCAGATGCCTACTTTCTGGTGCAACAACAAGTGTTGGAGGATTTAAGCGCCAAACAAGAGAAAATTAATAAGCTTGCTAAGCATCTTTCCAGCATTATGGGTACCCAGGATATTGTTTCTTGAGCTCTTCTAAAGTGGTTTCAGTTCTTGTAGGATCAAATGTATGTCTAGAGGGGGGTGTGATTAGACTACTTGACCAAATAAAAACTTGCCTTTTTCCCAATTTTAGTTCTTGGCAGATTTTAGCAACTTAGCACAAGTCAAGCAATCAACCTACACATGCAATTCTAAGAGTACAGTAGTGGAATGTAAAACAATTGCATATGAAGTAAAGGGGGGGGATTTTGAGAAGGCAAACGCAATTGGAGACATGGATGTTTTTGTCGTGGTTCCGATAGGAGGTGTTATCATACATCCACGTTGATGGAGACTTCAACCCACAAAGGGTAACGGCTGCGCGAGTCCACGGAGGGCTCCACCCACGAAGGGTCCACAAAGAAGCAACCTTGTCTATCCCACCATGGTCGTCGCCCATGAAGGACTTGCCTCACTAGGGTAGATCTTCACGAAGTAGGTGATCTCCTTGCCCTTACAAACTCTTTGGTTCAACTCCACAATCTTGTCGGAGGCTCCCAAGTGAGACCTAGCCAATCCAGGAGACACCACTCTCCAAGAAGTAACAAATGGTGTGTTGATGATGAACTACTTGCTATTGTGCTTCAAATGATAGTCTCCCTGTCGGTGTCAAAACCGGCGGATCTCGGGTAGGGGATCCCGAACTGTGCGTCTAGGCGGATGGTAACAGGAGACAAGGGACACGATGTTTTACCCAGGTTCGGGCCCTCTTGATGGAGGTAAAACCCTACGTCATACTTGATTGATATTGATGATGTGGGTATTACAAGAGTAGATCTACCACGAGATCAAGGAGGCTAAACCCTAGAAGCTGGCCTATGGTATGATTGTTGTTTGTCCTATGGACTAAAACCATCCGGTTTATATAGACGCCGGAGAGGGCTAGGGTTACACAGAGTCGGTTACAATGGTAGGAGATCTACATATCCGTATCGCCAAGCTTGCCTTCCACGCCAAGGAAAGTCCCATCCGGACACGGGACGAAGTCTTCAATCTTGTATCTTCATAGTCTTGGAGTCCCGTCGATGATGATAGTTCGGCTATCCGGACACCCCCTAGTCCAGGACTCCCTCAGTAGCCCCTGAACCAGGCTTCAATGACGACGAGTCCAGCGCGCATATTGTCTTCGGCATTGCAAGGAGGGTTCCTCCTCCAAATAATTTATAGAAGATTATGAACACTAGGATAGTGTCTGGCTCTGCAAAATAAATTCCACATACCACTGTAGAGAGAATAATATTTACACAAGTTCAATCTGCTGATGTATTTTGTGGTATGACGTCACACCACAACCAAGCCTTTACTCGAATCGTTTTTATTATACCACCTACGCGCGTTTAGTGAAGCGGTTTCCTTGGCACGTCTTGTCAAAGCAGAGATCGTGTTCCCCTTATTCCGGGATTCTCATCAATACGGACGTGGGTAACCCAACCGCTCCCGTTGCCACGCCCCCTCCATCGAAGGCGGGTTCCAAACGGTCACGGGGACGGCTCTTGGTATTCTCTCTCTTTATAATGAGACCAAGGCCCGTTCTTTTTCTTCAATCCTCAATCGAATCCGCCCCTCGCCCCAAGTTCCAACTCCCAGGGCTCCAGATTCGGGTACTTCCGACCTTCGACAATGTCCGGCTCCGACCTACGAGGCTGGTGGATGCCCTCCTCCGTCACGGAAGAGGACGTGCTAAAGCTGAGAGACGCTAGGTACTTAACCTACGACATTTCGCATAGGTTGCCTGCCCAAGGGCAAGTTATTCCTACTCCCGAGCCCGGCGAGAGTGTCGTGTTCGTGTCTCACCTCTGTAGGGGTTTAGGCTTCCCGATGGATCCCTTCGTGAGGCGGCTCATGTTTTACTATGGGCTGGAATTCCATGACTTGGCTCTGGAGTCCATCCTCCACATCTCATCATTCATTGTCGTATGCGAAGCCTTCCTCCGCACTACCCCTCACTTCGGCTTATGGCTCAAAACCTTCAACATGGAGCCGAAGATGATTGAGGGGCGTCAGGAAGAGTGCGGTGGGGCGGTTATAAGCAAGAGGGCCGATGCTCCATGGCCCGAGGGATCTTTTCAGGAGGAGCTCGACTTGTGGCAACAGGAGTGGTTCTATATCACCGCTCCCAGGGGCAGCAGGCAGGGGCCGCCGCCCGCCTTTCGCCCGGGCCCTCCACAACAGCTGACGTCATGGGTCAACAAAGGGCTTGACTGGGGGCCTTCCAAAGACGTACCCCTGTTGCAGGGCCGGATTCGAGACCTCCAAGAAAGGGAGATCAATCTGGTCGTAGTGACACAGGTTATGCTGATTCGGCGCCTTCTGCCCTGCAAACGTCGCCCCCTCCGCCTGTGGGAATTTAATCCGGAGGGACCACGAGCTCTCCAACACTTCATGGGTTTGACACCCGTGGAGATGTACAAACTTTTCTTCGGATCACAAGAGATGCGTCCGGACTTGACCGAGGACGCTGGCCTAAGCTGCAATCGCCCGGATACTCAAGTAAGTTGCCCTGTGTCCGGACACATTGTCCATTTATTTATCATGGGTTTGCCTTTTAACCAACTATCCCTTGGACAGGAGTGGATAGCGCAAGCAAAACTGATACGGTGTCCGGCCCCCCTCCCTGAGACAACGCCGGATCCCGTGTTAATCAAAATGTTGGAGGTTGCACCTTCGGAGGATGGTGAAGGGGGGCACAGGGAAACTACCACCTCTGCCAAGGAGGCTTTCAGTAAGGGGGGAATCGAGAATCCCTCCCTCCAGGGGGAGAAGAGGACCGCTTCCGAAGACCCGGAGGCCAAGGCCTCAAAGCAGGGAAAGAAATCTGCACCGGAAGGTCCTGTGCCGGGAAGAGCCCCGACCGCACAGTCTCCCCAAAGGAATCAGCCCTCCAACGAGCCGTAAGTAAAAAGGGGGAGTTTTGTAATAGGGGACGTCCCTACTTTATTTCTAAGGGTAACCGAAGTTTTCACCTTGTAGTTCGGATCTCAGCCCTTCTCAGCAGAGCTCATCTTCGGGGGACCTTCGTCCGGAGATGATGGAGAGCGAAACGCCTCCATCTGCCGCCCCGTCGGGCGGGGCGGATGACCCTGAGGTGTCATCACGGAGGGTCTCCCCGAGTGCGGCGGGGCCGGGGAGTTCGGCACCCACTGGAGTGCGGCCGGTGGAGCTGCAGGATTTGCTCGAGAGGGCGTCTATCTCATAAGATCACCGCACATTAATGAGTATGGTGATTGAAAGGATCTCATCCGCCGAGAGCGGGTTGCATGAGGACGTCGGAAGTTTGCTGACGGGGTTTGAGGTACGCAAAAAATGACATACCTTCTGACAGTTTCGCACATGGAGTGCGCCCTATATAGATAGTAGCCCTTGAGACTTGGTATGCTGTCGAAAGCGACAGCGTGCCGAGGATCATAATCTCAGTTATAGAATGTCGCCTTCCTATGCAGGTGGCAGAACGTTCGGTGGCCAGCCGGACTGATGGAGTTGCCGAGCTGAAGCGGCAACTCGATGTTGCGGATGTGGACATCGCGCTGGTCAATAAACGACTTGACGAGTCACAAGGTAGGTGGTTTCTCTGTGGTCACCTAGTAAGGGAGATGATGCTCGTTCCTTACAATTTGTATGCTTGATGCAAATGGTGCCGCTGCTGTGGAAGACCTTCGAGCAGAGCTTGCTCGAGCCGAGGAGCAAGCCAGGAAAAGTGATGTGGCTGCCTCGAAGGCAGCGGAAGAGCTAAAAGCCGAAAAGGCTGTTCACTGCCGAAGTAGGGAGGAGATGGCCGGAATGGCCATGAAAATTAAAAGATGCTACTGACCGCTATGAGGTTCTTGAAAGAGAACGCCGAGCGGAGCAAGAGGACCTGAAGAAGGCCGCCGCCGAAGCCAAGGATGCCCGTTGTGCGATGCGGGCTATGAAGGAGGAACTGCGTCAGGCCAGAGACATTGCAGCTGGAAAGCCCTTTCTGCTGCGTAGGAAGTTCATGGATCCGAAGTATGCTCAGTTGGGCCAATTGTGTGGTGCGGAGGATCCTTATCTGGATTTGGCGGCGAGTGCGGCGGACGCAGATGTGCACTTCCGAAGCCAGAAGGATCACGAAATGGAAGAGCTTTTCTGGTCTCAATTCCATAGTCCAGAGCGTCCACTTCTGTTGATTGATCAGTTGGCTGAGTGGGCTGAGCTGAATAGATTGTCCGGACTTGCCATGACGGATGTGGTGGCTCATCTGTGGCCAGAAAGGCCCAAGCCGGAGAGTTATTTTGGCTTGTTGCAGCAATTCCTTGGGGCGGTGCCGCATATCGAGGCGATGAAGCGGTCGGCATACATAGAGGGTGCACAGATGGCTCTCGCCCGTGTTAAGACATACTGGGCGAAGATGGATGCCACCGATGTTGCATCCCGGGGTTCGGAAAAAAGCCGATTACCCGCCGAGCACTATTTTGAGGAAGTCCTGCAGGGCGCTCGTTTAATAGAGTCGCAGTGCTTGAAAGATGTTATGTTCAAATGACATGTATGATTTGTGAGATCATGTTTATAATGTAACGGCTTTTTATACTTGTGTGTTCAAGTATTGAACTATCTCCTGTGTGGCTGTATATGTATGTATAACCTGAAAGATGGCAGTCTTTGGCTTCAGACCCCACGCACATGGTGCGGGGGTGTTTGCAAAAAAAAGCGCTTTTTCACACTTAATCCAACGTCTTGGTCCTTTGAAGGAGGTGATAGCATAGCAAACTAGGCAACCGGAGTATAATGCTTTATCACTTTCACTTAGCCATAGGAGCTCGATGGTGGGGCTACTATATAGCCCCTAGAGGCACCGCGCTCTCCGAACTCGGGGCACGTATGTGCCTGACCGGGAAGCGGTCCTTCGTCAAAGCGGAGGAATTCTAAACATTCCAGTAGTCGATCGAGTGGTTGACCAGTCTCTCGCTATATCATGACAGTCAGTTTTCGGCTTTCTCTACTGAGGTGCTCGCCCGGCCGAACCGGGGCACAATCGCAGTAGTTCTCCTGGTGCCGCGTTAGCCGATGGAGCGGAACGTAAGGCAGCAAAACACAGGAGCCGGGCAAACCCAACATTTTACTAAAGACATGATTTGGAGCTGATGCATATAAGGCCTAACTCGAGACGCCGAACACTCCCTGAGATATTCGGTCTTTATGATACCGGGCAGAACAATGCCCTAAGCCCCTAGTGTCCAGGTACGGGCGAGAACTTCTTACGCGGCCGATGCCAAAACGCCAGCCTCCTCCTCGGTTATGGTAGGAAACCAGGGGATGTGTATCAACAAGAGACAGTAAGAAAGGTTTACGCAGGGTCTTAATCTGCAGAGAATCCTTGCAACGGGTCCCTGCTGCACGTCTGCGCCTGTGTCTCCGTTGTGCTGTATCCTGGACGGGTGTAGCACGTGCTTCATCTATAAAAGAGAAGAACTTAGTTTGGAAAAAATATCGCGCAAAAGATGTATTTAAAATAAAGTATGATTTGGAAGATGAATGAAGTTGAGCTTTATTGGCTCTCATTGTTTATACGTGCAGCCCCTTGTAAAGAGGTATGTGGCTGGGAAGCCCCTTGTTTATTTATGCCGGACTCGCCTAACCGTGTCCGAGGTCTGAATGACCTATTTTTAGGGGCTTTGACCAACAAGGTCGGATTAGTGTGTGGTTGTAAAGGCAGTCTCACGTTTTCCGTGGTCGAGGAACACTCGGAGTTACCCTTTAATGAGATTATGTCGCGTGGACCGGGCATTTTAAGCGTAAGAGACGTGTAATGTGGTATTGCGTTAAAGCGGGCGAAAGCTTCGCGTCCTAGTAGTGCTTGATGGCTACTTTTGAATGGGGCGATATGGAAAATGAGCTTTTCGCGACGGAGGTTGTCGGATGAACCGAACACGACCTCTAGTAGTACAGAGCCTGTACAATTGGCGTAAAGGCCTGGCGTCACTCCTTTGAAGGAAGTGCTGCTACGGCGAATTTTGGTAGGGTCTATCCCCATTCTGCAGATGGTGTCCTGGTATAGCAGGTTTATATCGCTGCCGCCATCCATTAGGACTTGTGTGAATTGTAGTCAGTCGATTATGGGATCCAATACCAAAGCAATCCCTCCTGCGTTTCGAACACTTCTGGAGTAATCCTGATGGTCGAAAGTAATTGGTTTAAACATCCAATTTCGGGACTCTGCTGGGGTGGACCGTGCGGCGCGTGTTTTAGTAGGTGCCGCACTATTTTTCCTTGTTATCACATGAAGTGCGTTCACTGTTTTGACTTCTAGTGGGAAAGTCTTCTGTTTTCCGGCATGCTGCTTGTGGGGTTCGTCGTCGTCTTCGCTTAGTGCGTCGAGCCCCTTGTGTTCGGCGTTAAGTCGGCCGGACTACTTGAAGACCCAACAATCTATGTGGGTATGGTTTGCAAGCTTCCCGGGGGTACTATGGATTTGACATATCCTATCCAAGATTTTGTTTAGGTTGGATAGCTCATCACTGTTGTCCTTAAGAGGCAGTGTTTTATTATTCGGCTGAGAGCTTTTGAACCCGGCGTTCACCACCGTGCTATTTGGGCCATTTTCCTTATTCCGGCGCTGATCTTTTCTGCGTCGTGATTTTCCATTTCCATCCCTGACCTCGGATGTACTCGGGTCACTGGTGCTGCATCTTGCCAGCCAGCTATCTTCCCCCGCGCAAAAGCGGGTCATGAGGCTTGTTAGCGTGGCCATTGTTCTTTGTTTTTCCTGGCCGAGGTGTCTGGCGAGCCATTCGTCTCGGACGTTATGCTTAAAGGCTGCTAAGGCTTCAGCGTCCGGACAGTCGACTATTTGGTTCTTTTTGGTGAGGAACCTGTTCCAGAATTTGCGTGCTAACTCTCCGGGCTGTTGAGTTATGTGACTTAACTCGTCTACGTCCGGAGGGTGGACATAAGTCCCCTGAAAATTTGCTCGAAACGCATCCTCGAGCTCTTCCCAACTTCCAATGGTATTTTCTGGGAGGCTTTTGAACCAATGCCGAGCTGGCCCTTTGAGCTTGAGGGGTAGGTATTTTATGGCATGGAGATCGTCTCCTCTGGTCATATGTATGTGTAGGATATAATCCTCAATCCAGACTCCGGGGTCTGTTGTTCCGTCATATGCCTCTATGTTTACGGGTTTGAATCCCGCTGGAAATTCATGATCCAGTACCTCGTCGGTGAAACATAGTGGGTGTGTGGCGCCCCTGTATTTAGGTGAGCCGTTGTCTTCAAACACTCAGCGGGTTGTGTTGCTCCCTGGAGTCTTCTTTTTTGGCCCATAAATGGACCTGACCGGACCATCCTTTTTGCGAGGATCTTTATGTGGATCGTGTGCCGGCTTGTGTGCGGTGCCGCTTGCCGCTCTTGGCCTGTCATCTGGTCGTCTATCCGGCCAGGCGGCCTCTTTCTTTTTTGACTGTGGGGGCTCTACGGCCTCCTCGTCAATTTCGGGTAACAGCTTGCGCTTCGGGTAGCTCTTTGCCTGGTGACTATCGCCGTATTTATCTGCGGTATTGAGTACTTTGCTCCATCTCATTCTGAGTGCGTCCTCCTCTGTTTTCAGCTTCCGCTTTTGCTTCTTCAAACTTCTTGCAGTGGCGACGAGCCTCTTATGAAGGTTCTTATGCTCCGGAGATGTGTCCGTCGTGAGATCGTCTGGACTGTTGTTTTCGCCGGGGATGGGTTGCTTGTCCAATTCATCCTGTTCAGATGGTTGCTTGGTGGCATGTTCGTCGTCCACTGCTTCAATCTTCTCTAAGGCTGGGTCAGTATGGGTGTCGTTGTTATCGAGGCGGGACTTCGGGCGGCTCTTGCGTCGCCGTTTTGGTTGTTTGTCGGGGGAGTTGTCCTTCGCCACGTTCCGTTGTTCCTTGTTATCGCTTCCTTTTGGTGTATCCACCATGTATACGTCGTGAGTTGAGGTGGCTTTCCAGTTCCCAGTAGGCGCTGGTTCTTGGTCGTCTCCGGCATCGTCGTCCATACTGTCGATGTCTTCGGAGTCGAAGTCTAGCATGTCGGTTAGATCGTCGACAGTGGCTACTAAGTGGGTGGTGGGTGGACTTTGAATTTCTTCATCGTCCGCATCCCAACCGTCTTGACCGCAGTCCAGCCAGGTCTCTCCTGATAACGAGAGATACTTTAGCGAACTCAGGATGTCGCCGAAAGGTGAGTGTTGAAAGATGTCCGCAGTGGTGAACTCCATGATCGGTGCCCAATCGGATTCGGTTGGAGGGGGCGCGGGAGGTTCGGACTCCGGCGAGGAATCTGGCACCTCGAAGTCACGACCTTCACAAGGGATAAGGTCAGTATTCGGCTCCATCGCCGTAGAGGTTGCAGCCCCTGAGGCGGTGTCTAGCCACCCATCCTCGATCTGCGCAGCCGGCTCCGAATTGAGGGTCGGAGCGGACTCGTGTGCGGCCTCCAGGGCACTGTCCGGCTACAGAGCTAAATCATGCCCATCGTGACAGTGTGGCGCGCTCGGCTGTGGCTCGAATCCATCGAAGATGAAGTCTCCGCGGATGCCAGCCGTGAAGTTCAAACTTCCAAATCTGACCTGACGGCCAGGGGCGTAGCTTTTGATCTGCTCCATATGGCCAAGCGAATTGGCCCGCAGTGCAAAGCCGCCGAATACGAAGATCTGTTCAGGGAGAAAAGTCTCACCCCGGACTGCGTCGTTGTTGACGATCGAAGAAGCCATCGAGCCTATCGGTGATGACAGAGAGGAACTCTCAATGAAAGCACCAATGTCGGTGTCAAAACCGGCGGATCTCGGGTAGGGGGTCCCGAACTGTGCGTCTAGGCGGATGGTAACAGGAGACAAGGGACACGATGTTTTACCCAGGTTCGGGCCCTCTTGATGGAGGTAAAACCCTACGTCATGCTTGATTGATATTGATGATGTGGGTATTACAAGAGTAGATCTACCACGAGATCAAGGAGGCTAAACCTTAGAAGCTAGCCTATGGTATGATTGTTGTTTGTCCTATGGACTAAAACCATCCGGTTTATATAGACATCGGAGAGGGCTAGGGTTACACAGAGTTGGTTACAATGGTAGGAGATCTACATATCTGTATCGCCAAGCTTGCCTTCCACGCCAAGGAAAGTCCCATCCGGACATGGGATGAAGTCTTCAATCTTGTATCTTCATAGTCTTGGAGTCCGGTCGATGATGATAGTTCGGCTATCCGAACACCCCCTAGTCCAGGACTCCCTCACTCCCCAACACTCAACTCTCTCTCACAGGATTTGGATTTGGTGGAAAGAAGATTTGAGTGGAAGGCTAGAGATCAATATTCATATGGTAGGAATGGAATATCTTGACCTCAACACAAGTGTAGGTGGTTTTCTCTCAAAAATGTACGTTGGAAGTGTAGGCATGTTTTGATGGCTCTCTCCACGAATGAAGAGTGGGTGGAGGGGTATATATAGCCTCCACACAAAATCTAACCATTACACACAACTTACCAATCTCGGTGGGACCGAATCGTCAAACTCGGTCGGACCGATTTAGCAAATAATGTGACCGTTAGGATTTTCGGTGGGACCGACATGTCAACTCGGTGGGACCGATATGGTTAGGGTTAGGGCACAGCGTAATCTCGGTGAGACCGATTACACAAACTCGGTGAGACCAATTTTGGTAATAAGCTAACCAGAGAGTTGGTCAGGCAAACTCATTGGGACCGATTCGCTCATCTCGGTTGGACCGAAACGTTATGAAAGGGAAACAAAGAGTTTGCATTGCAATCTCGGTGGGACCGTTCGCTCATCTCGGTTGGACCGAAATGTTACGAAGGGAAACAGATAGATCACAATCCCATCTCGGTGAGACCAAGATCCCTATCTGTGAGACCGATTTGATTAGGGTTTGTGGCAGTGGCTATGACATCTAAACTCGGTGGCGCCGGATAGAAAGAATCAGCGGGGCCGAGTTGGACTTTTGGTTTGGGTCATATGTGGATGTGAGAAAGTAGTTGAGGTCTTCGGAGCATATCACTAAGCATTTTGAGCAAGAACCTCATTAAGCAACACCTCATCCCTCCTTGATAGTATTGGCTTTTCCTATAGACTCAATGTGATCTTGGATTACTAAAATAGAAAATGTAGAGTCTTGTTCTTTGAGCTTGAGCCAATCCTTTTGTCCTTAGCATTTTGAGGGATCCACTTTTCTCATCCACGCCATGCCAATCATTGAGCTTTCATGAAATATTTATCTTCAAATAGCATTATCTCAATGACCTATATGTTGTTAGGAATTACCAAAACCACCCAGGGATAGTTGCACTTTCAATCTCCCCCTTTTTGGTAATTGATGACAACATATAGATCAAAGCTTCGACAAATGATAATAAGATTGAAAAACATTGTTGCTTTGAGAAGTATGTGAAAAGTAAGAGCTCCGCCTAAATTTGTGCATTATTTAAAATTTGCTTTGGACTGAAAATGCACAATGAGTTAGGATCATGGGTTACTCTTCCATGTCACATACATCTTAGTGGAGCCCTCAAAATGATAATGATTGAACACATGCACGCATCACCAAGCAAAGTGAATGATCATTGAGGATATAAGAGATAATATCATCCAACAAGCATAAAGTAGCATAGCATATGATCAAACACATGACCAAGCAAGTATCTCACAAAGGCATAATGTATCAAGCATACACACAAATAACGAAGTTCAACCACCAAAAACAAGAGAGATCAAAAGCAACACTCTCTCTCGAAGCCTATGATCTATACATTTTTCTCCCCCTTTGGCAACAAGTTACCAAAAAGTTCACAAAACAATGCATAGTGCTAAACAACTCTCAGGCTTGGTCTTCATGAGGTGGTGTAGAGATGACTCCAAGGACGAAAGCATCAGTAGATGTAGCTGGAGCTGGTGGAGTGGCTGTTGGAGCTGGTGGCACTGAAGCTGTAGCTGGTGCAGATGATGTAGCTCTGGTGTCTAGAACAGGCACTGCAGCAGATCTCTGTCCTCTGGGCACTCTAGCAAATGCATCTGTAGTAGACTTGCCCTTCTTCTCCTCCACATCCTCCTGAAGTTGCTCAACTGCAGTTTGGATCTCAGTGACCTTCACATCAAGTGCATAGAATTTCTGCTCTATGATTCTCTCCAAGCTCTCCTGGTTTTGAGTTAGGGTGGCCAAGCCCTTCTCAATCCTCAAGGTGGAGGCAATCAAGTAGCCAAGATGATCTTACTTGATCTTCAGGAACACTTGAGATGCCTCTTCGGCAGTTGGCATCTTAGCAGCTTTCTCAGCCCTTGCTTTCTCCCTCTTTTCATGAGCTTGCACAGATGATGGTTCCTCCTCATTCATCTCAACAGTGTTATCTTCAAATTCAAGGTATACGGGTAGATGCTCCTTATCCAAAAGATATGTGCTTGTGCCCATCTTTGAGTTGATGAGCTCCTGAATGTGTGGAGCATACCCACAACTCCTCTTCTGATCAGCGTCAGTCCTTTTGATTGTTTCCTCAATCAGACTCATGACTTTGAATTTTTGAGGTATACCAAACAAGTGCAGCAAGATAATAGCATGACCTCTGATCATCTTGTGATCACCTGATTTTGGCAGGAATGTGTGCCTAAGGATCCAATTGATTGTAGGCAGACAAAACAACAAGTAGTGTACAGATCCAAGCTTGTGAGTTTCCAAAGCTTTATCCGGGATCTCTCTGTACATGTGTGCCATAGTGTTGTGGTCTTTCTTCTTCTTGGCATAGACGTCCAAGTCATCCTCATTCTCCTGTGGGGCATTTATCAACTGAGCCCATTCTTCAACTGTGGATTGGTACCTAGTACCTTCAGACATACAGACAATTTTCCCATCTAGGTAGAAGTGAGCTGCGGAGTAAAAGTGCATGATGAGGTCATTGTCGGAGCAGTGGCCGAACAGGCGGTCATAAGAAAACCGCCTAGCCGGATAGTCTGGCCGGCGGCCAAAGCTCCCTTTACGATGGTGCCGTCTTTGAAGACGGGAAAAGGCATCCTTCCGGGTACAGAGGAACTCTCAATGAAAGCACCAATGTCGGTGTCAAAACCGGCGGATCTTGGGTAGGGGGTCCCGAACTGTGCGTCTAGGCAGATGGTAACAGGAGACAAGGGACACGATGTTTTACCCAGGTTCGGGCCCTCTTGATGGAGGTAAAACCATACGTCCTGCTCAATTAATATTGATGATGTGTGTTACAAGAGTAGATCTACCACGAGATCAAGGAGGCTAAACCCTAGAAGCTAGCCTATGGTATGATTGTTGTTCGTCCTACAGACTAAAGCCATCCGGTTTATATAGACACCGGAGAGGGCTAGGGTTACACAAAGTCGGTTACAATGGTAGGAGATCTACATATCCGTATCGCCAAGCTTGCCTTCCACGCCAAGGAAAGTCCCCTCCGGACACGGGACGAAGTCTTCAATCTTATATCTTCATAGTCTTGGAGTCCGGCCGATGATGATAGTTCGGCTATCCGGACACCCCCTAGTCCAGGACTCCCTCAATAGCCCCCGAACCTGGCTTCAATGACGATGAGTCCGGCGCGCATGTTGTCTTCGGTGTTGCAAGGCGGGTTCTCCTTCAAACTTTTCGTTCCTGTCGAATAGTGTCCGGCTTCCTCATAAATGTTGCGCTCCTTGGCTTCTACGCCTAATAATGGCCTTCTTCCACGTGTCGTATGAATGCGAAAAGCTAGGGTATTTTTACATTTCTCCCCCAGCCGTGTGAACGAGCCGCCTATAAGAGGGGCGATGATCTAGATCCAACTCACACCATCCTCCTTCCGCAAGTACTCATCGAAGCGCCTCTGACAAAAATCCATTCTATCATGGACAGTCGACGTGGCTCCTCCTCTCGCGCTCCCAGCCCTAAGCCAAGAGATTCGGGGAGATGCTCAGTTCCACACAGCGAGCTAGTGGCGCTCCAAACCGAGGGATATCTTCCCCCAGCCTTCATGGTTCCGGTTCGGGCCGGACTGGCCACCTTCCGGGGCGGAAAGCAGGCGGAGAGCGTTCCCAACCCCTCCAAAGGGGAGCGGGTATACTTTGTCCCTTATTTAATAAGGGGACTCGGATTTCCCATACATCCGTTTCTCTGGGGGCTCCTGGAGTTCTACGGACTCCAGCTTCACCACCTCACACCTGCCTCCATTTTGCACATCGCGGGCTTTGTAGCTTTTTGCGAGCTGTTCCTGGGCATCGAGCCCCATTTTGCACTGTGGAAGAGATTGTTTTGCCTCGTACCCCGTTCTCACGAGTGGTCGATATATCAAGTGGGCGGAGCCGAAATATGGCGCATCGCCGGGACCGGATATCCATCCGGCACCCCGAAGAAGGCGTCTGAAGATTGGCCTTCGGAATGGTTCTATATGGAGGACGCTCCTCTGCCGAATCCAGTTTGGATCGGCCTCCCGGAGTTCAGCAATGCTCTCTTGAAGAAACGCCTGAGTTGGCACCCACGGAGCCCTCAATGGGAGGATGATGGGAGCGTCCATTATCTGATGGGCCGGATTAGGTTACTGGCCCACTCCGGATTAACCATGATTGGAATCATGGCCACGTGCATTATGCGAGGGGTACAGCCTCTCCAATATAGGGGCCACCCCATGTGGGACTTCAACGGGGAGGACAACGCCACCCGTCATGGCCGCAAAGGACCAGGATCGGCCGCGGATCTGGTGAAGATCATGTACGGCTTGTACAAGGGGGAGAAGGAGGACTTTCTCCAGACGAGCCCATTGAATGGGTTCTCCATGAATAACCCTTAGAGTTGGGTAAGCGAACGTTTATTCATTCGACCCGTGCTTTCGAAGTTAAATGCCTTACTCTATGATTTTGACGCAGGAACTGCGTCGGGATGTGGAGGGCATACACAGTCCGGCTCCACAACCCGAGGATCCAGGAAGATCCCTTGATCCGGCTTCTGAAGAGGATCCGGACATAAAGGTGGACTTAATTGACGGGGTGTTCCACCAGCTCAGCATAGATAATGGTTTGGTCGCCATTACGGCTGACTACCCTGGTTTGTGTCCGGCTTCCCAGGTAGTACGTCAGAAGTTCTGACACCGTTGCTTTTTTAATGCTTATTTCTGACCACCGTGCACCAATGGTGCTCGGCAGGCGGTGCCTTCACAGCAGGAAGCCGAGCCCGCGGCGACTGACCAAACGAGGTCAGCTCGGCCCAGCAGGCGGAAGAGGAGTGCGGCGCGAATCGAAACGTCGCCGCAAAGGTATGGTGCACCATTGTCCTTTAAGGGAAAAACTCCTGGGAGGCATATTAATGCTCGTGATTCTTCCAGGAGAAAAAGCGCTCGCCGGACTGAGTCCGGAGAGGGTGCCCACCAAGCCTCCGCCAGCCAGGCTCCAACGCCTGGTCCGGAAGGGGAGGCGAGCGCAAGGCGCGAGCCGGATGCTCCTCCAGCGGAGGATGCCGACAGGTTGTCTGCGACCAGGTCTGAGGTGGAGAGCGCCATGAATCATAGGCGCCGTCGGACAATTCTTCGTGACGCGTGTTTCTCCCCGGAGGCGTTGAATGCCTTTGATGCGGGAAACGCGCACCTCCGTGTTGCTCAAGATGGTTTAACCAGAGCCACGGAGCAGTATGTGAAGGACATACGGGTAAGTAATATTAACAGTTATATATGCTAGTAGCCCCCCGAGACTTAAAATAGTTAAACTAACTGATTTAAGGATCATTTGTTATGCAGGATCTTACTGAGAAGAATACCCACCTGTCTCAGGAGCTTCAAGAGTGCAAGGCCCAACTTGAGGCCGCACTGGCCGCTGCCGGGGGAGCCACGGAGACCCCCTCTGGTAATTCATATTTTGAAAAGAGAAGTAGTTAACAAAGTGCGGCGGGTGCGTAAATTTGACAATAATATTGCAAAGGGCGCCGGACTAGATCCGGACAAGCAACAACTACTACGTCAGCTAAAGGCCGGCGAGAGGGTGCTTATGAAGGTGCAGCAGGAGAGAAACAAGCTCCAAGATGCCCACACCCAGCTAGGAGAAGAGCTGAAAGGTGTTCGGGCCCAGCTGTCTGGCTCCATGAAGGAGAATCAACGGCTTCGTCGCGGCATTTATAGTAAGTGCTTGAGCAAATTCCTTTGAAAAGAAGAATTCGGCGAGGAAGTCGATTGACAGAAATGTGTCTTTAGGTGTGCTCACAGGTCGCCCTGTGGAGGAAATGCCTGGTTCAACGGGTGACCAACTTCCCGAGCTGGTGCAACTGCTCGAACATGTCCGGCAGGCGATGAGTGGCGTCGTTCAGGCTTTATGGCCTTCCGTCTCCTTACCCGAGGGCCTTGGAGAGCTTGCTGAGAAGCTCCAGGGAGCACGGCGACGCCTCCGTCTGTGGAAAATATCGGCCTGCCGTCAAGGCGCCAGGGAGGCCTGGGCCATGGTGAAGACGCGGTACCCGAAGGCTGACCCAAACCACATGGCCGAGGTCGGACCTGCGGGGCCTGATGGGAAGGAGATCCCTGTGAGCTTGATGTACAGCCAAGTAGAACTGGCCGCGAAATATTCCCAACAGGACTGTAAATTAGACAGCCTGTTAGATGGGATTGAAGAGGAGTACAATCAGTCAGTTTGGTGATGTAATTTGAAATGACATGTAAAATGCCTTCTAGCCGGATTGTAGATCGTTTGTCTTTGCGGACCTTTTCGCTTCAACCTCGGGACCCAACAGTCCGGAGTGTGTCCGAATACCCTTACGATTATAGAAGAACCGGGGCATGCGTGGAGACAAGGTGTCGGGGTCATAATTGCTTTATCATACAAGTGCCCAACTAGCTATGTTATATTACATGGTTAGTAAGAAACATATTCCAGGGAGAATAGTTCCGTTAAGGGTTCCTTTCCCTGGGGAGGCATGCCCTTAAGTGCATGTCCGGACTGCGAAAATACCAGAAAAAGCATCTGGGGGCAGATAAATAAGTAAGTAATAAATCATCTTTCAAGTCACCGACCGAATATTCTCTTAAGAACGCTAGCTTTCGGCTTCACCCAGTCTGAGGTACACATCCAGCTGACCCGGCAGTAACAATCGCAGAGGTGCTCCCTTTACCTCCTAGCCGAACAATCGGGAACGTAGGGGTAAGCACAGGAGCCAGGCAACGCAGCTTGGCCAAAACTTAAGTCATATCGATGCATATAATGGTGAATAAAAGGTACATGCGGAAGTATGACACATGTGTTGGGCATGAAGCCCCTATAAATAAGCTTCTGTTAAAGAAGCCCCCAGGTATAACGAGTGCGAGTAGCATATCGAGTAAGTGCGAACAAAGCGCAGATCAGCCCTCGAGAGGTTTGAGCTGAAGAGAGGAGAGGAGAAAGGAGGGAAAACAAAGACAGCGAAAAAAATAAGAAAGGTGGACGGAGGAAGGAGACGAACCCTGAGTCCGGCGCTAGGCGTAAAATCTTCAGAGACGGGCTGCGTTCCATGGGTTTGGCTCGAGTCGGTTGTCAGATGCGTTGCATAGACGGTATGCACCATCGGTAAGGACTTGGTCAATGATGAAGGGACCTTCCCATTTGGGCTTAAGTTTGTCCTTTTTCTTGTCCGGCAGGCGTAGAACTAGCTCGCCAACGTTGTAAGTTTTGGCCCGTACTTCTCTGCTTTGATATCTTCGAGCCTGCTGTTGATAAAATGCGGAACGGGATTTTGCCACGTCGCGCTCCTCCTCTAAAGCGTCCAAACTGTCCTGCCGATCTAACTCGGCTTCTCTTTCCTCGTACATGCGCACGCGAGGTGAGTCATGAATTATGTCGCAGGGCAAAACTGCCTCCGCGCCGTATACCATAAAAAATGGTGTGAATCCGGTTGTGCGGTTTGGCGTGGTCCACAGACCCCAGAGTACGGAGTCGAGCTCCTCTACCCAGTGCGTGTTAGATTCCGTGAGGGACCGCACTAATCTGGGTTTGATGCCGCTCATGATTAGACCATTTGCTCGTTCCACTTGACCATTAGTTTGAGGGTGGTAGACTGAAGCGTAGTCGAGCTTGATGCCCATGTTTTTGCACCAGAGTTTAACCTCGTCGGCCGTGAAATTCGTGCCGTTATCAGTGGTGATGCTGTGGGGGACGCCGAAGCGGTGTACTACCCCGGATATGAAGTCTATCACAGGTGCGGATTCTGCCGTTTTAACCGGCTTGGCCTCTATCCATTTGGTGAATTTATCCACCATGACCAATAAGTATTTGTGCTTGTGGGTTCCCCCTTTAAGGGGTCCAACCATGTCAAGCCCCCAGACCGCGAACGGCCAAGTTATGGGTATAGTTTTGAGGGCGGTGGGTGGCATGTGGCTCTGATTAGCAAAGAGCTCGCAACCGACGCATCGTTGGACTAAGTCGTGAGCATCTGCCCGGGCTGTCGGCCAATAAAATCCTGTACGGAAGGCCTTACCTACAAGGGCCCGGGCTGCAGCGTGGTGCCCACCGAGTCCGGCGTGAATTTCAGCCAGGAGATTTCGCGCTTCCTCTTCGGAGATACACCTTTGAAGGACTCCGGTCGTGCTTTTCTTATAAAGTTCTCCCTCATGGACCTTGTAGGCTTTAGATCGCCGAACTATGCGGCGGGCCTCATTTTGGTCTTTGGGAAGTTCCTGCCTAATTAAGTAGGCTAGGAATGGTTTCGCCCACGGGGCAATTACTGCCATTATTTCGTGGGCTGAAGGTGTTATTTCATTGGCTGAGCCGCCGATCGTGTCAGAATTGTCTGAGTCAGGTGCTGCTGCTGGCTCCGGATTGTTATTTCCGGACTCCTCTTCCCATAATACGGATGGCTTGAAGAGCCGTTCCAGGAAGATGTTTGGAGGGACGGCGTCACGTTTTGCGCTGATGCGTGCTAACATGTCTGTTGCCTGGTTATTATCCCGGGCTACATTATGGAATACGAGTCCTTCGAACCGAGCTGACATTTTTAGGACGGCGTTGCGGTAAGCTGCCATTTTCGGATCTTTGGCGTCAAAGTCTCCATTTACTTGGGATATTGCGAGGTTTGAATCCCCGCGCACCTCTAGGCGTTGAATGCCCATGGAGATTGCCATCCGAAGGCCGTGTAGAAGGGCCTCGTATTCGGCTGCGTTGTTGGAGTCCATGTACATTATTTGAAGTACGTATTGGACTGTGTCTCCAGTTGGGGATGTCAAGACGACGCCAGCCCCCAAGCCAGCCAACATTTTGGATCCGTCGAAATGCATGATTCAATTGGAGTACGCGCCGTACTCTTTAGGGAGTTCGGCTTCGGTCCATTCGGCAACGAAGTCAGCCAGGACTTGCGAGTTTATAGCTCGCCGTGGTTTGTAGGTTATGTCAGATGGTAAGAGCTCAATGGCCCATTTTGCAATCCTGCCCGTTGCGTCGCGATTGTTTATAATATCATTGAGAGGTACTTCGGAGGCCACCGTTATGGAACACTCTTGAAAGTAGTGTCGCAGCTTCCGGGATGCCATGAACACCGCATATGCTATCTTTTGATAATGTGGGTACCGGGACTTGCATGGAGTCAAGACAGTGGATACGTAGTACACTGGTTTTTGAAGAGGGAATCTGTGCCCTTCAGTTTCTTGTTCGACGACGAGTACCACGCTAACAACTTGATGTGTTGCTGCGATATATAATAACATAGGTTCGCCCAGGTTGGGCGTGGCCAGGACCAGATTTGTTGCCAGTATGGCCTTGATTTCTTCGAGTCCGGCCGTGGTGGCATCCGTCCATTCGAAGTGTTCGGTGCGCCGGAGGAGGTGATAGAGGGGCAGAGCCTTTTCTCCCAAACGGGAGATGAAGCGGCTTAGAGCCGCTACGCACCCAGTTAGTTTTTGTATTTGCTTGAGGTCTTTTGGGATATCCAATTGTGACAGAGCTTGGATCTTGGCTGGGTTTGCTACAATTCCTCTACCGGATACAATGAAGCCCGAAAGCTTTCCGGCTGGTACTCCGAAGACACACTTTTCCGGGTTGAGCTTAATGTCATATGCTCGGAGGTTGTCAAATGTCACCCTCAAGTCGTCTACTAGAGTTTCGACGTGTTTGGTCTTGACCAACACATCGTCTACGTATGCCTCTACTGTTTTGCCTATCTGGGTAGCCATACATGTCTGAATCATGCGCTGATATGTTGCGCCGGCGTTTTTGAGTCTGAAGGGCATTGTGTTGAAGCAGAATGGCCCATATGGAGTAATGAATGCCGTTGCGGCCTGGTCTTTTTCCGCCATCTTGATTTGATGGTATCCAGAGTATGCATCGAGGAAGCACAATGAATCGTGCCCTGCGGTAGCATCGATGATTTGGTCGATGCGAGGGAGAGGGAAAGGGTCCTTTGGACAGGCCTTGTTAAGGTCTTTGAAATCGACGCAGAGGCGCCAGGATTTGTCCTTTTTGGTACCATTACCAGGTTGGCTAGCCAGTCCGGATGTTTGATATCCCTGATGAATCCGGCTTCTAAGAGTTTGGCTAGATCCTCTCCCATTGCCTGTCTTTTGGGTTTGGAAAATCGCCGAAGAGCTTGTTTGACTGGCTTGAATCCTTTTAGGATATTTAGGCTGTGCTCTGCCAGCCTGCGTGGGATTCCTGGCATGTCTGAAGGGTGCCAGGCAAAAATGTCCCAATTTTCCCGAAGGAATTCTCGTAGTGCGGCTTCTACATCAGGATTTAATTGTGCCCCAATGGATGCCGTCTTTGTGGGGTCCGTTGGGTGGACCTGAAATTTGACTATTTCGTCTGCTGGTTTAAAAGAGGTGGACTTGGACCTCTTATCGAGTATCACATCGTCCCTGTCCACCGTGGAGCGCAGCGCAGTTAATTCCTCTGCCGCTAGGGTTTCGGATAATGCCTCTAGGGCCAGTGCGGCTGTCTTATTTTCAGCGCGGAGTGCTGTATCTGGATCACTGGCGAGAGTGATTATTCCATTGGGTCCGGGCATTTTGAGCTTCATGTACCCGTAATGGGGTATAGCTTGGAAGATTGTGAATGCCTCCCGCCCTAACAAAGCGTGATATCCGCTGCCGAATGGGGCCACTTGGAACGTGACCTCTTCGGACCTATAATTGTCCGGCGAGCCGAACACTACATCTAGTGTGATTTTTCCTATGCAGCGTACTTCTCGACTAGGGATTATCCCCCTGAAGGTTGTGCTGCTTCGCTCAATGCGGCTCCAGTCAATTTCCATTTTTTGAAGGGTTTCCTCGTAGATGAGGTTTAATCCGCTGCCGCCATCCATGAGTACTTTGGTAAGATGAAAGCCGTCCACTATCGGACTGAGGACCAATGCGGCTAGTGCTCTAGCTGTTCGGAATTTAGGTTCATCGCTGGCATTGAAGGTGATAGCCATGTCGCTCCATGGATTTGTTTTTGCTACTTGGTAGACTTCGGCAAGACTGCGGATTGTTCGTTTCCGCATGTTATTTGATGCGAAAGTCTCGAAGACTATTAATACCGTATTGGTGCTGCTGGGCTGGTTGCCCGGGGCTAAAAAGCCTTTGCCACTTTTGGCCACCTGCCGTAGTATCCAACATGCTCGAAGGCTATGTGTTGGAGTGGCGCCCTCCGTACTGTGGATTTTGCAGGGTCCGTTGAGCCATCCCTCCAGTACGGTTCCGTACCCTTTAGGGGGTTTTTGCTTTTTGGTTTTTAACCCAGGTGCTTGAGTATGACGCACTCTTTTATTTCAGACTTGGGTTGTATTCGGGGCCGGATTGTCCCAAAACCTAGTTTCGGTTTTCCAGGCACTCTCCATCGCACAGTATTTTTGTACAATGATCGCTAGGTCGGCAAAGCGTGTAACTTCGCGATGATTGATGGCGTTTATGATTCCCTTGTCCGTGCAATTGTTGCAGAAAATTGAAATCGCGCTTTCTTCACGGCAGTCCTTTATCCTGTTCATAACCAGGAGGAATCTGGCCCAGTAACGATGTACTGTTTCATCGGGCTCTTGACATATTTGAAATAGATCGCTTATGTTTGGGTGGGCGGGTGGAATCAAGTTCGGAACCCCGCCCAATCTGAGGCCCAAAGGCCAAGAAGCTTCCGGATTCAGAAGCTTGGTTTGCTGGACGTTTTCCAATGAATCTGGTCCGATGCCTGACTTTAGGTTCAGTATTTCATTAGCGTCCATCCCTCCGCGGGAATCCGGCATGGAGGGATCGGGAATCCGGACATAGTTGGTTTTTAACATAGAAGAAGAGTCGCAGCATTGTTCCTCTACCATGACAACATGGTGGGTAACCTGGGGAGAGTTAATTTCTCTCAGATCGGTTTTAAGCCCAATCTGATCGTAGTCGGTAGCGACTCCTAGGGCGGCGATGCGATCCAAGAGCTCGTTTACGAAGGAGAGCTCAATCGGATCTAGTTGCTCGGCGAATTCCGAGCTGACGTGAAGATCGCTTTAATGACCTGAGAGGTCATTATCGGAGCGGTGGCCGAACAGACGGTCATAAGAAAACCGCCTAGCCGGATAGTCTGGCCGGCGGCCAAAGCTCCCTTTACGACGGTGCCGTCTTTGAAGACGGGAAGAGGCATCCTTCCTGATGGTGACAGCACAGAGGAACTCTCAATGAAAGCACCAATGTCGGTGTCAAAACCGGCGGATCTCGGGTAGGGGGTCCCGAACTGTGCGTCTAGGCGGATGGTAACAGGAGACAAGGGACACGATGTTTTACCCAGGTTCGGGCCCTCTTGATGGAGGTAAAACCCTACGTCCTATGTCAGGACCCCGACTCGATGTCACATCGATCTAGCTTGTAACACCTCATATCACTTTGCGGCCTCACGCACGGTAACCCCACGGTTGTCGCCTTACCTTTGCCCGGGACCGTTTGCGCCTTTTGGCTCACGTATATGATAGTGTCGCTAGCATCCATATGATAAAGAGCCCGGGCTGACATGACTAGTCGTAAACCCAAAGTGGCACAGACTTACAGGGACAGGCATCCATGACCCAGCAACGAACGTGTCGGTCATCAGCAAGTGGGTCCGGGCTGTAGCACTGGGCTAGCAGGACTCCGGTAAACCGGGCTGTAGCGGGGTAACAGGACTCCGGTACTCAATGCGTGACATTTCCCCGAAGGGACAGACACAGGAACGAAGAAGGACACATGCCGGCCAGCCTAAGTGTTCCCGAGCAGTAGCAAGCTACCATGGCTCAGAGGTAAGACTAGGATACATTTCCCGGTAAGAGAGACTACTAAGGATAAACAACTAGATAGTCAGATCCCACACATACCAAGCATTTCAAACATACACACAATATGCTCGATATGTGCAAATACAACAAGGCATCACAACATGACTCTATGACACAAGTACTTTATTTAAGGCTCTGAGAGCCATACATAACATACACAAAGGTATGGGTCACACGACCCAGCATTCAAGTCATACAGTCATACAAACCAGCAGCGGAAGTAACTTGTCTGAGTACAGACAACTAGTAAAATAAAAGAGGCTTGGAAAGCCTAGCTATACTACAAGGTCCTTCACAAGCTCAGGATCACCACCTGGGCCTTAGCCTACTCATTGATGTCAACGTCTACGTAGAACCCATCAGAAGGGGTTGCAGCGTCTTCTGTAAAAATGTAAATTATAGCAACATGAGTACAAAGGTACTCAGCAAGACTTACATCAGATCCTACATACATGCATATTATCAAGAAGGGTTGGTGGAGTTGTTGCAGCAAGCCAGCTTTGACTCTTGGCTAGGCTAACCTACGAGACTCCAACTCGAAATGGTTTTGCGCACACGAGTCCACTACTCACCAATTCAATACACTACCGAGGATCCACCTCCGTCTTCCTACGGAAGAGCCATCCTCGGCACTCACACTTATCTTGAGGCTTTTAGTAGTTTCCATTTACTTGTCTATGAACTGTATAGGCAACCAAGTAGTCCTTTACCGCGGACGCGGCTATTCGAATAGATCATGATAACCCTGCAGGGGTGTACTTCTTCATACACGCTCTCACCACTTACCGTCGTTTACACGACATGTACTCGGCAACCTTCAAGCGGAAGCCCAACGTGGGTGTCGGCCACGACCTACCTAACCACCTAAGCCTCCAGTCCAGGTTTATCGCCTATCCAGGTTCCATCCGCAGGGAGTCCGGCCGAGGTTTCCCATACGGCCCCGAACGATGTGAACAGGGTTCCCGAGATACCTAACGGGTATTCGGTAAACCCGGCCACGTACCTACCGCATCACAGCCCACCCCTACGGTCAGCGCTGTCCACGGCCTCCAGTAGGCTACAAACACCAGAAACTACTTGCAACTCCTGGACGGAGAACTAGGGTGAATAAGAAGCCGAGAGGGTCCATTGGTTTCGGGCCCAATGCATGGTAGTAGCTGATTCTTAAATCACACATACAGATCTCAGTGCTTAAGGTCGGCTTCAAAGAAACAACCCACCATGTACTCCTACATGGCCTCTCATCGATACCTTTACCAAATCGTGTTCACCACACCACTCTTATTACCGACATAATCATTTCACTCTAGCCCATCACCCAGATGAACCAGACCTGACACGACTCTAAGCATAGCAGGCATAGCAAGGTAGGAACAACACATACATATGGCTCAATCAACTCCTACACATGCTAGTGGGTTTCATCTAGTTACTGTGGCAATGACAGGTCATGCAGAGGAAGTGGGTTCAACTACCGTAGCACACAGCAGTTTGAAACGCGTTGTCTTAATGCAGTAAAAGAGAGCAGGAGCGAGAACATGGGATTGTATCGATATGATCAAATGGTTGGTTGCTTGCCCGATGGTTCGATGCACTGATACGGTTCTTCGTTAGGGTAATCACGATACTCCTCGGAGGCAGATCCTGCCGCAAAGAACACCGATACACAACCATCACCAAAGAATGTGCAACAATATGATGTATGCATGAAACATAGCAATATGAGTGTGTTGGGCTAATGCAGCTAAGACCAGAAGGGTTTGTACCAATTTGAATCAAAGATTCAAATT
This sequence comes from Triticum dicoccoides, assembly GCF_002162155.2. Taxonomy (NCBI): domain Eukaryota; kingdom Viridiplantae; phylum Streptophyta; class Magnoliopsida; order Poales; family Poaceae; genus Triticum; species Triticum dicoccoides. Next base: position 484,501,354 of record NC_041389.1, on the reverse strand, counting down.
TTAAACTCAAATATGGTCCTTTAAAGTGTTTTTCCTTGTTCTGCATTAAACATCAAGTTAACTTGTTTAATCATGCATGAAAATAGTACAGATGGATAGATTGGATTTTTCTGATCATTTTTCATATATAATTTGTCTGATTTGGAGTTACAGAATAAAAGTTATGAATTTTTGAAGTTTAAATTATATTCTGGAATTTCCTATATTAGAATAATTCCAGAAAATCAATTATTGCGTCAGCCTGACGTCAGTGTGACGTCAGCAGGTCAACGGAACACGTCCGGGTCAAACCTGACAGTGGGTCCCGCATGTCAGGGTGATTAAATTAATTAAAGTTTAATTAAAACTAAACCTGTTTAAATAACAGGGCTGGGCCCCACCTGTCATTGACTCAGGGGAGTCAACCAGGGCCCACCCGTGGTCAAACCCGGGTCGGCTGCACCGGCGTTTAGCCACCGGCGAGCCCAATGCGGCGGCGGAAGTGGTTTTGGCCGTTTCGGCCACCAAATGGGTCGCGGAGACCACCGGAGTGGAACTGAGGACAAGCCGCAGCTCTTGGTGGAGTCCGTTGGAGTCGGGGTGGCCGGAGTTGGCGCCGGCGACGACTTTGGCGGCCACCGGGGTTCGGCCGAAGACGAACTTGACGCTAGAGGGGTCGGTGAGGCTCAGGGAGTGGCTAGCTAGGTGCTAAGTGACACGGTGAGCATGATGGACACCGTGGAGTGGTCGGAGGGTAACCGGGAGCACGTCGGCGACGAGCTCCACGGCGGTGGTTGCGGTTGAGCTCCGGGAGGTCGCTACACGGCTCGGGAGCAAGAACGGAAGGAAGGGGAAGATGGCTAAGCTCACAGTGAGTGCGACGAAGCCCTTGGTGTGGCCGGAGATGGACCGGAGCGTCGACGACGTTGAAGGGGATCTCCGGCGACGGCGGTTCGGGCGAGGTCGTTGCGGTGGACTCGGGCGTTGCGAGCGCTCGGGGCTCGGCTTGCTCGATGGAGTGGACTGCGGCGGAGCTCCTGGACACGATGAGAGGACGCACGGGCGGCGGGGAGCACGGCTACGACGAAGGCACGGCGATGGTGGCGTCGGTCATGGCGGGGGAGCGCGAGGGGGAGGAGCTGG
>NC_041389.1:484489688-484499161 GCF_002162155.2 Triticum dicoccoides | reverse complement strand
CCGACGCCACCATCGTCGTGCCTTCGTCGTAGCCGTGCTCCCCGCCGCCCGTGCGTCCTCTCATCGTGTCCAGGAGCTCCGCCGCAGTCCACTCCATCGAGCAAGCCGAGCCCCGAGCGCTCGCAACGCCCGAGTCCACCGCAACGACCTCGCCCGAACCGCCGTCGCCGGAGATCCCCTTTAACGTCGTCGACGCTCCGGTCCATCTCCGGCCACACCAAGGGCTTCATCGCACTCACTGTGAGCTTAGCCATCTTCCCCTTCCTTCCGTTCTTGCTCCCGAGCCGTGTAGCGACCTCCCAGAGCTCAACCGCAACCACCGCCGTGGAGCTCGTCGCCGACGTGCTCCCGGTTACCCTCCGACCACTCCACGGTGCCCATCATGCTCACCGTGTCACTTAGCACCTAGCTAGCCACTCCCCGAGCCTCACCGACCCCTCTAGCGTCAAGTTCGTCTTCGGCCGAACCCCGGTGGCTGCCAAAGTCGTCGCCGGCGCCAACTCCGGCCACCCCGACTCCAACGGACTCCACCAAGAGTTGCGGCTTGTCCTCAGTTCCACTCCGGTGGTCTCCGCGACCCATTTGGTGGCCGAAACGGCCAAAACCACTTCCGCCGCCGCGTCGGGCTCGCCGGCGGCTAAACGCCGGTGCAGCCGACCTGGGTTTGACCACGGGTGGGCCCTGGTTGACTCCCCTGAGTCAATGACAGGTGGGGCCCAGCCCTGTTATTTAAACAGGTTTAGTTTTAATTAAACTTTAATTAATTTAATCACCCTGACATGCGGGACCCACTGTCAGGTTTGACCCGGACGTGTTCCGTTGACCTGCTGACGTCACACTGACGTCAGGCTGACGCAATAATTGATTTTCTGGAATTATTCTAATATAGGAAATTCCAGAATATAATTTAAACTTCAAAAATTCATAACTTTTATTCTGTAACTCCAAATCAGACAAATTATATATGAAAAATGATCAGAAAAATCCAATCTATCCATCTGTACTATTTTCATGCATGACTAAACAAGTTTACTTGATGTTTAATGCAGAACAAGGAAAAACACTTTAAAGGACCATATTTGAGTTTAAAATTTGAATCTTTGATTCAAATTGGTACAAACCCTTCTGGTCTTAGCTGCATTAGCCCAACACACTCATATTGCTATGTTTCATGCATACATCATATTGTTGCACATTGTTTGGTGATGGTTGTGTATCGGTGTTCTTTGCGGCAGGATCTGCCTCCGAGGAGTATCGTGATTACCCTAACGAAGAACCGTATCAGTGCATCGAACCATCAGGCAAGCAACCAACCATTTGATCATATCGATACAATCCCATGTTCTCGCTCCTGCTCTCTTTTACTGCATTAAGACAACGCGTTTCAAACTGTTGTGTGCTACGGTAGTTGAACCCACTTCCTCTGCATGACCTGTCATTGCCATAGTAACTAGATGAAACCCACTAGCATGTGTAGGAGTTGATTGAGCCATATGTATGTGTTGTTCCTACCTTTCTATGCCTGCTATGCTTAGAGTCGTGTCAGGTCTGGTTCATCTGGGTGATGGGCTAGAGTGAAATGATTATGTCGGTAATAAGAGTGGTGTGGTGAACACGATTTGGTAAAGGTATCGATGAGAGGCCATGTAGGAGTACATGGTGGGTTGTTTCTTTGAAGCTGACCTTAAGCACTGAGATCTGTATGTGTGATTTAAGAATCAGCTACTACCATGCATTGGGCCCGAAACCAATGGACCCTCTCGGCTTCTTATTCACCCTAGTTCTCCGTCCAGGAGTTGCAAGTAGTTTCTGGTGTTTGTAGCCTACTGGAGGCCGTGGACAGCACTGACCGTAGGGGTGGGCTGTGATGCGGTAGGTACGTGGCCGGGTGTACCGAATACCCGTTAGGTATCTCGGGAACCCTGTTCACATCGTTCGGGGTCGTATGGGAAACCTCGGCCGGACTCCCTGCGGATGGAACCTGGATAGGCGATAAACCTGGACTGGAGGCTTAGGTGGTTAGGTAGGTCGTGGCCGACACCCACGTTGGGCTTCCGCTTGAAGGTTGCCGAGTACATGTCGTGTAAACGACGGTAAGTGGTGAGAGCGTGTATGAGGAAGTACACCCCTGCAGGGTTATTATGATCTATTCGAATAGCCGCGTCCGCGGTAAAGGACTACTTGGTTGCCTATACAGTTCATAGACAAGTAAATGGAAACTACTAAAAGCCTCAAGATAAGTGTGAGTGCCGAGGATGGCTCTTCCGTAGGAAGACGGAGGTGGATCCTCGGTAGTGTATTGAATTGGTGAGTAGTGGACTCGTGTGCGCAAAACCATTTCGAGTTGGAGTCTCGTAGGTTAGCCTAGCCAAGAGTCAAAGCTGGCTTGCTGCAACAACTCCACCAACCCTTCTTGATAATATGCATGTATGTAGGATCTGATGTAAGTCTTGCTGAGTACCTTTGTACTCATGTTGCTATAATTTACATTTTTACAGAAGACGCTGCAACCCCTTCTGATGGGTTCTACGTAGACGTTGACATCAATGAGTAGGCTAAGGCCCAGGTGGTGATCCTGAGCTTGTGAAGGACCTTGTAGTATAGCTAGGCTTTCCAAGCCTCTTTTATTTTACTAGTTGTCTGTACTCAGACAAGTTACTTCCGCTGCTGGTTTGTATGACTGTATGACTTGAATGCTGGGTCGTGTGACCCGTACCTTTGTGTATGTTATGTATGGCTCTCAGAGCCTTAAATAAAGTACTTGTGTCATAGAGTCATGTTGTGATGCCTTGTTGTATTTGCACATATCGAGCATATTGTGTGTATGTTTGAAATGCTTGGTATGTGTGGGATCTGACTATCTAGTTGTTTATCCTTAGTAGCCTCTCTTACCGGGAAATGTATCCTAGTCTTACCTCTGAGCCATGGTAGCTTGCTACTGCTCGGGAACACTTAGGCTGGCCGGCATGTGTCCTTCTTCGTTCCTGTGTCTGTCCCTTCGGGGAAATGTCACGCATTGAGTACCGGAGTCCTGTTAGCCCGCTACAGCCCGATTTACCGGAGTCCTGCTAGCCCAGTGCTACAGCCCGGACCCACTTGCTGATGACCGACACGTTCGTTGCTGGGTCATGGATGCCTGTCCCTGTAAGTCTGTGCCACTTTGGGTTTACGACTAGTCATGTCAGCCCGGGCTCTTTATCATATGGATGCTAGCGACACTATCATATACGTGAGCCAAAAGGCGCAAACGGTCCCGGGCAAAGGTAAGGCGACAACCGTGGGGTTACCGTGCGTGAGGCCGCGAAGTGATATAAGGTGTTACAAGCTAGATCGATGTGACATCGAGTCGGGGTCCTGACAGCGTTGGCATCAGAGCCGGACTGCCTGTAGGTTCTCCAAGCCAAACCGGTCGATGTTGAGTCTAGAAATTCTTTAGTTATATGTAGGGGAATTGGTTGTGGGTTGGAACGTAAGGCTCTTTTTACTCCTTTATCTTATGACATTCTGATCTGAGTCAGTCTATTCTTCCACCGGGGGTTAAGGAATTAGGATCTATTCTCTCTATCAGGATCACGCGTTACTAATCAGTAGTACCTTATAGGGTTGATGGATACAAGCCTAGTTCAGTTCTTCTACCACGTTATGTTGTTAGGATGGATTCAGAACTTTGATATGATGATGTTGAGTGTGTATGAAATCCTTTGTCAAATGTCTCAAAATCCTTCTTGAGCATTTACAGCTGTTATGCTGCCGAAATTTTGCTAGAAATTCTAATGCCTTTGCATTATGATTGTGCTTTCAGATGGCCACTCGCGACCTTAATCAAGTGGTTCGCCTGACTCGATGCCTAGATGTACCCGGCCATACTGCCATGTTGGTCAGGGTAATGACTGAGGCTGGATACCGTTGGTATCCTGAGTACACGGTCGAAGAGCAATTCCGAGACTTTAATCAAAGCCAGTATCTCTGCACTGTCAGGATATTTCTATCTTATCCTGGGTCCACCGAGCCCCTTCACTGCTCCTATGGACTCGGGGTTACTATTGAGATGGCTGTGCAGGACGCCGCCTACTCTATGATGACCATCATGCGAGTCAGATCTGGTCTATTTCGGGACTCTGATTTCCGGTATATGCCAGGATCACTTCCGGGAGCACAAGGGTATCTCCAGGCTATCTATGTTGTCCCCACCCAGGAGGATTCACGGACTCGCACCACTGCTGAGATGCTCGAGGATAAGGACCGTGAAAATCGGGCCTTGGGGTTAGAGCTCTTCAATACCCGTGCTGACCACTAGGCCACATTGACTCGGTTTGCACCGGCGGTGCAAGCTGGATATTCGGATATGCGCGATCTCTATCCTGTGAGATCTGCTTTGCCAGACGTGATGGGTTGGCGTGATGTAGGAGGCATCACCCCACCTCGCGGTCCCCGCAGGCCACCGTCTGTTGGTCCAAGACCTCATCCTAGCCCCTATGGTCCACAAGCTCCGCGAGATCGTCTGTTTCCGGACGATCATGTTGAGCTTCCAGGCTATGGAGGTGACTTCTACGAGGACTACTACGGATCGGTCTGAGTTAGTGGTAGTATCACTAGTTCGTGTTAGCTGTGTCGTCTATCGTCATGCGTGACTCGTGGGATATGACCTAGTTTGTATCGCCTTCCGGAGGTGTAGAAAAATAATGTATAGGAGCTTGGAATGCCTCCGATGAGATGTAATCCTCTTTTCACCATAATAGTACCTTGTTTGGTCTTGTACTAAACCCTGTATGGTGTGTATGACGATGGAATAAAGAAGCAGTTTCTGTATCTACCATGTCATACGGATGATCATCTTGCATTCCGAGTTATTCCTTACATTCTGTATCCTATGTCGGAATTTTATCATCCTGACTAAATCATTGTCTTGTTTACCTAGGATGGTCAACACACGCACTAACCCTGCTCCCCAAGAGCAGGCCGAAGGCAGCGAAGTCAGGAATGCAAATCTGCCTCATCCTCCTTCCCTAGCTGAGGTTATGATGGAAGCCGAAAGAAACAAGCGGGAGACCAACCATTTGTTGGAGCGTATTGAACAGAACACGGCACACCATCAGAGGACTAACGTGGTGTCACTCAGTGATTTTATCAAGTTACATCCACCCACGTTCCACCACTCCGTCGAGCCTCTCGACACTGATGATTGGCTTCGCAGTATCTCTCACAAGCTGCGTTCCGCGCTAGTAGCTGAGGCTGACAAGGTCACCTTTGCTGCATATCATCTTGAAGGCCCCGCCAGTCTATGGTGGGAGAATTATGGAGCTATACGCCCAACGGGCCATGTCACCACTTGGGCTGAATTCAGCGAGGCTTTCCGTGAACATCACATTCCGGAGGGTCTCATGGACCGTAAACGTGAGGAATTTTGCAGTTTCACTCAGGGCCGACTCTCTGTGGATGCTTACAGCAGGGAGTTCGGTAACCTCGCGCGATATGCAACTGAGGAAGTTTCTACTGATGCCAAGAAGCAAGCAAGGTTCCGTAAGGGGCTTAGTCCTGAGCTTCGCCGCGACCTCCGTCTGCATGAGTGCACATCTTTTTAGAAACTTGTTAACAAGGCCATCAGTGCTGAAACTGGTCAGACTGATTATGATGCAACACACAAGCATGGCCGTGATATGGGTTCCTCATCCGGTGCTGGTCCTCAGAAGCGCCGCGTGTGGGTGCCCAACACCGCCCTGCCACCCAGGTTCACACCGAGGCCATCTTTCCAGGCGCCTCGCCCCGTTCAACAGTCTGCACCAGCCAGGCCCTATGGGGGTCCAACCAACAGTGCTCCTCCATGCACCAGTTCCGTGACTTGTTTCAAGTGTGGGGAATCTGGCCACTATATGCGTGAGTGTCCCCAGACCAACCCCAACCAATCTGCTAAAGCTGTTGGCCGTGGCAAGCCGACAGGGAAAGTGTTCCACGCCAAGCCGGCCACCGCTACACGTGGCCATGTCAACTGTATCTCTGCCGAAGAAGCTCAAGAGGATCCCAACGTCGTTCTCGTACGCTCCTTGTTAATTGCCACCCGGCATCTATTCTTTTCGATACAGGAGCCTCTCATTCATTTATATCCGAGAACTATGCTCATCTGCATAACACCGCATTCTGTGACATGCCATCCACTATGGAAATTTCTACTCCTGGTTCTAGATGGCAGACCTCCAGGGTAAGTTATGGAAATGAAATCCAAGTCGACAGACTCATTTTCCTTGCATCTTTGATAGCTCTCAAATTTTCAGATATTAATATCATTTTGGGTATGGACTGGATGTCAGCTCATCATGCCAAAATTGATTGCTTCTCTAGGACTGTTCAACTCACTCACCCTTCGGGGAAGATAGTCAATGTCTTGACCCGATTAGCCAAGCGACAATTATATTCTCTTAACGCCAGCCCTTTGCCAGACCTTGAGGACGTTCCGGTAGTCCGTGACTTCCCGGATGTCTTCCCAGAGGAATTTCCAGGTGTTCCACCTGACAGGGATGTTGAGTTCGTAATAGACCTCATTCCAGGAACCGTTCCAATTGCTAGAAGACCCTATAAGATGGCACCACTAGAACTAGCCGAGCTTAAGAAACAACTCGATGAGTCCTTGAAAAAGGGTTTCATCCGACCTAGTTCATCTCCGTGGGCTTGCCCCGTCCTCTTCGTCAAGAAGAAGGATGGTACGGACCGGATGGTTGTAGATTACCGACCGGTCAATTTGGTCACAATCAAGAACAAATATCCGCTCCCTAGGATCAACGACCTGTATGATCAACTCGCTGGATCCTCAGTCTTCTCCAAGATGGATTTGAGGTTGGGCTACCATCAAATCAAAATCAGAAACGGGGACATTCCTAAAACGGCCTTTGTTACTCGTTATGGCCAATACGAGTACACCGTCATGTCCTTCGGTTTAACCAACGCTCCAGCCACCTTTTCTCGGTTAATGAACTCAATCTTCATGGAGTATTTGGATAAATTCGTCGTAGTTTATCTCGATGATATACTCATCTACTCCAAGAACGAGGAAGAACATGCCGAACATCTAAGGCTAGTGTTGAAGAAACTTCGAGAGCACCGCCTTTATGCCAAGTTTTCCAAATGTGAATTTTGGTTGTCAGAAGTGACCTATCTGGGTCATGTAATATCTGGTAAAGGTATTGCTGTTAACCCTGAGCGAGTTCAAGCCGTCCTTAATTGGACTCCACCTGAATCGGTCAAGCAAGTTCGGAGTTTTCTAGGCTTAGCGAGCTATTGCCGTCGCTTTGTCGAAAACTTCTCCAAAGTTGCTAAGCCTCTAACCGAACTCCTCAAGAAAGATAAGAAGTTCGAATGGACTTCACAATGTGAGCACAGCTTTCAGGAACTGAAAAGACGCCTGACTTCTGCTCCCGTACTGGTACCGCCAGACTTCTCCAAGGATTTTGTTATCTACTGCGACGCCTCGCGACAAGGACTAGGTTGCATTCTCATGCAAGATCGACACGTAATTGCTTACGCTTCACGGCAATTGCACCCACATGAGGAGAATTATCCTACTCATGATCTAGAGCTTGCAGCCGTAGTCTATGCACTTAAGACCTGGCGACATTACCTCCTCGGTAACCGTTGCGAAATATTCACTGATCACCAAAGTCTGAAGTACATTTTCACCCAACCGGATTTGAATCTCAGGCAAAGACATTGGGTTGAGTTGATCACAGATTTCGACTTAGGAATAACTTACACCCCAGGAAAAGCCAACGTCATGGCTGATGCGCTAAGTCGTAAATCCTATTGTAACAACCTGATGTTACAACAAAGTCAACCGCTTCTCCATGAGGAATTTCGGAAGCTTAACCTTCACATTGTTCCTCAAGGTTTTCTTTCCACCTTGGTGGCAAAACCTACCCTTACGGATCTGATCATCAAAGCACAGAAGGTAGATCCGGGAATCTCCCGCATCAAGAGAAACATCAAGAAAGGAATTGCGAATTGTTTCTCCATTGATGATCAAGGGGTCGTATACTTCGGGAATCGACTAGTGGTTCCCAAAGTGCGAAACCTGAGGCGTTTGATCCTTAAGGAGGCTCATGAATCTCCTCTCACCATTCATCCCGGTAGTACTAAGATGTATCAGGACCTACGCCAGAGGTTCTGGTGGACTAGGATGAAGAGAGAAATTGCTCAGTATATTGCTAATTGCGACGTCTGTCGTCGTGTAAAAGCAGAGCATCAACGGCCTGCTGGCACCCTTCAACCCTTAGCTATTCCTGAATGGAAATGGGATAAAATTGGTATGGTTTCATTACCGGTTTTCCCAGGACCAAGAGAGGGAATAATGCTATTTTCGTCGTTGTCGATCGTCTTTCCGAAGTAGCCCATTTCCTACCTGTTCGTGAGAGTATAACCGCTAGTCAGCTGGCAGACTTATACATCTCCCGAATAGTGTCTCTCCATGGTGTTCCTTTGGAAATTAACTCGGATCGAGGAAGTATTTTCACCTCTCGATTTTGGGAAAGTTTCCAAAATGCTATGGGAACCCGTCTCTCCTTTAGCACCGCTTTCCACCCTCAGTCGAGTGGTCAAGTGGAATGCGTCAACCAGATTCTAGAAGACATGCTTCGAGCCTCTGTTATCTCATTCGGAATGGATTGGGAGAAGTGCCTTCCATTTGCCGAATTCGCTTACAACAACAGCTATCAATCTAGCTTGGGTAAAGCCCCTTTTGAAGTTCTCTATGGACGACGGTGTCGAACACCCCTTAACTGGTCAGAGACCGGGGAAAGACAATTCTTTGGCCCGGATATGATTCAGGAAGCAGAAGAGCAAGTTCGCATCGTTCGTGAAAAGTTGAAAACAGCCCAATCTCGTCAAAAGAGTCAATATGACCGAAACCATAAGGCTATGACTTTCGAGGTTGACGAGAAGGCTTACCTTCGGGTTACCCCTCTAAAGGGAACCCATCGTTTCGGCATCAAAGGCAAATTGGCTCCTCGTTACATTGGACCTTTTCGCATTCTCGCCAAACGAGGAGAAGTTGCCTACCAGTTGGAACTACCTCCGCACCTCTCCAGAGTCCACGATGTCTTCCACGTTTCTCAACTCAGGCGTTGCTTCTCAGATCCTATCCGTGGAGTGGACCACGAAACGCTTGATCTCCAAGATAATCTTACATATCGAGAGTACCCCATTCGTATCCTCGATCAGGCCGAGCGTACCACTCGACGTCATAATATCAAGTTTCTCAAAGTTCAATGGTCGCACCATTCTGAGGATGAAGCAACTTGGGAAAGGGAGGATCGTCTTCGACTTGAGTATCCCGCCTTCTTTCCGGAGGAACCCAAATCTCGGGACGAGATTCTTTTGAGTGGGGGTGAGTTGTCACATCCTAGTTAGCCATGCATTAGAGTGTTGCATCATGTTTACTCTTTCATCAGAAACCTGAAATGGGGATGACAGAACCCCCAGTCCCCTCT
>NC_041389.1:484478159-484489678 GCF_002162155.2 Triticum dicoccoides | reverse complement strand
GTGCACATTTTCCTAGGCCAGCTTAGGGTTTTTGAATTAAATCATAAATATTTGAATTTGGGCAATTAAAATTATATATACAGTTTGGAGATATTTGAGCATTTAAATATTTTATATAATTTTAATTGCCCAAATTCAAATATTTATGATTTAGTTCAAAAACCCTAAGCTGGCCTAGGAAAATGTGCACCACTTTTGGCAGAGGTTCTGAACCAAGACAAAAATGATGGGCATTTTAGAAGGGCATTTCAGGTTCATTGAAAAAGTTTTTAGTAAACCCTAATTGGATTCAGAGGGGACTGGGGGTTCTGTCATCCCCATTTCAGATTTCTGATGAAAGAGTAAACATGATGCAACACTCTAATGCATGTCTAACTAGGATGTGACATCCTACTCGATTAATATTGATGATGTGTGTTACAAGAGTAGATCTACCACGAGATCAAGGAGGCTAAACCCTAGAAGCTAGCCTATGGTATGATTGTTGTTCGTCCTACGGACTAAAGCCATCCGGTTTATATAGACACCGGAGAGGGCTAGGGTTACACAAAGTCGGTTACAATGGTAGGAGATCTACATATCCGTATCACCAAGCTTGCCTTCCACGCCAAGGAAAGTCCCCTCCGGACACGGGACGAAGTCTTCAATCTTGTATCTTCATAGTCTTGGAGTCCAGCCGATGATGATAGTTCGGCTATCCGGACACCCCCTAGTCCAGGACTCCCTCAGTGAGTTTCTGGGCAACAAAATCATCAACTCCACAAGCCTTGAAGCTGTCATATACTCCTGGGAAGTGCTCTTCATTCTCCTTGATGTATTCCCAGTTGATCCATCTCATGTCACATACAATGGGCTTCTTGTCTAGCAAAATAGTTTCATAAAAGTCCTGTTGCTCCTTTGTGTGAAATCTGTAGTCAACTGTTGTCCTTCTCCTCACAGCATAAGGATCTGATTGTCTCAACAATCTCAGTCCAGCATCCTTTCTGATATGCATGTCTTCTGCAACTGGATGAGCATCATTGTGGTCTAGAATCTTGGGCTTCAATTTTCTCAGAACAAGAGAATCTTCATCTTCTTCAGCAGCTTCAGGCACTGGAGCCTTGTTCTTCTCTGATTCAGGAATACTTCTGGTGTTCCTCTTGGGTGCAGTCTTTTGTGCTGGAGCTTTGGGAGCACACTTGGGCTTTCATGGAGCAGCCCCTGACTTGATAGCATCTCCCATGAGCTTTTGAGCTTTAGGTGCTGGTGCAGCATCCTCTTCCTCTTCTACCATCATTGAGGGCTTCCCAACTACTCTGGCCATGGTCTTCTTGACCCTTTCTTTCCTTTTCTTCTCAGCCACAACTGGTTCTTTGGGTTCAGATCCCAAAGTTACTTGAGTAGAGGCTCTGGCCTTAGACATTGGAACTCTTCTTGCAGGAGCCTTGGTCTTCATTCCAGGCTTAATTGCAGCAGCTAAGGCAAACTCCCTTTTTAGCACCTTCTTCTTAGAAGTGGCCTCATCATCAACAGCCACATAGTCCTCATCTTCAAAATCTGAGGTTTTCTTCTTCCTTGTTCTGGTGGCTGCTTTTGGCATTGTTGGGTGTGCTCCTGCTACCCTCATCTGAGGTACTGAAGGGACTAGTGCCCTCACTCATATGAGCTTGTTCCTCTGACTTGTTCTGGCTATCACTTTGATCAGACATTATGCAAACTCACTGATAGAAGACCCTGTGAATATATGTAGATGAGGTAGAGTAGATGAGCATCACAAAGCACAGAGGTTTTTGCAAAATAATTGAGTCAAAAACTTAGTTTTAGTTTTCCACAGAAAACATTTCGGAGCTACCGATTTGTAAACTTGGTGATACCGAAGCAGCTTTTGGAACATAAACTAGTGAACTCGATAAGACCGAGTCACATTTCGGTGGCACCGAGACTGCTAGGGTTTCACAAAGAATCGATCTCGGTCACACTGATTTGCAATTCTCGGTCAGTTCGAGAATCACATGTGCAATGGCCTAGGCCAAATCAGTGAAACCGATTTCTACAACTCGGTCGGTCCGAGATGAATTCGGCGGAAACCTAACCCTAAATTTTCAAATCAACTCTAATCTACGGAGTGCTTTCGCTGGATAGCATGATTTCAAACGTGGCAAGATTCATGGCAATGCAATGTGCTAGATTGAGAAGATGATCGATAGCCTCAATGCACCTGGTCCACTCACTTGTTCAAGAGCTACACAAAGAGTAACACAACTAACCAATTTCTGCGGGCATTTTGCATTCGTCTCAATCTCTGAACCCAAGAAAGTCGATGAAGCCTTCATGGAACCTGAATGGATTCAAGCAATGCAAGAAGAGCTTCAACAGTTCGAGCTAAATAATGTGTGGGAACTGGTCAAACGTCCTGATCCTCGGAAGCGCAATATCATTGGCACCAAATGGATATACCGCAACAAGCACGATAAGCATGTCAAGTGGTCAGAAACAAAGCTCGTCTCGTTGCACAAGGTTACACCCAAGTAGAAGGAATTGACTTCGATGAAACATTTGCTCCGGTGGCAAGGCTTGAAGGCATTCACATACTACTTGCCTATGCAAATCATCACAACATCCTTCTACATCAAATGGATGTGAAGAGCGCTTTTCTCAATGGAAAGATAGAACAAGAAGTATATGTCACACAATCTCCTGGCTTTGAAGATCCAAAACATCCTGATATGGTATACAAGCTCAAGAAGGCACTGTATGGCCTCAAACAAGCCTCTCGTGCTTGGTATGACACGCTCAAAGACTTCCTGAAGAGCAAAGGCTTCAAACCTGGTTCACTAGATCCTACTCTCTTCACGAAGACATATGATGGTGAACTGTTCATATGCCAAATCTATGTGGATGACATTATCTTTGACTGCACCAACAAGAAATACAGTGATGAGTTTGGTCACATGATGCAAGAGCAATATCAGATGTCCATGATGGGTGAACTGAAGTTCTTTCTGGGTCTCCAAATCCGTCAGCAACGCAACGGCATCTTCATATCTCAAGAAAAATACCTCAAGGATTGCCTGAAGAAGTTTGGTATGCAAGACTGCAAAGGATACATGACGCCAATGCCAACCAAAAGTCATCTGGGTCCCGACGACAATGGTAAAGAGTTCGATCAAAAGGTATATCACTCCATGATTGGTTCTTTGCTTTACTTATGTGCATCTAGGCCAGATATAATGCTTAGTGTTTGCATGTGTGCCCGATTCCAAGCAGCACCAAAGGAATCGCATCACTTAGCTGTGAAGAAAATTCTTCGATATTTGGCTTACACCCCAACACTAGGATTATGGTATCCAAAGGGCTCAGAGTTTGCTCTAGTTGGATTCTCATATGCTGATTATGCTGGTGACAAGGTTGATCGCAAGTCCACATCAGGCACATGTCACTTTCTGGGACGATCACTTGTCTGTTGGTCTTCAAAGAAGCAAAACTGTGTATCTCTCTCCACTGCTGAATCCGAATACATTGTTGTTGGATCTTGTTGCACTCATCTTCTTTGGATGAAGCAAACTCTCAAGGACTATGGTATACACCTGAAGAATGTGCCTCTCTACTGCGACAATGAGAGTGCCATCAAGATTGCCAACAACCCAGTTCAGCACTCGAAGACAAAGCACATTGAAATTCGTCATCACTTTCTCAGAGACCATGTTATGAAGGAAGATATTGATATCATTCACGTCAACACTGAAGAGCAATTGGTTGGTATCTTCACAAAGCCCTTGGATGAGAAAAGGTTTTGCAAGTTGCGGTGTGAGCTAAATATCTTGGAATCCTCAAATGTCCTATGAATTGGACACACATCCTAACACTTATGCATTTTGATGACTTAGATGTGCAACACACAAAGTAACGTATATCTTCAATCAATGAAGACATACACTCTAAGTGTGAATACATTAATGCGGAATTTGACTTTGGAGCGCCACGATAATTGTGCGCCGTGTCTGGGTCTAATACTTCCTATACGGTGGGTAACACCACCACCAAACTTTTGTTTGAAGTGTTTCTCTTGGCGTTATATTTGATTAGTCTTCATCCCTGACTTGTATTCAAGTTTATCTTCATTTGGTTGATTTGGCCTTATACTAGTTATATACTACTTGTGTTCGGTCCTCTACAGCATTCACTTATAGCTATGACTTCGTGCTGAATCTTTTGATATAAGTGAATGTGATCGGATCCTAACCTATCTATGCTTCTACCTCAACTCTATCTGTCCAAATCATATGCATTCTGTTGAAAACTGTTGATTGTCTTCACTGAACCTTGTCAGCTGAAGTCAATCTGACAAACATTTATATCTGTTTTTAATGCTATATCCTTCTTGCCTGAAAGTCGGAGAATTCGGAACGACCACCCCGACAATCCAGGCGTGCGTGGGAACATGTAACAACTTCCAAGGTGTTGCATGCTTGCCATGTACCCTTCAGATGTGAACCGCCAGGGGCACCTGCGTAATTGCGTTGTGCCATCTCTTCCCTTATAAATACCCGTCACATCTCGGTCAAACATTCTTATTCCACCTCGCCACCTCTCGAAAACCCTAGCGCCTCCGCTAGCTCTCGACGATGCCGGAGATGAAGCGCATAGCTGTAGCGACTTCTCCGATGTTGTCATCACACCGGTCGCGGACCTCATCTTCTCCGCCGCCGCCGTAGTTGTCTTCCGTCGCCAAGTTAGGGCACGGAAGATCGAACTGCTCAGCCTCGAACTTCGCTCCATCTAGCAGTTCTTCGTGTGGTAATTAAAATTCACTTTTTACCGTCTTTTCAATCTGATAGATTCATCCTTCTTTACCAAAAGTAGTTTCTAGATCTCCAAAGTTGAATCTATCTCGTTCTGCATCTCATACTCTGCCTAGTCTATTCACTTATGCTTCTTTACAAGTTAGATTCCTCATTTGTACTTATTCTTGGATTCATACAAATCTAGAACCAACTCAGATCAAATAAGTGATTGTCTTCGCGTTATGAGGTCAATGTCTTCAAACTGATTTATCTTCAAAATCTTCTGAGAATGCATATGACCTCTTCCCCTTCCCTCGCACCTCTAATGCTGTCACAGGTACATGTCCGTGGGAGAATCCCTGGGTTCTCATAGTCTGCATTCGTTTGCGGAATTCTTATAGAATCCCATCAATTCTCTTGAAGCCAGCTCTTGTCTGACCAGCCGTCGGAAGCCTTTGCAAGTACTGAATCATTTCAAATTAAACTTCATGGCCACTAAAAAGTCAGCAAGAAAGGGTGGTAGACAGCGCCATGGGAACACCTCCAAGGATTTGCCTCCAGAATTACATGAGTTGTACAAGACAGACCCAGAGGAAACCTATATAGGTCGTAAGAATCGAATCCAGTGGATTCGAAGATATTGGGCAGAGGAATGGTTCAAGTACCGCTTCATCACAGAAGAGTATGCAGAGAAGAATTCCATCAAAGGACCCTGGGGAGATATTGTATACAAAAATCTTCAACCCCAGTCCCGTTCTGAAGCCATTCAACGAGAATTCTATCCATGCATGATTCGTGGACCGGAGCCAGAGAACGCTGACCCTTCTTCTCTGTTGTGGTGCCGTGAAGACCATCTGTTCAAGCACAACTACCAGTTGCCAAAGACTCTGTTGCAAAGAACAAGAAGGCATTAGGACTTGACTTCAACCCTGGACCTTTTTCACCTCGGGATGATGGCACCCATGAAGCCAATGAGAACAGGATCGGCCCCTTCTACATCCTTGCTGGCCTCATCATACACATTGCTGTCCAAGGTGCAAATGTGGATCAGTCTGATGATGATGCTGATTCTGATGCACCAGCTCCTCCTCCTCAGCCACTGAAGCAAAAGAAAGTTAAGGCTTCAAAACCAACTGCTGCACCAAAAGCTTCACAGGTGAAGCCATTGGCAACTGCCCCTACTGCTCCAAGTAACACCTCTGAAGATCTCTCTCACATCTCCAAGACGCACGAGATGCCTCAGAAGAGAACTGCTCAGAAATCCAGTCAAGCACTGACACCAGCTGCCGTTCTAAGGAACGAATCTGAAGCTATTGATCTGTCATCAGATGACGAGTTTGGTGAGGATGCTCTTGAGCAGCTGATAAAGAGCAAGCAACAAGCGGAGATCTTCAATCATGCCCACGTATACTCGAGGTGACTATGGAGTATCTAGGTGACATTAGGGTTTTGGTTGATTTGTGTCTTAAGGTGTTATTCTAGTACGAACTCTTTTATAGATCGATCCAAAAGAATAACTATGAGGTGGTTTCATACCCTACCATAATCTCTACGTTTGTTCTCCACTATTAGTGGCTTTGGAGTGACTCTTTGTTGCATGTTGAGGGCTTGTTATATGATCTATCTATGTCATTATTGTTGAGAGAACTTGCACTAGTGAAAGTATGAACCCTAGGCCTTGTTTCCTACCATTGCAATACCGTTTACGCTCACTTTTATCGCTCGCTACCTTGCTGTTTTTATTATTTCAGATTACAAAAACCTATATCTACTATCTATATTGCACTTGTATCACCATCTCTTCGCTGAACTAGTGCACCTATACAATTTACCATTGTATTTGGTGTTTTGGGGACACAAGAGACTCTTTGTTATTTGGTTGCAGGGTTGTTTGAGAGAGACCATCTTCATCCTATGCCTCCTACAGATTGATAAACCTTAGGTCATCCCCTTGAGGGAAATTTGCTACTGTCCTACAAACCTGTGCACTTGCAGGCCCAACAACGTCTACAAGAAGAAGGTTGTGTAGTAGACCGCAAGCTCTTTTCTGGCGCCGTTGCCGGGGAGGTTAGCGCTTGAGGGTATATCTTTAGATCTTGCAAACGAATCTTTTTGTTTCTTGTTTTATCACTAGTTTAGTTTATAAAGAAAACTACAAAAAATGGAATTGAGTTTGTCTCATAGCTTCGTCTTTTTAATATCTTTCGTGAGAATGATGGAAAGGAAAATTGTGCTCAAGTGCTAGAAGAAGAATTACATAGAATGCTTGGCATAAAATATGTGAATGATGAGCATGATTGCAATGTTGTTAGTATGAATTCTCTGAATACCCATGATGCTAATGATATGCAAAGCCACAAGCTTGGGGAAGCTATGTTTGATGGAGATGATATTTTTTGTCCCCCAAGCTTTGATGAGCAAATTTACTATGATGAAAGCATGCCTCCTATCTATGATGATTATGGTGATGACACGTATGCTTTAAAGAATAATGATAACCATGAAACGTGTCATCTTGATCTTAATTTTCAATCACATGATAGTTATTTTGTTGAGTTTGCTCCCACTACTATTCATGAGAAGGATTTTGCTTATGTGGAGAGTAGAAAATTTGCTATGCTTGTAGATCATGAAAAGAATGCTTTAGGTGCTGGTTATATTGTTGAATTCATTCATGATGCTACTGAAAATTATTATGAGGGAGGAATATATGCTTGTAGGAATTGCAATAATATCAAGTTTCCTCCCTATGTGTTGAAAATCCTGAAGCTATGCTTGTTTTACCTTCCTATGCTTGTTGATTATTGTTCCCATAAGTTGTTTGCTCACAAAATCCCTATTCATAGGAAGTGGGTTAGGCTTAAATGTGCTAGTCATATTCTTCATGATGCTCCCGTTATGTTTCAATTCTTATCTTTTATGTGAGCATCATTGCCATCATCATGCCTAGCTAGAAAGGCATTAAAGAAAAGCGCTTGTTAGGAGACAACCCAATATTTATCCTTACTGTTTTTGTGTGTCCACATGATTATGCTACTGTAGTAATCATGTTTTATAGCTTTTGTTTCAATAAAGTGCCAAGTAGAACCTTTGGGAAGACTTGGGTGAAGTTTATGTGATCTTGCTGTGAAAAACAGAAACTTTTGCGCTCACGAGATTAGCTGCCATTTTAGTAGAAAGTGATTTTAGGTTGATTATTTTTGAAGATGATTAATAGACAAATTCCTCATGTCTACTAATTTATTTCAGAATTTTTTGAGTTCCAGAGGTATACGTTTGATACAGATTACTACAGACTGTTCTGTTTTTGACAGATTCTGTTTTCATTGTGTTGTTTGCTTATTTTGATGCATCTATGGCTAGTATTAAGTGGTATGAACCATAGAGAAGTTAGAATACATTAGATATTACACAAATATGAATTTAGAATGAGTTCATTACAGTACCTAAGTGGTGGTTTTATTTTCTTATACTAACAGAGCTTACGAGTTTTGTTTTGAGTTTTGTGTGGTTGAAGTTTTCAAGTTTTGGGTAAAGATTCGATGGACTATGGAATAAGGAGTGGCAAGAGCCTAAGATTGGGGATTCCCAAGGCACCCCAAGGTAATATTCAAGGACAAC
Organism: Triticum dicoccoides; assembly: GCF_002162155.2. Taxonomy (NCBI): domain Eukaryota; kingdom Viridiplantae; phylum Streptophyta; class Magnoliopsida; order Poales; family Poaceae; genus Triticum; species Triticum dicoccoides. Next base: position 484,481,294 of record NC_041389.1, on the reverse strand, counting down.
CAAGATCCTAAGCTTGGGGATGCCCCGGATGGCATCCCCTCTTTCGTCTTCGTTCATCGGTACCTTTACTTGGAGCTATATTTTTATTCGCCACATGATATGTGTTTTGCTTGGAGCGTCAATTTATTTTGTTAGTTTTTGCTTGCTGTTAGTTATAATAACGTTTTGCATCTTTATGTTCAATAAAAATGTCAAGGATAGCCTTTGCCTTGCTTATTTTGCTAGTATACATGTTGCTGTTTGAAAACAGAAAGTTTATCACTGTTGCAAAAATTCCCTAGAAAAGTCAGAGCATGGTCTAACTTTGAATCTTTTTGCATATTAAGGTCTGATAAATTTATTACAGTGGTAATTTTAGTTCATAATTTTTGGAGTCAGGGAAGTATTGATACTCTTGCATTCTTTACAGACTGTACTGTTTTGGCAGATTGCTGTTATGGTTGCATTGTTTGCATATGTTTGCTTGTTTAATGATTCTATTTGAGGATAGGAGTATTAAATATACAGAGGCATTTAGTATGAAATGTTGAATAATAATTTTAGTTATTTGTTATAGTAGAAAATGATAAGGTTTTGCATTGGTTTATACTAACCTATCTCACGAGTTCTTGTTGAGTTTGTTGTGAATGAAGCTTTTGATCAAAAGAGAAACCATGATATGAGAGGAATTAAGGAGACACAAAAGTTCAAGCTTGGGGATGCCCAAGGCACCGCAAGATAATATTTCGAGAAGTCTCAAGAATCTAAGTTTGGGGATGCCCCGGTAGGCATCCACCTTTCTTCTTCAACAACTATCGGTTAGTATCGGTTGAGCCTAAGTTTTTGCTTCTTCACATGAGTTGTGCTATCCTTGCAATGTAGTTTTATTTAGCTTTGCTTTCTGTTTGAAAAAGGTATCAAGATCTGAATTATTAATTGGGAGAGTCTTCACATAGTTGCATAATTATTCGACTACTTATTGATCTTCACTTATATCTTTCAGAGTAGTTTTTGTGATTGCTCTAGTACTTCACTTATATCTTTTAGAGCATGGTGGTAGTTTTATTTTGAATAAATAGATGAACTCTCATGCTTCACTTATATTATTTTGAGAGTCTTAAATAGCATGGTAATTTGCTTAAATATTCCTAATATGCTAAGCATAAAAGATTGTAAAAATTCGTATGAGTGTGTTGAATACTATGAGAAGTTTGATGCTTGATAATTGTTTTGAGATATGGAGATGGTGATATTAGAGTTATGCTAGTTGAGTAGTTGTGAATTTGAGAAATACTTGTGTTAAAGTTTGTGATTCCCGTAGCATGCACGTATGGTGAACCGTAATGTGATGAAGTCGGAGCATGATTTATTTATTGATTGTCTTCCTTATGAGTGGTGGTCGGGGACGAGCGATGGTCTTTTCCTACCAATCTATCCCCCTAGGAGCACGCGCGTAATCCTTTGCTTTGATAACTTGTAGATTTTTGCAATAAGTATATGAGTTCTTTATGACTAATGTTAAGTCCATGGATTATACGCACTCTCATCCTTCCACCATTGCTAGCCTTTCTAATACCGCGCACCTTTCGCCGATATCATACACCCACCATATACCTTCCTCAAAACAGCCACCATAACTACCTATCGTGGCATTTACATAGACATTCCGAGATATATTGCCATGCAACTTTCCACCGTTCCGTTTATTATGACACGCTCCATCATTGTCATATTGCTTTGCATGATCATGTAGTTGACATCGTATTTGTGGCAAAGCCCCCATTCATAATTCTTTCATACGTGTCGCTCATGAGTCATTGCACATCCCGGTACACCGCCGGAGGCATTCATATAGAGTCATATTTTGTCCTAAGTATCAAGTTGTAATTGTTGAGTTGTAAGAAAAATAATAGTGTGATGATCATCATTATTAGAGCATTGTCCCAGTGAGGAAAGGATGATGGAGACTATGATTCCCCCATAAGTCGGGATGAGACTCCGAACGGGAAAAAAAGAGGCCATAAAAAAGAGAAAAGGCTCAAACAAAAAAAACAAAAAGAATGAGAGAAAAAGAGAGAAGGGACAATGTTACTATCCTTTTACCACACTTGTGCTTCAAAGTAGCACCATGATCTTCATAATAGAGAGTCCCTCATTTCGTCACTTTCATATACTAGTGGGAATTTTTCATTATAGAACTTGGCTTGTATATTCCAATGATGGGCTTCCTCAAATGCCCTAGGTCTTCGTGAGCAAGCGAGTTGGATGCACACCCACTTAGTTCCTTTTGTTGAGCTTTCATATACTTATAGCTCTAGTGCATCCGTTGCATGGCAATCCCTACTCACTCACATTGATATCTATTGATGGGCATCTCCATAGCCCGTTGATACGCCTAGTTGATGTGAGACTATCTTCCCCCCTTTTGTCTTCTCCACAACCACCATTCTATTCCACATATAGTGTTATATCCATGGCTCACGCTCATGTATTGCGTGAAGATTGAAAAAGTTTTGAAAATGTTAAAGTATGAAACAATTGCTTGGCTTGTCATCGGGATTGTGCATGATTTAAATATTTTGTGTGGGGAAGATGGAGCATAGCTAGACTATATAATTTTGTAGGGATAACTTTCTTTGGCCATGTTATTTTGAGAAGACATAATTGCTTAGTTAGTATGCTTGAAGTATTATTATTTTTATGTCAATATGAACTTTTGTATTGAATCTTTCGGATCTAAATATTCATACCACAATTAAGAAGATTTACATTGAAATTATCCAAAGTAGCACTCCGCATCAAATATTCCTTTTTATCATTTACCTACTCGAGGACGAGCAGGAATTAAGCTTGGGGATGCTTGATACGTCTCCAACGTATCTATAATTTTTGATTGCTTTATGCTACTTTATCTACTGTTTTAGGCAATATTGGGCTTTATTATCCACTTTTTATTATTTTGGGACTAACCTATTAACCGGAGGCCCAGCCCAGATTTGTTGTTTTATGCCTATTTCAGTGTTTTGAGGAAAAGGAATATCAGACGGAGTCAAAACGGAACGAAATCGACTGGAGAAGTTATTTTTGAAAGGAAAGCCACCCGATGGACTCCGAGTGCACGTCAGGGAAGAAGGGAGGTGCCCACGAGGGTGGGGG
>NC_041389.1:484402419-484477945 GCF_002162155.2 Triticum dicoccoides | reverse complement strand
GTACTTCTTTCACCCATATATACCTACGTACCCTAAAACTTCCACAACAGAAGATAGATCGGGAGTTCCGCCGCCTCAAGCCTCTGTAGACACCAAAAACCTCTTGGGAGCCCGTTCCGGCACCCTGGCAGAGGGGGAACCCATCACCGGTGGCCATCTTCATCATCCCGACGCTCTACATGACAAGGAGGGAGTAGTTCACCCTCGAGGCTGAGGGTATGTACCAGTAGCTATGTGTTTGATCTCTCTCTCTCGTGTTCCCTCTATGGCACGATCTTGATGTATCTCAAGCTTTGCTATTGTAGTTGGATCTTATGATGTTTCTCCCCCTCTACTCCATTGTGATGAATTGAGTTTCCCCTTTGAAGTTATCTTATCGGATTGAGTCTTTTATGAGAACACTTGATGTATGTCTTGCCGTGCTTATCTGTGGTGACAATGGGACATCATGTGCCTCTTGATGTATGTTTTGGTGACCAACTTGCGGGTTCCGCCCATGAACCTATGCATAGGGGTTGGCACACGTTCTTGACTCACCAGTAGAAACTTTGGGGCACTCTGTGAAGTACTTTGTGTTGGTTGGATGAATCTGAGATTGTGTGGTGCATATCGTATAATCATGCCCACGAATACTCGAGGTGACAATGGAGTATCTAGGTGACATTAGGGTTTTGGTTGATTTGTGTCTTAAGGTGTTATTCTAGTACGAACTCTTTTATAGATCGATCCGAAAGAATAACTTTGAGGTGGTTTCGTACCCTACCATAATCTCTACATTTGTTCTCCGCTATTAGTGGCTTTGGAGTGACTCTTTGTTGCATGTTGAGGGCTTGTTATATGATCTATCTATGTTATTATTGTTGAGAGAACTTGCACTAGTGAAAGTATGAACCCTAGGCCTTGTTTCCTACCACTGCAATACCGTTTACGCTCACTTTTATCGCTCGCTACCTTGCTGTTTTTATTATTTCAGATTACAAAAACTTATATCTACTATCTATATTGCACTTATATCACCATCTCTGTCAGGACCCCGACTCAATGCCACATCGATCTAGCATGTGACACCTCATATCACTTTGCGGCCTCACGCACGGTATCCCCACGGGTGTCCCTTACCTTTGCCCGGGACCGTTTGCGCCTTTTGGCACACGTATATGATAGTGTTGCTAGCATCCATATGATAAGGAGCCCGGGCTGACATGGCTAGTCGTAAACCCAAAGTGGCACAAACTTACAGGGACAAGCATCCATGACCCAGCATCGAACGTGTCGGTCATCAGCGAGTGAATCCAGGCTGTAGCACTGGGCTAGCAGGACTCCGGTGAACCGGGCTGTAGCGGGCTAACAGGACTCCGGTATTCATCGCGTGACATTTCCCCGAAGGGACAGAGACAGGAACGAAGAAGGACACATGCCGGCCAGCCTAAGTGTTCCGGAAGTGGAAGCACTAGGAGACATTTCCCGGTAAGAGAGGCTACTAAGGATAAACAACTAGATAGTCAGATCCCACACATACCAAGCATTTCAATAACATACACACAATATGCTCGATATGTGCAAATACAACATGGCATCACAACATGACTCTACAACTCAAGTATTTTATTCAATAGGCTCCGAGGAGTGTGATATTACAAACATGGGTCTCACAACCCAACATTCAAAGCATACAAGTCAAATCACAAGCGGAAGCTTAACATGTCTGGGTACAAACATCTATAAATGAAAAAGGCTGAGAAGCCTGACTATCTACCAGATCCTGCCGAGGGCACAAGATTGTAGCTGAGGTAACAAGCTAAACGTCAAAGTCCACGTTGAACTACTAGTGAGACTGAAGTCTCTCTACAAAAACATAAAATAGGCAAACGTGAGTACAAATGTACCCAGCAAGACTTACATCAGAACTATCTACATATGCATCATTATCAACAAAGGGGATGGTGGAGTTTAACTGCAGCAAGCCAGCTTTGACTCGGTGGCTATCCTGAACTACGACTGCAAGCGACTCTTTGAGGTGGCGCACACGAGTCCACATATTCACCAACCAATACGCCACTATGGATCCGCTCCCGTCTCCCTATGAGAACGCCATCCATAGCACTCACGCTTATCTTGCGCATTTTAAAGTATCCACTTTCACTTGTCTATGAACTGTACAGGCAACCCAGAAGTCCTTTACCGCGGACACGGCTATTCGAATAGATAATGTTAACCCTGCAGGGGTGTACTTCTTCATACATGTTTCCACCACTTAGCGTCTGCACACGACATGTGCTCGGCAGACTTCAAGCGAAAGCCGACGTGGGTGTAGACCACGACCTACCTAAACACTCAAGTCTCTAGTCCAGGTTTATTGCCTATTCAGGTTCCATCCGCAGGGAGTCCGGCCGAAGTTTCCACATACGGCCCCGAATGATGTGTGCAGGGTTCCCGAGACACCAAACGGGCACCCGGTACACCGTGCCACGTGCCTACCGCATCACAGCCCACCCCTCGGGTCAGCGCTGCCCACGGCCTCCAGCATACTACAAACACCAGAAACTACTTGCAACTCCTAGACAGAGGACAAGGGTGATTAAGAAGTCGAGCGGGGTCATATTTCAGGGCCCAATGCATGGTAGTAGCTGAATCATGGATCACAAACACAGAACTCAGTTCCTGAGGACGGCTTCAATGAGACAACCCACCATGTACTCCTACATGGCCTCTCACCGCTACCTTTACCAAATCGTGTCCACACACTTAGCTCACACACAGTAGGACATGTTCACACACCTCTGATTCATCCCCGATGAATCGGACCTGACTCAACTCTAAGCAGTAGCGGGCATAACAAACAAGCATGAATGAGTAGGCACAACAGGGCTCAAACAACTCTTACTCATGCTAGTGGGTTTCATCTATTTACTGTGGCAATGACAGGTCATGCAGAGGATAAGGGGTTCAACTACCGCAGCAAGTAACAGATGAATCGTTGTTGTCCTAATGCAGTAAAAGAGAGCAGGAGCGAGAGAGTGGGATTGTATCGGAATGAACAAGGGGGTTTTGCTTGCCTGGCACTTCTGAAGATAATATAGTTCTTCATCGGTGTCATCGAACTCATCGTCGAAACCACGTCTATCGGGAGGGAACAAATACCGGCAACAGAGAAGGAAACACAATCAATGCAATGCACAATATGATGCATGATCATGACATGGTAAAATGAGTGTGTTGGGCTAATGCAACTACAATCAGATGGGTTTGAACTATTTTGAACCAAAGATTCAAAGTTCAAACTCATTTGTGATCTTAAATAGTGTGTTATCATGTTTTGCCCTAAACAGCAAGTTAACTTGTTTAAACATGCATGAAACCAGTACAGATGGATAGATTGGATTATTCTGATAATTTTTCATATATAATTTATTTCATTTTGAGTTACGGTTGAATTTCTATGAATTTTAGAAGTTTAGATCATTTTCTGAAATTTATAAATCATTTCTGAGTTATTTTAATTCTAGAAAATGTTTACTGCATCAGTATTAGGTCATGCTGACCTCACCAGGTCAACAGGCGCCGCCAGGTCAAACCTGACTAGTGGGGCCCACTGGTCAGTGACTCAGTTAGCTAACTGAGTTGATTAGGGTTAAACTAATCCTAACAAAATGTCAGCAGGGCTGGACCCACATGTCAGTGGCTCAGGTTTAGTTTAGCGAGGGAATTAGCACCTAACAGTGGTGATTAGCACTAACTAGCATCTAACTAATCCAGCTAGTGCCGGCCCCACATGTCATAGACCCAGGTGGGGCCCGACCGGGGTCAAAGTGGGTCAAACCCAGGCCGGCGGGGTCAAACCCACCGGCGACTCGATGCCGGCGAGACCCAAGACGGCGGCGCGGCTCGGAAAACGCCCACGGGTGTTGAAATGGGCGGCGGAGAGGCTCTACGGGTGCAGCGCGATGAGGCGCGTCTAACGGGGCATGTGGGAGCAGCTGGGGTGTACCGAGCTCGTCGGAAGCGAGCTCGTGGCGGTGGCCGGAGTTCAGCCAACGGCGGGTTAGGCCATGCAGGGCACTAGGGGAGGCGTTGGTGTGTGCTACGTGCCCCTGGGAGTGCCCTGAGCACGGTGACGCGCTCCGTTGCGGCTCTAGGTGACGGTGGCCACGGCGGCGACATGGCCGGCCGCGAGGAGCAATCGGCTCCGATGGCCATGGTGGCTAGAAGGCACGGACGAGCATGGGGAGAGAGGGGAAAGAGGCAGGGGCTCACGGCGAATCCGGTAGAGGCAATGGCGAGGCCGGGGAGGGACTGGATCTCGCGAATCCCCGAAGAGTTCGTCGGCGGCCAGAGGTTGAAGACGATGCCGTGGACGACGCTGCAGGGCTTCCGGCGGGGCGCGGCTAGGTGGAGAGGAAGGGGGCGTCACGGCGGAGCTCCTAGGCATGTCGGAGAGGCGAGGGGGAGGCGGTGGCTGCGGTGGTGGCGAGCGGCGTCGGCGGTTGCGCTCAGGCGCGAGAGGGAGAGAAAACAGAGGAGGGGAGAGGCACGGGAGAGAGTGAGGGGGGTCAGGGGGTCCAGAGCGGCGCCGAGGAGGGGCTTCGAGGCGCCTCGGTGAGGCAGGCAAGCAGGGAGGTGGCGTGGCGAGCTCGGCGGCGTCGCGGTGTCCCTCCTCTGCCTACTGGCAGAGGTAGGTGATGACTGGCACAGGCCAGATGGGCCGGGCCAGCCAGGTAAGTGGCCTCTGGCCTTTCTCTCTCTTCCTAATTCTTTTCTGTTTTCTATTTATTCTATTTTGTTTTGATTTAGTAAAAATACTAAACCATTTTATAAATACTAGAAATAATTAGGGGTGCTGTCTGAATTATTCCAGTGACCCATAACAATTCCCATTATTTTTGGAGCACCTAAAATATATATAGCATTTAAATAGCTCCAATTCAAATATGTTTGAATTAATTCAAAGCCCAAATATGTCCTGAAAAAATGTAAACCATCTTTGGTAGATGCTTCCACCTCCATCCAAAAATGTTGAACAATTTTAAAGGGCATTTTGAGTTCAATGAAAAAGATTTTATTTTGAACCTAGTCGAATTCATTTGGTGCTAGGGTTTGAGAATCCCCATTTCATATTTAAATGAAATTTAGACATGATGACATGATGATCATGCAAGGACAAGCAAAGGCTAAGCTAGGGATGTGACAATCTCTTCGCCGAACTAGTGCACCTATACAATTTCTGATTGTATTGGGTGTGTTGGGGACACAAGAGACTCTTTGTTATTTGGTTGCAGGGTTGTTTGAGAGAGACCATCTTCATCCTACGCCTCCTACGGATTGATAAACCTTAGGTCTTCCACTTGAGGGAAATTTGCTATTGTCCTACAAACCTGTGCACTTGCAGGCCCAACAACGTCTACAAGAAGAAGGTTTTGTAGTAGACATCAATGACCTCCAGGAAGCATTTTGTAAGAAGCGAGAAGAAGCCAAAGGTTCAAGAGAGCGCATGAAGAATCTTGCTGCCAAGTGTGTTCAAGCTTACAACGAAGCTGAGAAGCGCAAGGCACTTGGGCGTCCAGGCATTGACCCCAAGATGGCTGCCAAAAAGAACAAGAAGTCTACTGTGGCCCCAACTGAAGCTCCAAGGTGGGAAGAACCTCACATTGTCTTCCCAGCCAGCATGACAGGCTCGAAACCTAAGGTCCCCACAGTGGCTTCAGAACAGAATAAAACTAGGGCAGCTGAAGCCGAAGCCAGAAAGTGTAAAACCAAGAACACCACTGATGATTCACCACCCCCCAAGAAGAGGAAAACCAAGAAGAGAGATCGGGCTGCTCCCAAAGAACCCCTTGTTGTCGAGCCCATTGCTTTTGCTCCCCCTCCATCTGAAAATCAAGAGCGTTAGTTGATTGTTCATGAGCCTGCTTCCAGAGAGGCTCCTAAAGCTCAAGAAGTTCCAGTCGTTGACCCCATCGCGACTGAAGACATTGGTCTCCAAGACAATGTAGAAGATGATGAAGTCCTTCCTCAGATCCAGCGCCCCAGGGTATTATCGCCTGTTCACACGAACAGCGAAACCATTAGTATTGGTCGTCCTTTGACGCCAATCTCACAGGATGCCTCATGGGCTGATCGCCCACAACCAGCAACCCCAGTTCAAGACTCACCAAGTACACCTCGTCTTTCACGAACGCAAGGTCCCATTCCAATTGTCAATGATGACAATTACATGGAGACCACACCATCACCGAAAGCGTCGCCCATGTTTCAACGGCTTCACAAAGGCCAGAGGGCATCGGTCTCCATGACAACCATCACAGAAGAGGATTCACACTAGTCCAGCTCAGTGGCACGTCAAGTGTTCCCTGAAGACAATCCTTCTGTGACGGTTCCTGTGTCTGAAGCTAATGCTTCTGAAGAGATTCCTGTTATAGCAGCCGATGAAAGACAAGAAGAAAATCATGTTGCTACACCCCCCACCAACCAAGAAGAAGATATTCTCGAGGAGAATGTGTCTGTGCCTGACCCTCCAGCTACTCAAGTGGAGGTTGAGAATACTGAGGTGGCCACCAACAACGCCACCAAAGCCAATGACGTTGTCATCACTGAAGCTAATGTGACGCCTCAAGTCAACACTGTGAATGAAGCCAATGTTGCGCCTGCAACCAATGTGGAGCCTGACGCCTCTGCTAATGCATATGCTCATGTACTGCCACCAAGGCCACACACTATTGAGCATGCATTCTATCAACGCGAACTGGTTCCTGTCAGATGGCCTATTCTGATTCCTACGCCTGCTCCCGGTCCCCAGTTTGATTATCATGTGGAGCACAAGCCTCAGGTTCAGAAGCCAAAGCCAAGGTTGCCAAGGTTTCCAGCTACTGCATCTGCATCAGGATCATTCAATGTAAATGGCTTCATTGCACACAACACCTTCTTTGACAGTACCAAGAACCCATATTCCAAGCCAAGAATATCATCTGATTGGTTCTGGAGATATCAACAGCAAAGCTATTACTCCTGCATTCTATACAACCAAGAGCGCATATTCCCTCATATGCGTCTGGATTCCGAAGCCATAGCTGGCCTGCCCTGCTTAGAAGAAGCACTTGACTGTTTTCGAGATGCAGGCCTGCTACAGTTTGTCACTGATAAGGAGCATTGGAATGAAGAGCTTCTGCTCCAGTTTTATGCCACTCTCCACATTCCCGGCTACAACAGGGATCCGAAGACATGGGTCCTTGAGTGGATGACAGGCAATGTCCATCATGAAGCCAAAGCCTTTGACCTCATTGAGCTTACCGGCCTATCCACTCCAGGTGAACTCTATGAACCTGGTTGTCAGCTTCACCGCAATGCATTGGAAAGCATCTTTCAGAAGCCTGAGCCCAACATGAGCCAAATGCTGAGCATGATGAAGCCACTGCCACATGACGCTGAATATCCAAAGGAATCCTTTATTGAAGACCTAGAGTATCTGCCCCGAACCATCTATCATATCATAAGGCAAACTCTATGGCCCATCAAAGGACATTCCTCTTCAGCAAAACTTGAAGGTGCAATGAAGACATTGGTCTTCCACATTCTCAATGGCAAAAGCTTCAATGCTCAGGATTTCTTCATTCGCCAGTTTGCTGCATCTGGCTCTGACATTTTTTGTCTGAAATTTTATGCTCCTTGGGTTATGCATCTGATCAAGCTTCACTCTGATGTTGACTATCAGCCCTCTTCTTGCAACCATCTTATCTTCCTGCCAGAGGTTGATATGTCAGTCAAAGCCATTTACCTAGAGCCTGCCAAGGAAGCGCTATATCTTCACAATGCAGATCGTCGGAGTTTCTCTCAGGATGTTGAAGGTGTTTAGGCTGCTTCTCATGTCTATCCATTGGCCGACAACACTCGCCGTGCACGTAATGAAGCCACAGAAAGCACCATTTCTCTAAGGACTCGCAAGTGAGCCCGTGTGCTCAATGACCAAGAGCTTCTTGTGGCCTTGCATCAGAAACAAGACAAGCATCATTTCTGGCTGAAACGACAAATGCAAAGCCTCTTGGTGGATGTCAATCGCATTCGCAATCTTGCCACCAAGAATGCCTTTGTCACTCATGAAACCAGTCGGAGGACTTGGAAGAGTTTGACACTGCTCAGTGCTGAAGCTGATCTTCAAGACGATGGCTTCACCGAAAGATTCAAGTTTGACTCCACTCCTCCCAGGAATGCTGTTTTACGTTGATCTCCGTCTCTTGAAGATTCAGAGTACTCTTCGTCCACAGCCACGGTAAATGCCAGAGTTATTGATGAAGCCGATGATGCTACTTCACCACCTCCAACATCAGCGCGTATCGACACTGCACCAAGTTCTTCTGCACCACCAAACCTCAACGATGACCCTGCTGCCTCACCTACTCATGGGAACGAGTAGCGACTATGTCTTCAAACCTTTTTGGTCCTTACTGACAAAAGGGGGAGAAGCATAGGTTGATAGTCTTCAAGCGGGTCCATATGGGTGGTTGCTATACTTTTGCCTAGTGTTTACAACTCTCATTTTTGATACATTTGGTTCTTTGAGTTGTAAAACTTAAACTTGATGGTCGTCTGCTACGTTTTATGCTATTTTGTGATCCGACGATAACTTCCGCATGTGCGATGATAAATCCCGCATGAAGTCATTTCGCAGACGTCCATTTTTCATTATGCATGTCATTATTCTTGTATATCTGTTCATGCATGATGTATTGTCTTCATATGGTGAAGAGGATCTCCACAAGTACAACCTGCCATGTGCATTTGCATTCCAATGCAAAACATTTATATGCACATCTTCAGGGGGAGCCTATCTGCCACTTATGAAGACAATATCTTAATCCTTTACAATTTCACATACTTTTATCCCCGTTGAAAACTTCAACCAGTTTGTCATCAATCACCAAAAAGGGGGAGATTGTAAGTGCATCTAATGCCACCCCTAGTTGGTTTTGGAGTATTGATGACAAACCTGGTTGAGGGACTAATGTGTTTGTGAGAATTGCAGGATAACATAGGTAGTAGTCCCTCATTGATTTGGTTTACCTACCGGAGATGACCCCTAAAATGTGTGAAGACATTGAAGACAATGGTGGTCTGTGAAGCTAATCACATTGAAGACTATGACATGAGAAGACAATGTCTGAAGACTATGGAGCGCGAAGACTTAGCGGTTTTGTTGTTTCTTTTCTTCTTTGTTGAGTCATAGGAACCACCGCACTGTTAAGTGGGGTCCAAGTGAACAAAGTCAGAGTGACTGAAGTGATGCTCAAAAAAATCCTATGTCTTCGAGCGAAGACAATGAGTGTAAATCTTATCCAGAGTCGGATAAGTCAGCTTTACTTGTAGCCCAAGTCAAGCTGCTGCGTGTGTTTGAAATCTTACCATTGTGACACGTGTCAGTTCCTTAGTGACCCAGGGTAATTTCGGACAAATCAGGTCGGGTTGCCCAGTGGCTATAAATAGCCCACCCCCTACACCATAAATTGGTGGCTGCTCAGAGTTAGTACACGGATTTTGTCGTTTTGAGAGCAACCCAGCTCCGAAGCCGTTGAGAGAGAATCCTTGCAAGGACAAAGCCCAAACCACCCAGAGCCCAAAGAGAGTTTGGCATCATTGAAGTCTTTCTGTCCGCGTGATCTGAAGACTTGTTACACTTGAGGATTGTGAATCCTCCAGCCGGTTAGGCGTCACGTTCTGAGCATCCAAGAGTCGTTGTGGATTGTCGGTGAACGAAGTCTGTGAAGGTTTGGAAGTCTACCTTGAAGACTTACCAGAGTGATTGGGCGGGGACTAGGTGTGCTTAGATCAAGGGGAATAAGGTGAAGACGTGGTCTTCTGAGTTGAGTCTCAGCCTCCCTAGCCAGACGTGCAGTTGTCATAGCAATTGGAACTGGTCGAACAAATCCCTGTTCTCCTGAAACTACTAGTTCTATCTCTCACTTCTCTCTACTTACAGTTTGTCTTCATGAAGTCATTGCTTGGTTGCATTATCTGTTTGACTTCACTGAGTGACTACGTGTCTTGATTCGCTTCATACTGTCTTCCACCCTGATCTTTACTGCCTAGCTATTAATAGTCTTCGTGCTTTCACTTCATTGAATACTTGACTATGGCTTGTCTAGTGTAGTCTACCTTCTGCTGCATACGAATAGTGTTGTTTCTACTGTTTGTCTTTGAAACTCCCATGTTTTGAAGACTTTCATAAAAATTGCCTATTCACCCCCTCCCCCCCTCTAGTTGATAACTAGCCCTTTCACTTCTCCGGGATGTTCTTCGTTCATAGCGATCATCTCTATTCCTTCTTTCTCTAGATGGTGATTCTTCTCTTCTTCTTCTTCTTTTTGGATAATCTTCTCTTCTTTTGTAGGGAGCCATACACTCATTGGAATAGTGTCTGGGTCTTCCACAATTGTAGCAATTACGCTCACGACTAGAAGATCTTTTGTCATTGTAGGACCTTGTCTTGGAACTTCTTTCCTTGCTTCTACTCTTGTAGAACTTATTTAAGTTCTTCACCATTAGGCTCAATTCTTCATTGAAGGTTTGTTTCTCACTTGATGATGTGGGAGCTTCACATGAGGCTTTGTAAGCACCACTTGACTTGTTTTGCAGCTCCTCCTTATCCTTGAGTGACATCTCATGAGCAACAATTCTTCCAATGACTTCCGTTGGCTTGAGATCTTTGTAACTGGGCATCATTTGGATCAATGTGCACACGGTATCATATTTTCCATCCAAGGATCTTAGGATCTTCTTGATGATGAATTTGTCGGTCATCTCTTCACTTCCTAAGCCGGCAATCGCATTTGTGATGAGAGCAAGCCTAGAGTACATTTCAGTGACGCCTTCACCATCCTTCATTTTGAACTTGTCAAGTTGACTTTGAAGCACATCCAATTTGGATTCCTTGAAGGAGTCGGTACCTTCGTGCATGTCAATCAAAGTATCCCAAATTTCCTTTGCATTCTCAAGACAGCTAATTTTGTTGAATTCTTTGGGGCACAATCCGTTGAAGAGGGTATCACAAGCTTGAGCATCGTATTGCAGCATCTTCAACTCTTCCGCGGTAGCTTCACGGTTCGGTTCTCTCCCAAGAATTCACCTTGCAAGCCAATACACACAATAGCCCAAACAGCGGGGTTATGTCCAAGAATATGCATTTTAATCTTATGCTTCCAACTAGCAAAATTAGTACCATCAAAGTAAGGACCTCTACGGTGCTAATTTCCCTCGCTAGACGCCATACTCTCCTAGGTTTTGAAATCAAGGCTATGACTACCAAAGCTATGGAAATCAAAGAAAATGGAGACCAAAGATCTAATACCACTTGTAGGATCAAAAGTATGTCTAGAGGGGGGGTGATTACACTACTTGACCAAATAAACACTTGCCTTTTCCCAATTTTAGTTCTTGGCAGATTTTAGTAACTTAGCACAAGTCAAGCAATCAACCTACACATGCAATTCTAAGAGTATAGCAGCGGAATGTAAAACAATTGCATATGAAGGTAAGGGGGAGGAGTTTGAGAAGGCAAACGCAATTGGAGACACGAATGTTTTTGTCGTGGTTCCGATAGGTGCTGCTATCGTACATCCACGTTGATGGAGACTTCCACCCACGAAGGGTAACGGCTACGTAGTCCATGGAGGGCTCCACCCACGAAGGGTCCACAAAGCAGCAACCTTGCCTATCCCACCATGGTCGTCGCCCACGAAGGACTTGCCTCACTAGGGTAGATCTTCACGAAGTAGGCGATCTCCTTGCCCTTACAAACTCCTTGGTTCAACTCCACAATCTTGTCAGAGGCTCCCAAGTGACACCACTCTCCAAGAAGTAACAAATGGTGTGTTGATGATGAACTCCCTGCTCTTGTGCTTCAAATGATAGTCTCCCCAACACTCAACTCTCTCTCATAGGATTTGGATTTGGTGGAAAGAAGATTTGAGAGGAAAGCAACTTGGGGAAGGCTAGAGATTAAGATTCATATGGTAGGAATGGAATATCTTGACCTCAACACAAGTGTAGGTGGTTCTCTCTCAGAAAATGTATGTTGGAAGTGTAGGCATGTTCTGATGGCTCTCTCGACGAATGAAGAGTGGGTGGAGGGGTATGTATAGCCTCCACACAAAATCTAACTGTTACACACAACTTACCAATCTCGGTGGGACCGAATCGTGAAACTCGGTCGGACCGATTTAGCAAATAATGTGACCGTTAGGATTTTCGGTGGGACCGACATGTCAACTCGGTGGGACCGATATGGTTAGGGTTAGGGCATAACGTAATCTCGGTGAGACCAATTACACAAACTCGGTGAGACCGATTTTGGTAATAAGCTAACGAGAGAGTTGGTCAGGTAAACTCGGTGGGACCGATTCGCTCATCTAAGTTGGACCGAAACGTTACGAAAGGGAAACAGACAGTTTGCGTTGCAATCTTGGTGGGACCAATCGCTCATCTCAGTTGGACCGAAATGTTACGAAGGGAAACAGAGAGATTACAATTCCATCTCGGTGAGATCGAGATCCCTATCGGTGAGACCGATTTGATTAGGGTTTGTGGCAGTGGCTATGACATCTAAACTCCGTGGCGCCGGATAGAAAGAATCGGTCGGGCCGAGTTGGACTTTTGGTTTGGGTCATATGTGGATGTGAGAAAGTAGTTGAGGGCTTTGGAGAATATCACTAAGCATTTTGAGCAAGAACCTCATTAAGCAACACCTCATCCCTCCTTGATAGTATTGGCTTTTCCTATAGACTCAATATGATCTTCGATCACTAAAATAGAAAATGTAGAGTCTTGTGCTTTGATCTTGAGCCAATCCTTTTGTCCTTAGCATTTTGAGGGATCCACTTTTCTCATCCATGCCATGCCAATCATTGAGATTTCCTGAAATATTTATCTTGAAATAGCATTAGCTCAATGAGCTATATGTTGTTAGGAATTACCAAAACCACCCAGGGATAGTTGCACTTTCAGTTCTGGACTTGTTTTGTTGCGGCGTTTATATGCTGCTATGTTCCCTATATTTGCACTGGTGGTGAACTTTGATGGCCAGTGGATGTAATATGTGAAATAGCCGTGATAGCCTAGCATAAGTTGCTTGCTTATTTATTTCCTTATTGTCTTGTTTATTTCTTTTCTTGTAGTCAGTGCAGTTCTTTTTACGCGGTTTGCTAGTGGCTGCAATGACCGATTTGAAAGTGATAGTTATCGACTAGAGGGGGGTGAATAGGCGATTTTTATGAAAGTCTTCAAAACATGAGAGTTTTGAAGACAAACATGAAAACTGGACCTATAAACATGCAACGGAAGATGAACTACACTAGACACACCATAGTCAAACAAGTATGAAGCTAAAGCATGATGACTGATAGCAGCTAGGTAGTAGGATCAGGATGGAAGATAGTATGAAGCCAATCAGAACAAGTAGTCACACAGTGAAGTCAAACAGGTAGAGCAATCAAGCAATGACTTCAGAAAGACAAACTGTAAGTAAGGAGAGTAAGAGATAGAACCAGTGTGTTCTGAAGACAAGGATTTGTTCGAACAGGTCCAGTTGCTATGACAAATGTACGTCTGGTTAGGGAGGCTGAGATTGAACTCAGAAGACCGTGTCTTCACCTTATTCCCCTTGAGCTAAGGACACACAGTCCTCGCCCAATCACTCTGGTAAGTCTTCAAGGTAGACTTCCAAACCTTCGCAGACTTTGTTCACCGGCGATCCACAATTACTCTTGGATGCTCAGAACGCGATGCCTAACCGGCTGGAGGATTCACAGTCCTCAAGTGTAACAAGTCTTCAAATCACGCGGACAGAAAGACTTCAGTGATGCCAAACACTCTTTGGTCTCTGGGTGTTTTGGGCTTTGTCCTCACAGGGATTTCTCTCTCAAACTCTTTGGAGGTGGGTTGCTCTCAACGACAAAAGCCGTGTACTAACTCTGAGCAGCCACCAATTTATGGTGTAGGGGGTGGGCTATTTATATCCACTGGGCAACCCGACCTGATTTGTCCGAAATGACCCTGGGTCACTAAGGAACTGACACGTGTCACAACGGTCAGATTTCAAACACACGCGACAGCTTGACTTGGGCTACAAGTAAAGATGACTTATCCGACTCTGGATAAGATTTGCTCTCATTGTCTTCGCTCGAAGACATAGGATATTGGTTGAGCATCACTAAAGTCACTCTGACTTTGTTCACTTGGACCCCACTTAACAGTACGGTGGTTCCTATGACTCAACAAAGAAGAAAAGAAACAACGAAACTACTAAGTCTTCGCGCTCCATAGTCTTCACTCAATGTCTTCTTCTGTCATAGTCTTCAGTGTGAATGTCTTCACGTACCACCTTTATCTTGAATGTCTTCATACATTTTTGGGGGTCATCTCCGGGAGGTAAACCGAATTAAGGAGGGACTACTATCTGTGTTATCCTGCAATTCTCACAAACACAATAGTCCCTCAACCACGTTTGTCGTCAATACTCCAAAACCAAACTGGGGGTGGCACTAGATGCACTTACAATCTCCCCCTTTTTGGTGATTGATGACAAACTGGTTGAAGTTTTCAACGGGGATATAAATATGTGAAATTGTAAAGGATGAGGTATTGTCTTCGTAAGTAGCAAAAGGCTCCCCCTGAAGATGTGCATATAAATAATTTGCTTTTGGAATGCAAATGCACATGGCAGGTTCTACTTGTGGAGATCCTCTTCAACTTATGAAGACAAATCATCATGCATGATTCGATGTAACAAAGATAATGACATGCATAATGAAAAATGGACGTCTGCAAAATGATTTAAGTGCGGAAGTTATCATCGCATCACAAAATAGCAAATAAGTAGGAGACGACCATCGAGTTTAAGTGTTACAACTCAGAGAACCAAATGTATCAAGAGCAATAGTTGTAAACACTAGGAAAAATATAATACGGCCGCCCATATGAACCCGCTTGAAGACTATCAACTCATAGCTTCTCCCCCTTTTGTCAGTAAGGACCAAAAAGGGTTGAAGACAGTGAGCCTCTACTCATTTCCATAAGGAGTAGGAGAAGATGCAGGGTTGGTGTCGAGGTTTGGCGGTGCAGACGAACTTGGAGTAGTGTCGATACGTGTTGGAGGTGGCGAAGTAGCATCATCTTGATCATTGATCACGCGAGCATTCACGGTTGCAGCAGAAGAGGAGTACTCTGAGTCTTCAAGAGATGGAGTGCGCTGCAGAACAGCATTTCTGGGCGGAGTGGAATCAAACTTGAATCGTTCTGAGAAGCCATCGTCCTGAAGATCTTCCTCAGCACACATAAGCGTCAGCCCTTTCCATGTGCATCGACAGGTTTCATGCGCGACAAAGGCATTCTTGGTTGCAAGGTTGCGAATGCGATTGACGTCAGTCATGATGCTCTGCATCTGGCGCGTGAGCCAATCATGATGCCTATCCTGCTTTTGATGCAGGCCAACGAGAAGCTCTCGGTCATTGAGAACACGAGATCATTTTCGAGGCCGTTGAGCAATTGTGCTGTCAGTGGCTTCGGTGTGGGCACGATGAGGTGCACGTGTAGTACCAGCCAACGGATAGACTCGAGTGGCAGCCAGCACACCTTAAATGGGCTGAGTGAAGCTCTGACGATCAACATTATGAAGATAAAGTGGCTCCTTGACAGGCTCTGGATAGATGGCTTCAACAGACATATCGACATCTGGCAAGAAGACAATGTGGTTGCGTGCAGATGACTGATAGTTGAAAGCAGTGTGAAGCTTGATCAGACGCATGATCCATGGAGCATAGACCTTCATTCCAAAAATGTCAGATCCTGATGCAGCAAGTTGGCGGATGAAGAAATCTTGTGCATTGAAGCATTTGCCATGAAGAATATGGAAGACCAATGTTTTCATTGTACCTTCTATCTTAGCCTTTGGAGAATGTCCTTTGATGGGCCAGAGAGTTCGCCTTATGATGTGATAGATTGTGCATGGCAGATACTCAAGGTCTTCAACAAAGAACTCCATAGGATATTCTGCATCTGGAGGCAATGGCTTCATCATACTGAGCATCTGGCTCATGTCGGGTTCTGGCTTGTGAAAGATGCTTTCCACAGCTGCAGTGTGAAGCTGACAACCAAGTTCATAGAGATCACCTGGAGTGGGCAGGCCAGTAAGCTCAATGACATCAAATGCTTTGGCTTCATGATGGACATTTCTTGTCATCCACTCAAGGACCCAAGTCTTAGGATCCCTGTTGTAGCCTCTGATATGAAGAGTAGCGTAGAATTGAAGCAGCAACTCTTCATTCCAGTGCTCCTTATCAGTGAAGAAATGCAGTAAGCCAGCCTCTCTGAAGCAATCTAGAGCTTCTTCTAAGCAGGGCAGGCCAGCTATGGCTTCAGTATCAAGGCGCATATGCGGAAATATGTGGCCTTGGTTGTACAGAATGCATGAATAATAGCTGCGCTGCTGATAACTCCAGAACCGATTAGATGAAATCTTGGGCCTGGTGTAGGGGTTCTTATCGCTATCAAAGAAGGTGTTGTGTGCAATGAAGCCGTTGACATGGAAAGATCCTGGTGAAGTGGCAGTACCTGGAAATCTGTGCAGTCTTGGCTTTGGCTTCTGAACCTGAGGCCTATGCTCGACATGGTAATCAAATTGAGGACCAGCAGCAGGTGGAGGAATCAGAATAGGCCATCTGACAGTGACAAGTTGGCCATAGTTGTATGCTTGCTCGATGGTATGTGGCCTTGGAGGCGGAACAAGAGCAGTGGCATTGACTTCGGGTGCTTCATGGGCTTCATTGGCTTCATTGGCCACTGGTGCATTGCCCACTGTAGGCTCCACATTGGCTTCGGCCATGACAACGTCATTGGCTTCAGGAATGTCATTTGTGGCAGTCTCAGGATTCTCACCCTCCACTTGAATAGCTGGAGGTTCTGACATAGACTGGTTATCTTCATTAACTTCTTCTTGAGTTGCAGGGGGGAATAGCGACATGCTCTTCTTCTTGTGTTGCTCCGGCTGATGCAGCCGGAGGGTCTTCAGCAGCATTGGCTTCAGACACACGGACCGTCACAGCAGGATTGTCTTCAGAGAACACCTGACGTGCCACTGAACTTGACAAGTTGGAGCCCTCTTCTGTGATGGTGGTCATGGAGACAGATGGCCTCAGGCCTTTGCGAAGCCGTTGGAATATGGACGACGCCTTTGGTGATGGTGATGTCTCCATGTAGTTGTCATCATTGGACATGGGGCTGATGACGGGCACATATGACGGTTGGGGTGTACTTGGCGAGTCTTGATGTGGGGTAGCTTGCTGGGGGCGATCAGCCCACGATGCATCTTGTGAGATTGGCGTCAAAGGACGACCAATACTGATAAGCTCACTGTTCGTTTGAACAAGCGATGATACTGATGGGCGCTCGATCTGAGGAAGAACTGCATCATCTTGAACAATGTCTTCAGTCGCGATGGGGTCAACCACTGGAACTTCTTAAGCTTCAGGAGCCTTTGTGGAAGTAGGCTCATGAACAATCATTCTACGCTCTTGGTTTGCAGATGGAGGGGGAACAAAGGCAAGGGGTTCAACAACAAGGGGCTCTGTAGGAGCAGCCCGATCTCTCTTCTTGGTTTTTCTCTTCTTAGGGGGTGGTGCTTCGTCAGTGGTGCGCTTGGTTTTCTGCTTCCTGGCTTCGGCTTCAGCTGCCTTGGTTTTCTTTTGTTCAGAAGCCACTGAAGGAGCCTTGGGCTTCAAGCCATGCATGCTGGCAGGAAAGACAATGTGTAGTTCTTCCTGCCGTGGTGCTTCAGTGTTGGCTTCAGATGACTTCTTTTTCTTGGCAGCCATTGAGGGGTCAATGCCAGGGCGACCAAGTGCTTTGCGCTTTTCAGCTTCATTGTAGGCTTGAACGCATTTGTCTGTGAGTGCTTTCATGCGCTCTCTTGAGCCTTTGGCTTCCTCGCGTTTCTTCTGACACGACTCCTTGAGGTCATTAAGCATCACCTTGAACTTTTGCACATCAGCCACATTCAGCTTGGCTACATGCTTCTTGAACTATTCCTTCTCAAAGTCTATCTTTCGCTTCAGTTCAACTATGCACTGAGCCAGAGCAAGCTCAGGAGCAATGGCGCCTTGGAAAGCAACGCTGACGCCAATGGGGAGATGAAGGTCATCAAAGCTGAGATATTGATTATCAAACCACTCATCAATGAAGTTCTTCAGAATGTTTACATCAAAGAGGGGCAGATCGTTGAAGATCCCCGCCTCTTGCTTACTCTTGATCAGCTGCTCCAGAGCATCTTCACCAAATTCTTCATCTGAAGACAAGTTAATGGGTTTAGATTCATTCCTCAGAATGGTTGCAGGTGTCAGTGCATGACTCAGTTGCTGAGCTGGTGTCTTCTGTGGCTTCTCACGCCTCATGGAGATGCGAGAGAGATCTTCAGAGTTATTGCTGGGAGCAGAAAGGGCAGTTGCCAATGGCTTCGCTCTCGAAGCCTTTGGAGCAGCAGATGGTTTTGAAGCTTTAGTCTTCTTTTGCTTCTGAGGCTTTGGAGCAGGAGCTAGAGCTTCGTCGGTGTCAGAATCATCATCAGAATGATCCACTTTGGCACCTTGAACAGTAATGTGAGTGATAAGGCCAGCAAGGTTATAGAAGGGGCCAATCCTGTTTTCATTGGCTTCACGGGTGCCATTGTCCTGAGGTGAGGAGGGACCAGGGTTGAAGTCAAGCCCCACATCCTTCTTGTTCTTTGCAGCTGAGTCTTTGGCGAACTGGTAGTTGCGCTTGAACAGACTGTCTTCACGACACCAGAGTAGTGAAGATGGGTCAGCATTCTCAGGTTGTGGACCGCGCACCATGCAAGGATAGAAACCTTGCTCAATAGCTTCAGCCTGAGTCCTGGGTGGAAGATTTTTGTACAAAATATCACCCCAGGGTGCCTTGATGGCATTCTTCTCTGCATATTCTTTGGTGATGAAGTGATATCTGAACCATTCTTCTGCCCAATATCTTCGAATCCATTGGATTCGATTCTTGCGTTCAGTATAGGTTTCTTCTGGATCAGTTTTGTACATCTCGTGCACATCTGGAGGTAAGTCCTTGGAGGTGTTACCACGACGCTGTCTGCCTCCCTTTCTTGCTGACTTTTCAGTTGCCATGAAGTGTAAACTGAAAGGCTTCAGTACATGCAATGGCTTCAAATGGCTGGACTGACAGGAACTCGCTTCAGGTAAGTTGATGTGACTCTGCAAGAATTTTGCAAACGAATGCAGACTATGAGAACCAAGGGATTCTCCCACGGACATGTACCTATGACAGCATTAAAGGTGCGAGGGAAGGGGAAGAGGTCATATGCATTCTCAGAAGATTTTGAAGATAAATCAGTTTGAAGACATTGACCTCATAACGCGAAGACATTCACTTATATGATGAGAGTTGGTTCCAGAGTTGTACAAATCCAAGAATAAGTAGAAGTGAGGAATCTAACTTGTGAAGAAGCATAAGTGAATATACTAGGCAGAATATGAGATGCAGAAAGAGATAGATTCATGTTCGAAGATCTAGAAACCACTTTTGGTAGGAAGGGATGAATCTATCAGATCAAAAAGACGGTAAAAAGTAAACTTTTATTACCACACGAAGAACTGCTAGACGGAGCGAAGATGGATGCCGAGCAGTTCGATCTCCCGTGCCCTAACTTGGCGATGGAAGACACCTACGGCAACGGTGGATAAGACGAGGTCTGCGGCCGGCGTGAGGACAGCGTCGAGGAGGTCGCGGCAGCTAAGCGCTTCGTCGGCAGCGGCGTTGAGAGCTAGTGTAGGTGCTAGGGTTTGCGAGAGATGGCGAAGGAGGAAGAAGGATTTTTGACCGAGACGAGACAGACATTTATAAGGACAGAGACAGCATAGTGCAATTACGCAGGTGCCCCTGGCGGTTCACATCTGATGGACACATGGCGAACATGCAACTCATTGAGAGTTGTTCCACGTTCCCACGCACGCCTGGATTGTCGGGGTGGTTGTTCCGAATTCTCTGGGTTTCAGGCAAAAGGATATGTCATTAAAGCTAGATATAAATGTTTGTCTCAGTATCTTCTGCTGACAAGGACGCAGAGAAGACATTCGACAGTTTCAACAGAATGCATATGATTTGGATAGATAGAGCTTGAGGTAGAAATCATAGAGAGGTTAGGATCCGATCACATTCAGTTAGTTCAAAAGATTCAAACAAGAATACATAGCTATAATTGAATGATGTAGAGGATAGAATACAATGTATATATATAACAGAGTAAAGCCAAATCAGTAATCACCAAATCAAATTAATGTTGAAGTTAAATCAATTGCGAAGACTTTGCAAATATGGCGCCATGAGGAAACACTTTGTAAGATTTTGGTGGTGGCGTTACCCACCGTATATGAAGTATTAGACCCAGACATGGCGCACAATTATCATGGCGCTCTGAAGTCAATTTCCATGTTAATGTATTCACACTTAGAGTGTATGTCTTCATTGATTGAAGATATACATTACTTTGTGTGTTTCTCATCTAAGTCATCACACTGCATAGGTCTTAGGATGTGTGCCTAATCACAGGACATTCGAGGATTCCAAGATATTTAGCTCACACCGCAACTTGCAAAACCTTTTCTCATCCAAGGGCTTAGTGAAGATATCAGCCAACTGCTCTTCTGTCTTGACGTGAATGATATCAATATCTTCTTTCATAACATGATCTCTGAGAAAGTGATGACGAATTTTAATGTGCTTTGTCTTCGAGTGCTGAACTGGGTTATTGGCAATCTTGATAGGGCTTTCATTATCGCAGTAGAGTGGCACATGCTTCAGATGGATGCCATAGTCCTTAAGAGTTTGCTTCATCCACAGAAGCTGAGCGCAGCAAGATCCAGCAGCAATGCATTCAGATTCAGCTGTTGAGAGTGATACACAGTTCTGCTTCTTTGAAGACCAATAGACAAGAGATCGACCCAGAAAATGACATGTGCCTGATGTAGACTTGCGATCCACCTTGTCACCAGCATAGTCAGCATCAAAAAATCCAACCAGATCAAACTCTGAGCCCTTTGGATACCATAATCCTAGTGTTGGGGTGTAAGCCAAATATCGAAGAATTCGCTTCACAGCTAAGTGATGCAACTCCTTTGGTGCCGCTTGGAATCGGGCACACATGCAAACACTAAGCATGATATCTGTCCTAGATGCACATAAGTAAAGTAAAGAGCCAATCATGGAGTGGTATACTTGTTGATCGAAATCTTTACCATTGGCGTCGGGGCTTAGATGACTTTTGGTTGGCATTGGCGTCGTGTATCCTTTGCAGTGTTGCATTCCAAACTTCTTCAGGCAATCTTTGAGATATTTTTCTTGTGATATGAAGATACCGTTGTGTTGCTGACAGATTTGAAGACCGAGAAAGAACTTCAGCTCTCCCATCATGGACATTTGATATTGTTCTTGCATCATGTGAGCAAATTCATCACTGTATTTCTTGTTGGTGCAACCGAAGATAATGTCATCCACATAGATTTGGCACACAAACAGTTCAACATCATATGTCTTCGTGAAGAGAGTGGGATCTAGAGAACCAGGTTTGAAGCCTTTGCTCTTCAGGAAGTCTTTGAGTGTGTCATACCAAGCACGAGGGGCTTGTTTGAGGCCATACAGTGCCTTGTTGAGCTTGTATACCATATCAGGATGTTTTGGGTCTTCAAAGCCAGGCGGTTGTGCAACATACACTTCTTCTTCAATTTTTCCATTGAGAAAGGCACTCTTCACATCCATTTGATACAGAAGGATGTTATGATGATTTGCGTAAGCTAGCAATATGCGAATGGCTTCAAGCCTAGCCACTGGAGAAAATGTTTCATCAAAGTCAATTCCTTCAACTTGTGTGTATCCTTGAGCAATGAGCCGTGCTTTGTTTCTGACTACTTGCCCATGCTCGTCTTGTTTGTTGCGATATATCCATTTTGTGCCTATTATATTGTGCTTGCAAGGATCGGGACGCTTAACTAATTCCCACACATTGTTTAGCTCAAATTGTTGAAGCTCGTCTTGCATAGCTTGAATCCATTCAGGTTCCATGAAGGCTTCAGCAACTTTCTTGGGTTCAGAGATTGAGACAAATTCAAAGTGCCCACAGAAATTTGCTAGCTGTGTTGCTCTTGAACGAGTGAGTGGACCAGGTGCATTGGTGCTATCTATTATCTTCTCAATTTCTACTACATTTGCGACACGAGGATGAAATGGACGAAGATTTTGGTCATGCTGATCATTGTAATCACTTGGAGGATTGTCTTCAGGTTGAGCAATGTCTTTAGGTTGATCAGGTGCAGAAATAATGAGTTCCTCTTTAGGCTGGGGATCTGATGGTATGATCTCTCATGTTCCCATTAGCTTGATTGATTCACTGACAGGTACTTCATCTAGCACATTTGGCAGGTGCTCTCTTTGTGAGCCGTTAGTTTCATCGAACCGCACATCCACAGTTTCAACAACTTTATAGTGAAAGAGGTTGAAGACTCTGTAGGTGTCGGTGTACTAGAGTAGGGGTACCCTAGTATCCCGAACTTATGCACGGGCAGTTGCAGCACCCCGCGGCAAGGCTTGCCGGGCGACCGCCAAGATCCTCCGCGGCTCCTTTGGAGCCATTCAAGAACAAAGTATTCGATCCAAGAGACAAGACCCTGGCAAGAGGAGCTTGCCGGGAAGGCCAACCAAGGCATCTCAAGGAACTTGCCGCGACGCGCCACGCATCCCGGCAAGGCCTGGTGAGCGACAAGCTTCCGGGCGCGACAAGACAACAACCGCGGCAAGGCGCTTGCCGCGACAAGCTACCACCCTGTGCCCGCGCTCCAGCACATCCACCAACGTGTCGCCCTGGGGCCTTCCCAGGCGCGTGTGGCAGGAGGTTGTGCAGCCAGCAGTGCACGGTGGCATGCGACGCTGACAAGACCGCCATCGTGGCGAGCGGTGGCGTCCCTGACGGTCCCTTTCTGCACTGTTTGGGCGATGCAGACGGGCATTTAATGCCCTTGTCCCCTGCCGTCAGGGTTAGGTAGGATACACTGTGCAAGTAGGTGTACCAACCGCAACTCCTTTTACGTTTTTACCCTTATCTACGTTGCCACCTGTCGGTGACCCCTTTAGCATATAAAAGGAGGCCCACGTGCAATGTAGAGAAGGTTGGGGGGGAGGTTCGGCTCATTTCGAAGCCAGAAGAACACTCACGCTCGGTCTTGTAGCACTCCGCGCTCCCGAGCAAGAACACAATACAATCAGACAAGCAACAATAGGAGTATTATCTCTCCGGAGAACTCCGAAGCTGGGTAAACTGCTCGTGTGCTTCGCCTCGATCCGCTCTTCATGCGATCTCCGCCCCCCGCCGAACCGAAAGGGGCTCGGTCCGCCGGTCCCATAGGTGTTCGTGGATCAGTCTCCCCGACATCTTTGGCGCGCCAGGTAGGGGGCGTCGAGATTGTGTGAATCCGATCCGGCGTTCACACGAGCTAGATCTTCAACCTTTTTATCGACATGCCACCGAAGAAGAAGGCTTCGGGGGCAACTGCTCCGTCTGCGTCGATCCCACCACCACCGGAGCAATCAGGTGGTGGGGCAGACGCCGGCAGAAGAACGGGCGTCGACGAGGAAGATCACGGTGCTGCCAGGTCCAAGGACAAGGCTGCGCAGACCTCGGTGTCCGTACATGCACCGCGCCCATCTCAGGAGGCGCAAGACCGACAGCGTCATGGTATTCGCAGTACCATACGTTTGTTGGACCAAGATCGAGCTGGTGGGTCTCGGAGTGCTCAAGACCAGCACGCACGCCAACGTGCTGGCATGAGCGAGGCACGGTCGCCCGGACAGGATACTGCTCCTTCTAACGTAGTTAGAAGTCCGAGCATATCCCGCTCCTCGCACCGTTCGCCACTGCCACCCACCAATCCAGCAGAAGCTTTGGCGCGAGCTCAACTGCTCCTGGATTACCCTCCAGTGGAAGACAAGATCGACCAATGGAGGGCCACTATTCAGAGTCTCATCGGCTTCGCCAATGGCGACACTCCACGGCAGCCGAGTGCATCGCTGCCGCGGCAGGACCGCCAGGCGCGAACCGGTGGCGAAGAAACCGGTGGGGGTGCAACCACCGTGCACTCTCCACCCCGAAGGCCAAGATCGCCGACTCGCCGGATCCACCTCGACAGCGACTCCACTGCATCGTCGGATCCACAAGCTCGCCGCGATCAGCGCCAAGTTCTCCACGAACGACAGCAAGAAGACCCTCGTACTCGCATCGAGCGCCGAAGAGAAGCGCAACGTCAATCCGACAAGCGTGCTGGGCCCTCTGTCGACATGCATGCGCCCGGGGAACCAGGCGACTTGCCGTACGCGGTAGGTTGCCCTGCGTTCACTCGCGAGCTGCGGCAAGTCCAGTGGCCCTGCACGAAGAATTTCAAGCCAGACGTACCGGAGAAGTACGATGGCAAGACGCATCCGTCGGAGTTCCTCAGCATCTACACCATCGCGGTGCAGGCTGCCGGGGGACGGGGCGACAAGATCCTTGCCAACTACTTCCCACTGGTGCTCAAGCCCAATGTCAGATCC
This sequence comes from Triticum dicoccoides, assembly GCF_002162155.2. Lineage (NCBI taxonomy): Eukaryota > Viridiplantae > Streptophyta > Magnoliopsida > Poales > Poaceae > Triticum > Triticum dicoccoides. Next base: position 484,453,315 of record NC_041389.1, on the reverse strand, counting down.
TGGCTCATGCACTTGCCGGACAACTCCATATCCTCCTGGGCTGACTTGTGCCATCAGTTTGTCGGCGCCTTTACAGGTGGCCACAAGCCTCATGGCCAAGAAAGCGACCTTCATCTGCTCGCCCAGAAGGAAGGAGAGCCCCTGCGCAAGTACATTCAGAGATTCAGCTGCGTACAGCACAACATCCCAGATGTCCACCCAGCCGCGGTAATCAGCGCGTTCCATCAGAACGTGCGAAACCACAGGATGCGGGAGGAGATGGCGATGTGTAAGATCAGAGACGTCAGTGAGCTATATGCCCTGGCCGACAAGTGTGCACGTGCTGAGGAAGGGAGGAAACTCCCCGGAGAGAATACAGGAGCAGGAGGATCTGATAGTGAGGTTGCTGCCCCGGCAAGGAAAAACCGGCGGCGGGGCAATAGGAATAAGAAAGGCAAAGAGGTGCTAGTCGTTGAGCAGTCCGGCAAGGAAGCCAAAGCTGGTAGCTTCGGCAAGCAGGTTGCCGCAGGCACCACCCACCAGGCTATGGCAGTCGCCGACAAGCAGGACGGCACCAACAGGCAGTACTGCAAGATCCACCGCACCAAGGGCCATGACCTCCAGAGCTGCAAGAAGGTCGAGCAGCTTGTCGAGCAGAAGAAGGCAGAATACGAGCGGCGCGACAAGGAGAAGGGCCAGGAAGGTGCTGGAGGAGCCGGCAAGAAACGCCCCAGCCGAGGAGGACGCCGCGGCAAGGCCAAGCAGCGGCAAGGAGACAGACCTCCCCGCGGCCGCGACAAGGATGAAGACGACGACGACGATGAAGATATGGATGATGACGAGGCCGATGAGCAGGAGTTCCAGAAAGCCACAGAGGTCCTGTGCGTTGACGGTGGTGCTTCTCTGCATACTTCACACCGCCAACTCAAGCAGTGGGTGAGGGAAGTCAATGCGGCAGAACCACCCGTCGAGTCACGCAGGCCTCTAAAATGGTCCAGCACGCCTATCATCTTTGATATTGAGGACCACCCTGATCGCATAACTGCGGTCGGGTGCTTGCCGATGTTGGTTTCACCAACCATCCGCAACCTCAAGGTCAGTAAGATGCTAGTTGACGGCGGGGCCGGCTTGAGCCTGATCTCCTCCGCGGTACTCCAGAAACTCCAGATCCCTGACAGAGAGCTCGAAGAGACCGGCACATTCCAAGGAATCAATCCGGGAAGAAGCAACCGAAGGGAAAGATCACGTTGTCGGTAACATTTGGCAGCGAGCTGAACTTCAGGACTGAGAGGGTCACTTTTGACGTTGCTAACTTTCCATTGCCTTACAATGGGATACTCGGCCGTCCAGCACTCGCCAAATTCATGGTGGCCTCTCACTATGCATACAACGTGCTGAAGATGCCAGGCCCGATAAGTGTCATCTCTGTCCCTGGCGACAAGAAGGATGCTCTTATCTGCGCCGACAAGATCTACCGGGAAGCAGCAGCCGCAACAGATCGCAGATCACTCGCCGTTGAAGCTCCCGGGGGAAAGAAGAAGATCAAGTCCGGCAAGAGTTCTGATGCCCACTCCGGCAAGCGCACCTCTTCGGAGTGCTGCGCTACTGTCGAGGACGCACCATCGAGCTCCACCGGCAAGTGTAAGAAGACAATGGTAGCTCCACCAGAGACCAAGAAGCTACCCGCCAAGGAGGACGGCACTGGTGGTACCTTCACCATCAGTGCCACTCTTGACCATAAATAGGAAAGCGCGCTCGTTGCTTTCCTGCGGGCGAATGTCGACGTGTTTGCATGGCAACCGTCTGACATCCCCGGTGTTCCCAGGAAAGTGATCGAGCACCATCTTGCTGTCTGTCCTCACGCGCGGCCTGTCAAGCAGAAGGTCAGGAAGCAGGCAGTGGAGCGCCAAGAATTCATCGCTGAAGAAATCAAGAAGTTGGAAGCAGCAGGCCTTGTCAGAGGAGTGCTCCATCCTACGTGGTTGGCCAATCCTGTAGTCGTGGGCAAGGCAAACGGGAAATGGAGGCTTTGTATCAACTTTACCGATGTTAATAAAGCTTGTCCCAAGGACCCATTTCCCTTGCCACGCATTGACCAGATTGTTGACTCCACGGCCGGATGTGACTTGCTTTCATTTCTTGACGCATACTCAGGATACCATCAGATCTTCATGGCAGAAGAGGATGAGGAGAAGACCGCATTCATCACCCCATGTGGCACATACTGTTTCGTACGGATGCCTTTTGGTTTGAAGAATGCTGGTTCAACATTGCAAAAGTAGTCCATGATGCTTTTGAGCCACAAATGCACAGAAATGTGGAAGCGTACATGGATGACATAGTGGTCAAGAGCAAGGACAAGGCAACTCTGATCCAAGATTTAGGCGAAACCTTTACAAATCTGCGCAAGATCAACCTCAAGCTTAACTCCGAGAAGTGTGTGTTCGGAGTCCCTTCCGGCAAGCTCCTCGGGTTCTTCGTCTCTCAGCGGGGAATTGAAGCCAATCCCGACAAGATCAAGGCCATTGAGCAGATTGAAGCACCAAAGCGCGTCAAGGATGTACGAAGACTTGCCGGTTGCGTGGCTGCTCTCAGCAGGTTTATTTCTAGGTCTGCTGAGCGCGCCCTGCCATTTTTCAAAATATTGAAAAAGGCAGGTCCAATGAAATGGACTCCGGAAGCGGAGGCTGCGCTGCAGGACTTGAAGAGATACATGTCCTCCACTCCAACACTTGTCGCACCTAAGCCACAAGAGAAGTTGCTGCTGTATATAGCGGCAACCAATCAAGTGGTTAGTGTTGCGTTAGTAGCGGAGAGGGAGGCGGATGATGAGCCAGCGACCACGGCAAGTGCATCCAGCAACAAGCAAAGGACTTCACCGGCAAGCTCTGGTCCCGACAAAGATGGATCTGCGCAGACACGTGAAGAGATGCAGAAAAGAATGGTGCAGCGCCCAGTTTACTTTGTCAGCTCCCTTCTGCAGGGGGCTAGGTCAAGGTACTCTGGTGTGCAGAAATTGCTTTTCGGCCTCCTCATGGCCTCGGGAAAGCTGCGCCATTACCTCCAAGCACACGAGATCACAGTCGTCACTCGTTTTCCGCTAAAGAGGATACTGCAAAATCTGGAAGCAACAGGCAGGATTGTCGAGTGGGCACTGGAACTGTCAAGCTTTGGCCTCAAGTTTGAAAGCACTTCAACTATCCAAAGCAGAGCACTGGCAGAGTTCATAGCAGAGTGGACGCCAACACCAGATGAAGAAATTCCAGAAACGAGCATCCCCGTCAAGGAAGCAAGAAAAGAGTAGTTGATGTACTTTGATGGTGCCTTCTCGCTGCAAGGCGCCGGTGCTGGCGTGCTACTTGTCGCACCCACCGGAGAGCACCTCAAGTACGTAGTCCAGATGCACTTTCCCAAGGAACAAGCAACAAACAATACTGCAGAGTATGAAGGTTTGCTTGCCGGTCTCAGGATCGCTGCAGACCTTGGGATCAAGAAGCTCATTGTCAGGGGTGACTCGCAGCTTGTCGTCCGCCAAGTGAACAAGAATTATCAGAGTCCGTTGATGGAAGCTTACGTTGATGAAGTGAGGAAGCTAGAAGAGCACTTTGACGGCCTGCGAATGGAACATGTTCCAGGAGCTCAGAACGACATTGCTGATGGACTGTCGAAGTGCGCCGCACTAAAGTTACCTGTGGAACCAGGGATCTTTGTGCTCAAGCTGACTCAACCATCGGTAACACCATCAACTGGACAGAACAAGAAGAGGAAGTTGATTTCTGGTGACTACTTTCCGGCAGAGCTCCCCGAAGCCGCCGCCAAGAAGGTCCCCAAGATCAACACCAAGGATGCTGAGGAGCAGTCTGCTCCGACAAGCCCTAGGGTTTGTTCCGTTGAAGCAGACGCTCCCGGCAAGCTTTGTTCTGGCAAGCTTGCCGGGGAACGCCAAGCTCCAGCTGAGCCGCAGGTTCTCGCCGTAGAAGCGGGTGTTCCCGCAGCAGCAGATGCGCCTTTAGTCCTTGTTGTCGAGCCGCAAGCTCCAACATGGGCACAGCAGATTGTCCGTTTCCTTCAGACAGGAGAACTTCCCGAAGAGCAAGAAGAAGCGGAAAGAGTAGCCCGGCAGTCAAGTATGTACCAGTTTGTTGACAACACACTGTACAGAAGAAGACTCAACGGTGTGAAATTGAAGTGTATTCAACGGGAAGAAGGACAAAAGCTGTTGGCAGAGATACATGGAGGCATATGTGGTCACCACATTGGCTCAAGAGCACTTGCCGGCAAAGCGTTCCGGCAAGGTTTCTTTTGGCCGACAGCCCTCCAGGATGCAACTGCACAAGTAACTAAGTGTGAAGCGTGCCAGTTCCATTCCAAGCAGATACACCAGCCAGCTCAAGCTCTCCAGACGATCCCTTTATCCTGGCCATTTTCGGTCTGGGGGCTCGACATCCTCGGCCCCTTTCCCCGAGCTGTCGGGGGCTTTGAGTACTTGTACGTTGCAATCGACAAGTTCACAAAGTGGCCGGAAGTGGAACCAGTGAGGAAGGTGACAGCACAGTCAACAGTCAAGTTCTTCAGGTCAATTGTTTGTCGTTTCGAGATCCCTAACAGGATCATCACCGACAATGGCACGCAATTCACGAGCCGCACCTTCATGCAGTACGTCCAAGATCTTGGCGCCAGGGTCTGCTTCGCTTCTGTTACTCATCCAAGAAGCAACGGTCAAGCGGAGAGGGCGAATGCTGAAGTGTTGCGCGGGCTCAAGACCAGGACTTTCGACAGGCTGCACAAGTGTGGAAAGAACTGGATTGAGGAGCTGCCGGTGGTTCTTTGGTCGATCAGAACGACACCAAATCGAGCCACTGGCCAGACACCTTTCGCTCTAGTCTATGGAGCGGAGGCAGTTCTCCCCAGGGAACTCGTATACGGGTCACCTCGAGTGCTCGCTTATGATGAGCTCGAGCAAGAGCAGCTGCGACAAGATGACGCGCTGCTCCTTGAGGAAGACCGTCTTCAGGCTGCTGTACGAGCTGCTCGATACCAGCAAGCTTTGTGCCGCTACCATAGCCGCAAAGTTAATGCCAGAAGTTTCGAGGAAGGCGACCTTGTTCTTCGGCGCGTTCAGTCCGCCAAGAATTCTAACAAGTTGACGCCAAAGTGGGAAGGCCCTTACCGGGTGAAACGAGTCACTAGGCCTGGCGCTGTCCGCCTTGAGACCGAAGATGGCATTCCGGTGAGCAACTCCTGGAACATTGAGCATCTTCGTAAGTTTTACCCGTAGGGCGCGGTTGCTGGAACCCGTTCCGGCAACCACCTTTTGTACAAGTCTTGCCGATGTTGCATGTAATCCTTTGTACAAAGCCGGGCGCAGACCCTGTGCATAAGTAAAGCTCATGTGCCCCGCACATCTTGTCGATTACATGCTTTCTACTATTTTTTGCATGCATTATCTGACACTTTGTGCAGCACCTATCCCCGGTAAGCAATAACGAGCCATAAGGCTCCATATCTTTATTTTCTCTTCTTTCTTTTTCTCAAAAAGGAAGGTTCCCTCGCACACAAGTTTGCCGGGGGAAAGGAGAAGATAATGGCATGGACCAAGCGTCGCTCGAGGAAGTTTTGCCTTGCCGGGAAGCAAACGACAGAAAAGCTAAGTTGCCAAAGTTTGAGCGATCAGTTTTTAAATTTTGAAGTTATTCTCCTCGAACGACCGTACTTTGTATGGAAAACCTGTGCGCGGAGGAACCAACTCGTAGCTAGTTGCGCCCTTACTTTGTTTCGAGTCTGATCAACAATTTAAGTGAGCTGCGACTAGTTGCGACAAGGTTTCTTATCGGAAGCAGCACCGCCAGCAGGCTACTGATGTTCCGCACTCAGCGCTCGCGGCTAAGGTGCCTGCGCCGGCAAGTTCCCTAAAAGCGTAAGGGAAAAAACATACAAAGGAAGGGATCAAGTAAAGGAAATAACATAGCAATCTCTACCCAAAATAGAGTTATATTACAAGATAGCTTGTCGCAGCTCTAATAGATGTTCTCGTGACATAACCAGCAGCGACAAAGAGAAAGAGAAAACGGGCGGCCTAGTCTACGCGATCGCCCTCAACCCTCTTGATCCCGCTCACCTTGTCCACAATGGGTGCGACAAGGGCCTTGAGCGCTTCCACGTCAGCATCCGACGGCAAGGACTTGAGGACGTTGGTGAAGTTGAGGCCTGGGTTGCGGAAGGCCACCTTCATCAGCACCTTCTGGAGAGCCCCCGCGCAGATCCTGCGCGACTCGTCGGCCAGCTGCTTTGGGATCTTTTCCCGGAGTCGCTGGAGAGCCGTCGCCACGCCTTTGAAGAACAGGCTGAGCTTGGCGCTGGGTTGGAGATGCTCGTCGGAGGGATACCCAAAATCCTCCATCCCCAGCTGCGCCAACTCCCCGTCGATGGTTGCGGCAGCATCCACAAGACCCTCAGTCCAATGCTCCACAGTCTCCCTGAAAGCGTCGTGGGCGGCAGCAGCATTCGTCAGCAGTGCCTCGTCGGCCTTGATCTTCTCCGACAAGGCCACCTCCCGCTCCCTGGCGCCGTCCAGCGTCTGAGTCAAAGTGGCCAGCTTCAACTCGAGATCTGCATTGGAATCCTTGGCGGCGCTGAGCTCCTTGCTCCTCTCAGCGAGAAGACCCTGCAGCTCACCATGAGCGGCAGCATCCTTCTCGCGCTCACGCTTGAGCACGGCAAGCTCCTCGCCGCTCGCCCTGAGATCTGCTTCCAGCTGTGCCACCTTTGTCTCCAGCTCCTTCTTGGCGGCCTCGGCAGCTGTGGCAGCATCCTTTGCCTCCTTGAGAGCCCCGCCAATTGCTTGCTCCCGCGCGACAAGCTCCTCCTCGTGGCTGTCAAGGTTCACCTTGCGCTGCGCCAACTCTCCTTCTTGCGCGAATAGATTCTCGGTGACAAGCCGTTGCTTCTCTTCAACTTCAGCCTTCTCGAGGAGGAAGGCTTTCCGCTCCTTGAGAAGTTGCTCCCACTTCTCTGTCAGAGACCGGAGAGCCTCCTGCCTGAGACCCCAGAGCTCCTCTACGCGCTTCTCAATGTCCACTCCTGCCTTCACGACAAGTGCCTCTCGAGACGCCAGCTTGGTTTGGCGGGCGCGGTAAAGAGACAGCAGCTTCCGCAGCAGCCGCTCCTCCTCAGGCTCGTCGCTGCTGCTGCTTGGCGCGTCGACCAGCGCCAGCCCAGCGGAGGCGAGCACCTCTTCGTCAAAATTCTCCCCTTCGACCGGCGCCCTGGAGCTCGACGCCCAGGGGAGCTTGATGGAGACGCCATCGCCGGCCTTCAAGTAGGCGCCGGGCTGGGGCTCTTCGGAGCCTGGCGCCGCGGCAGCGGCAGAGGGATCGGCGGTCGGTGCAGCGCCTGGCGCTCCTGCGGCCTCGGGGCCGTCAGTGCGATCGCCGGATTCCTCGCCTGCTTCTGCGGCAGCAGCCTTGGCGGCCTCTTCGCCGGCGGGATCATCAGCATCGGCCCCTTCTTCGGTGGCGGCGGCGTCGTCATTGTTGCCGCGCGCGTCCTCCTCGCCGGTGGCCTCGGTTTCCATTGGATCTGCGGCAGGTGGATTTGACGATCGAAGAAGGGAGAAAAGTCAAGTAAATGCTCAAGAAGAAAATCAGAAGAAGAAGAACCCAAGGGGAGTTTTTCAAGCAAAAGGGTTACCTGTGCTAGGATCTGCAGTCGTGGTCTCAACCACCGGAGGATCACTGGCGCTGTCCCTTGCCGGAGAACCGCCCCTTGCCGGAGAATTCTCCCTTGCCGGAGAACGCTCCCTTGCCAGGGAATCCTCCCTCGGCGGTGTAGTCGAAGCAGATGGCACTTCGGGAGCGGCCTCCGGGCCCTCCTGATGAGGCTGCTCTACTCCTACACAAACCAATAGACAGATATCAGCAAAAGAAGAACACCCATGCGCGCTTGACAGCATGAAGTAAACCATACACTTACGCTGGGGGCTGCGCTGAGGGCTGCTTTGGGGAAGAGTTGCCGGGTCCGGCAAGGTGGTCGCAGGCGCGTCCCCTGTTGCCGCGGTGGGTTCATCCTCGATGACAATCAGCGGGACCTTGGCTCTCTTCGCCGCTCTCTGGGCCAGAGTCCTGAAAAGGAACGGATCCGGAATGAAGCAGATCAGATACAAGACACACCTCAAGAAGTGAAGAATTACAAGTACAGCAAATAAACTTACTCTTCTTCTTCCTCGTCGGAGCTGAGCGCGGAGAGATCGAAGTCCGGCTCGCCTCTAGTGCGACGAGGCGGAGGAGAAGGCTCCCTTATCCGCTTGGCAGGAGCAGTGGCGGTGGATCAGGAAGGCCCCGCTCTAGTTGCCGCAGCGGCGTGAGGTGCTCCCGCGGCAACAGTGCTTGCCGCGGTCGAGCGCGTCGTGCACTGCGAAGGCTATTGACTCGTCTGCCTCCCCACCATGTCCCCGGCCCTGCGGAGACGCCTTCTTGGTGGAGCTGGGGGCTCCGCTTGCGGCGAGCTGGCTGAAGGTGGGGAGGAGGAGGAGCCGATCTGCAACGGGTCATTCACGCCCTCGGCAGGCTCGCTCGACTCTGATTCAGGCCCGACAAGTTCTTCCTCCCCGACAAGCTCTTCTCGCTCGGCAAGGCTTGCCACCTCTGCTGCCTCTGCCTCCTCCAAGGTGAACCCAAACACGCCCGCGGCAGCTGCTGCCGCCGCCTCCTCCAGCCTAGTGGCGATGCGCTGCATCTCCGCGTCGGTGGTGTCGCGGGTGAGGCTCTTCTGCTCGTCGGGGCGGACCGGCACTTCTACCAGGCTGTCGAAGAACTCCTGCACGACGTCGTCCGCAGGCTCTTGCCAAGTGGGAACGATTCCATGCGAGTCGCACAGCAGCATCATTGCGCGGATGCGGTCGAGCGAGGAATTGTTGCACAGCGGAACGACGCTCCTCGGCAGCATGAACGGGTGTTGGGGATCGCGCTTCAACAGCTCCAGAAGCATCACGTCGAGCTCCAAGACAGTGAAGTTGAAATTGAGGCCTGGGCGCAGCCTCATGATATCCGCCGAGTTCTGGAACTCCCAGGCGGGTCTCCCTCTCTCCTGAAGGGGGGCGATGCGACGGCGAAGGAAATCTGCGCCAACGGCGCCTACGGTGAGCCCGGCAAGCCTAAGGCGCAAGATTCGGGTGACGGCAATCTTCAGCCTGTCATCCTCCGGGGCCATGTTTCTCCAATCGTTGCCGCGGACTATCGGGGTTTGGCGCCGGGTGGTGAATGGCTGCGGGTTCTCCTCGACGATCCAGCACCAATCTGGTCTCCACTCCTCCCACTTGCTGTGGAGCTCTCCCTCCAGATAGGCTTCCTTCTTGCCGACCCTCGAGATCCAGGCGATTCCGCCGGCAAGGGGCTCTCCTCTCTCGACTCGAGGGATAAAGAAGTGGCGGAAGAGGGCGACATTGGGGTGGACTCCGACAAAGTTTTCGCAAAGATGTGCGAAAACTGCCATGGTCAGAACGGTATTGGGGGTGAAATCAAGGAGGCGGAACCCGTAGGTGTTCATAATATCGCAGAAGAATTCGGAGAAGGGCGGGCAGAGCCCACAGTAGAAGAACAGCGCGAAGAATGGGTACCCGTTTGGAGCCAGTCTCGAAGCAGCAGCTGAGAGTACCCTCGTGCGCGGATGCGCTCGCGTCTCCGTCGACCAGAAGAGGTAGTAGTATTCCCTCAGCTCCTTCGTGTCGAGCTGAGGGGGGAAGATGGCCCGCTCCTTTCGCAGCGCCGCGAGCCACTGCGCCTCGGCTGACTTCACGCCCTTCCCCTTGTCGGCTTTCGGAGCCATGGCGGAGGTGGCGGGGGAGATCGGCGGCGTCGGTGGCGCTGGTGGCGATGGGGGGCGGGGCGCTGCTCTCTTTCGACTTTGGGAAGAAGGGGGGAGCAGCGGAGATTTCTAAAGATTGGAGCAGTAACCGGCGAGGAGGACGAACTGCCCCTGTTTCCCCTGCTTATAAGGAGGGAGGGGGCGGACGTTTTGCCCTTCCGAATAAAGAAACCACCCACGATCTCTCCCACGACGCCGCATTCGACGCGTGCCGTTGGGGAGGGCGCGGTGGATACGGACCAAGATTCGGCGTAACCCAGGCCGCGCGTGCCCGTGCCCTGTTTTGGGCTTGGCCCAACAGCGCTCGGCACCGTGTGTGGCCCAGGCCCGGGGGCTCCTGTCGGTGTACTAGAGTAGGGGTACCCTAGTATCCCGAACTTATGCACGGGCAGTTGCAGCACCCCGCGGCAAGGCTTGCCGGGCGACCGCCAAGATCCTCCGCGACTCCTTCGGAGCCATTCAAGAACAAAGTATTCGATCCAAGAGACAAGACCCCGGCAAGAGGAGCTTGCCGGGAAGGCCAACCAAGGCATCTCAAGGAACTTGCCGCGACGCGCCACGCATCCCGGCAAGGTCTGGTGAGCGACAAGCTTCCGGGCGCGACAAGACAACAACCGCGGCAAGGCGCTTGCCGCGACAAGCTACCACCCTGTGCCCGCGCTCTAGCACATCCACCAACGTGTCGCCCTGGGGCCTTCCCAGGCGCACGTGGCGGGAGGCTGTGCAGCCAGCGGTACGCGGTGGCATGCGACGCTGACAAGACCGCCATCATGGCGAGCGGTGGCGTCCCTGACGGTCCCTTTCTGCACTGTTTGGGCGACGCAGACGGGCATTTAATGCCCTTGTCCCCTGCCGTCAGGGTTAGGTAGGATACACTGTGCAAGTAGGTGTACCAACCGCAACTCCTTTTACGTTTTTACCCTTATCTACGTTGCCACCTGTCGGTGACCCCTTTAGCATATAAAAGGAGGCCCACGTGCAACGTAGAGAAGGTTGGGGGGAGGTTCGGCTCATTTCGAAGCCAGAAGAACACTCACGCTCGGTCTTGTAGCACTCCGCGCTCCCGAGCAAGAACACAATACAATCAGACAAGCAGCAGTAGGAGTATTATCTCTCTGGAGAGCTTCGAAGCTGGGTAAACTGCTCGTGTGCTTCGCCTCGATCCACTCTTCGTGCGATCTCCGCCCCCCGCCAAACCGAAAGGGGCTCGGTCCGCCGGTCCCATAGGTGTTCGTGGATCAGTCTCCCCGACAGTAGGAGTGCGAGTCCTTTCCATAACCAAGCATAAAACCCTCATGTGCTTTCTATGCAAATTTTGAAGTGTGATGTGGATCCTTGATCCAGCACCTAGCACCAAATACTCTGAAGTAGCTTACGTTTAGCTTCTTACCAGTTAGAAGCTCATAGGATGTTTTCTTCAGAAGCTTGTGAAGATAAACACGGTTGATGACATGGCATGCAGTATCAATGGCTTCAGGCCAGAATTTTCTTGGAGTCTTGTATTCGTCAAGCATCGTCCGAGCCATCTCAATAAGGGTCCTTGCGCTCCACGATGCCATTCTGCTGAGGTGTGTAAGGAGCAGAAAACTCATGAGTGATGCCTAAGGTGTCAAGATAGAGGTCGAGGCCTGTGTTCTTGAATTCTATGCCGTTGTCACTCCTAATGTGCTTGATCTTGACGCCATAGTTGTTCATGGCGCGGTTGACGAAGCGTCTGAAGACATCCTGCACTTCAGTCTTGAAGAGAATTATGTGCACCCAAGTGTATCTTGAATAATCATCAACAATAACGAAACCATAGAGACAAGCAGTTGCAGTGAGAGTAGAGTAGTGAGTGGGACCAAACAAGTCCATGTGGAGCAACTCAAAAGGTCGATATGTAGTCATGATTGTCTTCGAGGGATGCTTGGCCCTTGTCATCTTCCCAGCTTCACAAGCACCACATAGATGATCTTTCTTGAGCTTGATGCCTTCGATGCCTATGACGTGCTTCTTCTTGGCGAGAGTGTGTAGGTTCCTCATGCCAGCATGCCCTAGCCTCCGATGCCAGAGCCAGCACTCTGAAGACTTGGCTGGAAGACATACGGCCATCTGTGGTCCTGCTGAGAAGTCTACCATGTACAGATCATCTTTCTTGTACCCTTTGAAGACTAGAGACTTGTCAGATTCCATTAGTACAAGGCAACGATATTTTCCAAATAGAACAATCATGTTTAAGTCACAAAGCATTAAGACAGACATTAAGTTGAAACCAAGGGATTCAACAAGCATCACTTTGTCCATTTGTTGATCCCTTGAGATTGCAACTCTACCTAGGCCCAATACCTTGCTTTTACCAGTGTCAGCGAATGTGATGTGACTTTTGTCACATGGACGTAAGGTTGAGTCCATGACAAGACTTCGATCACCAGTCATGTGGTTAGTGCACCCGCTGTCCATAATCCATTCTGAAGCACGAGGTGTCGTACCCTACAGTGCAGTTAGGAGGATAGGCTTCACAAAGAGTGTTGTGAAGCATAAACATTTGACGCACAAGAGGATTATCAAAGCTTAGATCAAGGTTAGGACTGATAGTATGACTGGCAAGCAATTCAGATACGAAATACATAGTAAGACCATTTGGGCATTTTATCTTGTGTCCCATAATGTGTTTTAGGTCTCCAACAATAGCATCGGACGCCTTTGATTTCTGGCTGGAGACCTTTCCCTGCAAAAGAAAGTTAATTCTTCTTAACCACCCACATCTTCAGGGGTGTCTTAGAAGCAATGAGTCTAAGTGCAGCATCTGAGAATTTTGTCTTTGGAGCCCTAGCAAATAGCCTTGCAGGAGAAGAACAATACTCATATGAATGAGCAGAAAAGTTCTTAGTTCTATGAACATAGCGGTTTGAAGACACACGCTCATATTCATAAGTCTGAGTATGGTTTCCCTGCAAAACATTAGTGTTAGGGTGACTCAGGTGAGTCTTGTATCTGTATGAAGCCTTTGGGCCATATGAAGCCATAGGTCTGGGGTTTGTCTTCTTCCTTGGTGGTGTCAGGATGACATTCACAGGAAGATTCTCATTACACTGTTTAGGTACCCAGATCTTCTTCATAGGTTGTCCATTCCTGCAGTTAGTCCCAATATACCTGGCAAACACTTCACCATTCTGATTCTTAAACAGTTTATAGTTTGCATCAAAGGATTCATCAATGATAATAGGGTTAGCGCAAGTGAAACCAGATAAGGTGGATGGATCTACTGAAGATTCCTTTGCAGCAACCCATGTGGTTTTGGGGTACTGCTCAGTCTTCCAGTATGACCCATCAACATTCATTTTCCTCTCGAACCCAATACCCTCTTTTCTAGGGTTTCGGTTCAGAATCTGCTTTTTGAGGACATCACATAATGTCTGATGCCCTTTGAGGCTTTTGTACGTCCCTGTCTCAATCAGCGTTTTCAACCTGGCATTCTCATCAGCAATAGTAGTGGTATCCTCAACAGAAGGGGTTAGTTACCACATCAGCAGTTGAAGATATTGCAACAATGGCAGTAGAGCATCCAGCAATAGAAACAGCGTTATCAAGCTCAATGCATTTTAAACATGGTGGTTCAAATCCTTCCTGAGCGGGACTGATCTGTTGAGCGCGAAGTGACTCGTTCTCCTTTTGAAGATCTTCATGATCCGATCTCAATTTCTCAAGTTCCTGCTTCCTTTGAAGATAATCATAGGAAAGCTTTTCATGAGATGTTGAGAGGGTTTCATGACGACCTTCAAGTTCCTGGTACTTAACATGAAGATTTTTTATGTCTTCAATTAAGGATTGAGTCTTAATCATTTCCGCGTCCAACAGATCATCGCTTTTGTCTAACAGTTTTTGAATATGTTCCATAGCTTTCTGTTGTTCAGTTGCAATTTTAGCAAGTTTTTTGTAGCTAGGTTTGGATTCACAATCGGAGTCATCTTCACTTGATGTTTGAAAGTAAGCATCGCATGAGTTTACCTTGGCACCGCATGCCATGAAGCAGTAAGTGGGAGCGGAATCGTCCTTGTCACAGGCATCAACGTTGGTGATGGATACATTGTCTTCAGTGTTGAAGATGGACTGGGCAACGTAGGCTGAAGCTAAAGCCAGACTTGCAACGCCAAAGTCAGGCTCCTCCTCAGACTCCACCACTTCTGCCTCCTTAGAAGCAGACTCCTCCTCTGAATCCATTTCCTTGCCAACAAAAGCACGAGCCTTGCCAGACGAACTTTTCTTGTGTGATGAAAACTTGGAACAGGACTTGGAAGAAGATTTTGAGTATTTCTTCTTCTTCTTGTCATCAGAATCATATTCCTTGCTCTTCTTCTTTTTATTCTCATTGTCCCACTGTGGACACTCAGAGATGTAGTGACCAGGTTTCTTGCACTTGTGATAGGTCCTCTTCTTGTGGTCATTGGAAGAAGCTTCATCATTTCTTGAACTAGATCGTGAAGACTTTCTGAAGCCTTTCTTCTTAGTGAACTTCTGGAACTTCTTCACAAGCATAGCAAGCTCCTTTCCAAGATCTTCAGCTTCACCGGAACTGCAGTCAGATTCTTCTTTAGATGAGGAAACAGCCTTTGCCTTCAAAGCGCGAGTTCGGCCATAGTTGGGACCATAGATATCTCTTTTCTCAGATAGCTGGAACTCATGTGTGTTGAGCCTCTCAAGTATGTCAGATGGATCGAGTGTCTTGAAGTCAGGGCGTTCTTGATTCATAAGAGCTAGAGTGTCAAATGAGCTGTCTAGAGATCTCAGAAGTGTCTTGACGATTTCATGCTTGGTGATCTCAGTGGCGCCGAGAGCTTGAAGCTCATTTGTGATGTCAGTGAGACGATCAAACATGAGCTGGACATTTTCATTGTCATTTCTCTTGAAGCGGTTGAAGAGGTTGCGTAGGACACTGATTCTTTGATCTCTCTGAGTTGAAACGCCTTCATTGACCTTGGAGAGCCAGTCCCAGACTAGCTTCGACATTTCCAAGGCACTCACACGGCCATACTACCCTTTGGTCAGATGACCACAGATGATGTTCTTTGCAGTAGAATCGAGTTGGATGAACTTCTTGACATCAGTAGGGGTGACACCTTCACCAGTCTTGGGAACGCCGTTCTTGACGACATACCACAGATCAACATCAATGGCTTCAAGATTCATACACATCTTATTCTTCCAGTAGGGATATTCAGTGCCAACGAAGACAGGACACGCAGTGGAGACTTTGATTATCCCTGTAGTCGACATAGCTAAAACTCCAGGTGGTTAAACCGAATCACACAGAACAAGGGAGTACCTTGCTCTGATACCAATTGAAAGTGCTAGTTATCGACTAGAGGGGGGTGAATAGGCGATTTTTATGAAAGTTTTCAAAACATGAGAGTTTCGAAGACAAACATGAAAACCGGACCTATAAACATGCAGCGGAAGATGAACTACACTAGACACACCATAGTCAAACAAGTATGAAGCTAAAGCATGATGACTGATAGAATCTAGGTAGTAGGATCAGGATGGAAGATAGTATGAAGCCAATCAGAACAATTAGTCACACAGTGAAGTCAAGCAGGCAGAGCAATCAGGCAATGACTTCACAAAGACAAACTGTAAGTAAGGAGAGTAAGAGACAGAACCAGTGTGTTCCGAAGACAAGGATTTGTTTGACCAGTTCCAATTGTTGTGACAACTGTACGTCTGGTTAGGGAGGCTGAGATTGAACTCGGAAGACCGTGTCTTCACCTTATTCCCCTTGAGCTAAGTACACACAGTCCTCGCCCAATCATTCTGGTAAGTCTTCAAGGTAGACTTCTAAACCTTCACAGAATTCGTTCACCGGCGATCCACAATTACTCTTGGATGCTCAGAACACGACGCCTAAGCGGCTGGAGGATTCACAGTCCTCAAGTGTAACAAGTCTTCAGATCACGCGGACAGAAAGACTTCAGTGATGCCAAACACTCTTTGGGCTCTCTGTGTTTTGGGCTTTGTCCTCACAGGGATTTCTCTCTCAAACTCTTCGGAGGTGGGTTGCTCTCAACGACAAAAGTCGTGTACTAACTCTGAGCAGCCACCAATTTATGGTGTAGGGGGTGGGCTATTTATAGCCACTGGGCAACCCGACCTGATTTGTCTGAAATGACCCTGGGTCACTAAGGAACTGACACGTGTCACAACGGTCATATTTCAAACACACGCGACAGCTTGACTTGGGCTACAAGTAAAGCTGACTTATCCGACTCTGGATAAGATTTTCTCTCATTGCCTTCGCTCGAAGACATAGGATTTTGGTTGAGCATCACTAAAGTCACTCTGACTTTGTTCACTTGGACCCCACTTAACAGTACGGTGGTTCCTATGACTCAACAAAGAAGAAAAGAAACAACAAAACTACTAAGTCTTCGCGCTCCATAGTCTTCACTCAATGTCTTCTTCTGTCATAGTCTTCAGTGTGAATGTCTTCACGTACCACCATTATCTTCAATGTCTTCATACATTTTTAGGGGTCATCTCCGGGAGGTAAACCGAATTAAGGAGGGACTACTACCTGTGTTATCCTGCAATTCTCACAAACACATTAGTCCCTCAACCACTTTTGTCGTCAATACTCCAAAACCAAACTGGGGGTGGCACTAGATGCACTTACACTATTTTTTAAAACTTGGCCACAATAACCATGGGCTACATATTTACTGTAGTTACCATTTCCCTCCTACAAGCCGTAGAAACAATGGTCCTTCTACGGGTCATAGAAATAATGGGCCTTATACGGGACGTAGACACAATGGGCCTTCTATGGTTCGTATCATCAATGGGCCTTCTACGGGCCGTATGATCGGTTGGCCAAACATGGGCCAATAACAGACCGCATTATGGCCGTAAACAAGCTAGAGTTGGAATCGTCCGTTCATGGGCCCATAACGGGTCCTCGTTAATCGGCCGTATTTGATGACGCTAT
Organism: Triticum dicoccoides; assembly: GCF_002162155.2. Lineage (NCBI taxonomy): Eukaryota > Viridiplantae > Streptophyta > Magnoliopsida > Poales > Poaceae > Triticum > Triticum dicoccoides. The sequence goes on along the minus strand of NC_041389.1, from coordinate 484,436,514 downwards.
GAAAACGGCCCAACGTATTAACATGCCACAAACGGGCCGACTGTAACCTCGGGCTGAATTTGGCCCACAAGCAGAAAATGACAGTAACGGGCTGTAAGTAAACGAATGATGGAAATGAGCCCAAGAATAAATGGGCCCTGAGAACGCCGAAAGATAACATGAGATGGAAATGGCCCAACGGAATAACTGGTCGTCAATGGGTTTAAAGTGATACACTGTTCATTACGGGCCAGTTTCAACATGAGCCATTAATGGGTATGAAGCGATACACTATTCATTATGGGCCAGTTTCACCACGGGCCTTTAATGGGCCAAGAGTTACAAAGGGCCTCATATGGGTCCAAAGACGTCATGGGCCATACATGGGCCAGAAGTTAAAATGGGCTGGAATCATATTGGACGGCCCAGATGACGCTACTGGGCCTAATTCGAATAGGTCGTAACGGGCCCTGGGTTAACGGGCTATAAATGGGCTATATGCGAACATGCCGTTAACAAGCTTTCCATGGGCCGGCCCACCACCTTTTGACCAAGTCAAATGGGCCGGCCTTTTCACATGAATGGGCCTCTGTTGGGCCATGCCACGTGTCGACGTATCATAGGCGCCTTCTGTCCAATGAGTGGATGACATTTGTCCCAATGGTGAACTGACACGTGTTTCCTCCAGCCAATGATGATTTTACAGGTGGAAAATCCCCATTGGTCGGGGCTGTTAACGGGTTATCGGATCCAAAACCGGACCCCATAGCTTAACGGTGTTCCGTTACGGTGGATGCCACGTGTCGGTCACCCTTGATGAAAGCACTTCTATGACGCGCGATTTATCGTCATGGAAATGGACATTTCCGTGATGATAATTTTGGTAATGTCATGGAACTCTTCTACGACAGCACATGTATGACTATCTTGATTCTGTCATAAAATCGTAATGGATGTACATGCATGACAAAAAACGCGACCTACTGTGACAAACATGTATCATCACGGAAGTGTATTTTTTTGTAGTGTGATAGTAGCACGATACAAATAGAGATGACAGCAAACTAATATGGATGAAGGCCTTAGGCACGTACCAACCTGAGGAAAACAGCTTATTCATGTAGTCCCATAAGAGATGATAAAGCACTCACTGGAATCACTCAATAGTATATACTTTTGTGCACTTCAAACGTATGGTTGAAATCACTCTTGTTTACCAATGCTGAGATTATATCGAAAGATTATCAAGAACTTCCAGCAGAGTTAAAGCACTGGCTGGGATACAGTTCATTGTATTGTCTTGTGTAGTTCCACTAAAATGTATGATTGCCACAACATGATCCCTATTTGCACAAGTAGGAACTAGGTGAAACCTTCATTAGCTTAGTGAGAAAGGATAGAAAGACATTAGCATATTACTCTAATAGTAGCATCAAATTCATGATGGACAATACGCAAAACATTGCCTCATTGAACCAATGGCAATAAATTGGCATGCAAAACAATAGCACTATTATGTGATGACACTAACAATATCCCCTCCCTGTTCCACCACATGATTCACCTCCATTGACAAACATACACACGTACATGATTCAGCATAGGGTGCTACTAAAGATTTGTTTAACTCCGACAGGAAAATTAGGCAGCAATAAATTAGTGGTACTCAAGTACTCCTAATTAATTAAGTGAGAGAGCAGAAGTGGAAGGGATCCCTGGAGGATCGTCTCAAATGTAAGGTAGTCGTTGCTGGAGCCCTTGAATGGCCTCGACTGAGGCCTCTGGCTTCAGCAAGATCACCTTGGCACTGTTTATTCTTCTTCTTCTTCCTCTTCAAGCTCTGTTTCTCTTTCTCCTCACTAGTTGGTGAAACCAAGTACATGATTGGCCTTCTATTTCAGAATTAGTTTTGTCAGTGAGGGAGTACAAGTGTACTAGTAAAAAATAGCATTATTTTCTCATGGCAGTCGCAAAATAGAGATGAACACCTGCATTAAATATCATTCTTACCTAAAGGAAGGTTATGGTGCCAATACGGATGATGAGGATTGGAACACAGATCTCCCTTTGTGCAGTTCCACCGAAATGAACCAACTGTTCCATTCTGACATTCTAGTTAAACAGCACAAAAGTCAAATTTTTTAAGAAGTGTTTTGTGCATTGCACCAAAAGGTCACAACAACAACCAGGTGAAATGGATATCCCTGTTTGCACAAAAAGCTACAGAGGAAACAGTCAGAGTCTCAAACAATTACAGGCAAAAACATTTGGCTAAACTTGTCATGGCTTATAACAGTGTCATGGCTTCATTTTACCAGGGGCATTAGATTAAGAACAGCTAAATATTTCGTATAAGGGCATGGGACAGTGGGTGCACCAGCAGTCCAGCACTATGTACCTAAACATGGGCATAAAGTGGTGATGCATAGTTTGTTACCCCAAGAAACAAACATCCAAGAAACATATCTGGGTTGGTCCCATTTTTGTTCACTCTACCCACCTACTCCTATGTGTAGATAGTAAATCTAGTCCTAGTCATACCACTGTTGTCGGTGTTCTGGGAACGGGGGTCCCCAGACTTGCCTGCCTACGGCCTGCGGCGTGGCTCAAGTGGTGGCCCAGTACGGCCCATCTACATCAGCTCAAGCTCAAGACCCTTGCGAGGGGCCAAGCCTCATAGGGCGGATGACACAAGGCTTCCTCAGGAGCGGCCTCGCCAGTGAGGCTCGCGAGGAGGCGGAGAGATCAAGGCAGGGGTACCTCATGAGGTAACCGTGATGCAAGCCATGACGATCAAGACCAGGCGGGCGCCGGCCTGGGCAGTGTCCTTGTTTCCTCTTTGGTGCAAAGGGGGCAAGCGCAGGCGTGGAGTATCGAGGCATCAAGCAAAGGTTGCCATTCCGGTGCAACAAGACCAAGAGCAGCAGAGCGGCAGGACGGAGGTCACCGTGGAGCCCGAGGCGGCATCATCACCGGTGCCTTTGGCAGTCGAAGACCAACTTTAGTCAGGATGACTTGTACTAGATGTTCTCATTAAAAATGGCCGGTTGTTGGCGCCCTTCCCACTCAATATTTGGGAAGAGGACCAGGGCATCTATATATAGGGCTAGCCACCACAGTAGAGAGGGGAACAGATCCGATGAGATCAGAATCTCACCGAGAGCCATAGAGACGGAGCAATTCCTCTCCATACACACCACCACAAGAACACCCCTCGCGAGGCTGTTCTTCCTCTGTACTGTTCATCATCAGCCCCTGAGGCAATCCACCACACCACAAACTAGAGTAGGGTATTAAATAAAACGGTGGCCCGAACTAGTATAAACCTTGCGTCCCTTGTGTGGTTCATCGTTTAGCTTAGATTCTCAGCGAGGCGTTCGGACGTGGATCGGTAGGGGAAAGATCTTCGCGTGCACCCCAGAGTTCGAACCTTAAGGGTTTTGCCGGAACCCGATATCCGACAACTGTGTACGACGTTACCCCTATATTTCCCTTTTCGACCAAGAGACTGGTTGGATGACCAGTCTGTACTACTTTCACCCCCTTTCCTTCCTGTTTGTACCAAGTCCGATGTACATACTAAATTCCCCCACCCCCACTTTATTTCTTATTTGAACCAAGTACAAGATTCGACTCCATGAAGTAGCTTTACCTCTAACAATTGAAGAAAAAAATAGGTGACGTTGGACCATCCGATCGAGAGGGGCTGAGAGCTAGAAAATGATGCACATGCAGCGACGTAGCAAGCTGGGGAAGTAGAGCTAAGGCGGTTTCAAAGGAAGATATACCTAAAGGTCATCGGGATGTGGATAGGTGGGCGGCGGGAGGAGGGATCCGCCCACACTAGGGCAACGACGAAGGGATCAAAGGACCTCCCGCGCTAACGCTCGTCCAGAGATAATGGTGCGGCCGGCAGTGGGTCTCCTCCCTCGCTGTCGGCGATGGCCTAAACGCTGCCCCTCCTCCCCTTCACCGGTGGAGGGGGATACGTCTGGATCTGTAACTAGCGGTGAGGATAAAAAGACAGTGTTTTTTGAAGGGAGAAAGACAGTGTTACCACCACTATCTTGTTCAGATCTGGAGAGGATGAGAGTGTGTGAATAGAGCAACCCTAGCAAGCAAGCGTGGAGGCTCCGGCCTATATATACGTAGTGGGGTAGTTTTCCTTTTTCACTCCATCAAAACAATCATTTAAAATTGGGTACTACATGCCAGGTCGCCGTTTTTTTAGTTGTTGATTGGTTTTTGAGATAGATACCCGCTTGTTCCAAGTGTTGTTACGGTGTGCCAGGTCGCACTTTGTATCGTTTAAGTCTGGTACAAGTCCCTCCATTAAATGAACAACCACCCCTCGTATAAATTATGAACAAGCCCATGGCTAAAAGTACAGGAAACGTAGGTTGCCCCAGTATGCATTATTATTTATATTTTCTACTCCCTCCGTTCCTAAATATAAGTCTTTTTTCTTAGCCAAACCTAAGACAAGAATTTTTTATTAGCAGTGAACCCCACATGTCATAGACACAAAAAGTGTGGCAAGATTCCCTTAGGCAAGCCAAAGTGTGTATAACAATTCGAGCAACTCAAGTTAGGCGGGTGTGGCAAGTGTGGGAAAAATAATGTGGCAACATAAGACAAACATAGTCACAATCCAAATAGCCTCGTAATTTTTTATGACATGCATGAACATTTGGTTAGTTAAATTTATAGTCAAAATTTGGCAAGGTGCATCAAATCAACACATGCAAGTATCAAAAGGAAAGTCACGGCATGCATGCATGCATTGTACTCCCTCCATTTCCAAATATAAGTCTTTTTAGAGATTGCAACAAGTGACTACATACGAAGCAAAATGAGTGAATCTACACCCTAAAATATGTCTACATACATCCGTATGTTGTAGTCCATTTGAAATGTCTAAAAAGACTTATATCGAGTGCAGTGCTTTGATGTGTTGCGTAATTAATGTATCGGTAAACGCAAATTATTGAAATATATCGAGTGCAGTGCTTTGATGTGTCACGTCAACTCGTACAAGACTGAGAAGTCTGATTACTACAACGTCCTCTCCCTTGCCGACTGAGCTCCGGTGCCTTAACAGCACCTTCCTTTGGCTGCATGACAGGTGGGCAGCCCACCTATTGGGCCCTCCTGTCGACGCAGAGGCAGGAGCAGTAAGTCCATGAAGCTCCATCCCTCCCTCGCGCATGAGCGTGGTGTCTGGAAGGACTAGTAGAAGCTTTCGCTACATGCTATCCCTCCCACGCGAGGTGGACGGACATGCAGCAGTGGATTCGATACTGTAGAAGCAGTAGTAGTAACATCATTGTTCGTCTTCTCGAAGAGGTGAAGAGCCAAGTGCAACCCGAACGTGGCAGTTGCGAACGCTCGCGTGGTAGTCTTTGTGTAGGGGTGGGGCGTGGTGTTGCCTTGGAGCATGCATATAGCCAGGCTCTTGCATGAGACAAAATTGCTATTTGAGCCCACTATTGTAGTAGTAGTATTTGCTAGTATAGCCCTGTAAACCGGAAAGGAGTATTTGCCTTTCTAGAGATTTTAACAACTGACTAGACTACACCGCGTGCAGTACTCCCTCCCTTCCGTTTTATAGGGCTCAAATCTCAAATCTCATCAACCAAGGCATTTTGTGATTGGAGGAATGTATCTCGTACTTTACAAAACTACCCTAATTAGACTCATGCATTAATTACATAGTTCTCTCATTTTCCTCTCCGCCTTGGTCGCGGTGCACAATATTGAGCACTCCTATATGACTAGCCGCTCTATCTATATGCGAGACATCAAAGCATCCGGGCCCACGTGCCATCCACCAAATCACAACGAGGTGCTACAGTTGAGACTCATCGGTCACCCCGGTGTGGCCGTCATGACCCGTCATATCACAAAACCCACACCTTTGCTAGAAGTGGTAAAGTGGCCTCGAAGTTGGACTGGACGAAGCAACCATCATTTCACTGGAACGCTCGTTGAAGCCCTTTCTCCCCTTTCTTGAAGAAAACCTCACTTCAGGCTACTCACTTCTGCCATTTTTCTTCTGTACCAACGAAGGAAAGGTGGGCGAATCACATTATATTGCTATATTTTCATTCCAAGAATCTTCTTTTTGAGAAGCACCGACCGATTCTCACCACCTCTTTTCCCGTTTTCATTGCAATTGTGGTTTCCTTTCGATTGCTTTTTGTTTGTCAGTTCATTGATGGATCCTGGAGCACTAGGCAAAGAGTTGCCGGCGGACAACCCACTGGAGACAGCGATCTCCAGGATGCGAGCACCGACCAACAAGTTGACCATGTTGGCAGGACAACCCATGGAGACGAAGAACTCCAAGAAACAAGCACTGACCAAAGAGTTGACGACGTTGGCGGACAAACTCCTCAAAGAAATTTGGAAGAACAGCAAGGGCCCCACCGTGCCTACCCAGAAGCTCTAATGGCCACCTATGCGAGGCTCAAGGCCGATTTTGAGGAGATAGTCGCCGTTGAGAAGCAGTATTCCCCTGGCAAGGTGATGGCCCCCATCGAGGACGAGGAGATGGCCCCCGGAGGGATGGGATCCCCCGGTGAGCTACACAAGGTAAAAAATAATGGCTTATTGTTCACGGATACTGTTCATATCCATCGTCAACCTCCTCCAACCTCCACGGGCTACTGTTCATCCACCGTCGACCTCCTCCAGCCTACACCTGCGACTGTTCATCCACAGGCTCCTGTTCATCCAGCCTCCACCGCGCGCTACTCCACCGGCTACTGTTCAACCACCCCTCTCCACGGACTCCTGTTCAACCACCCCTCCATGGGCTACTGTTCAACCACCCCTCCACCATCTACTGTTCATCCAGCCCTCCACGGGGTCGTCCTGTTCATCCAGCCCTCCACGGGGTCCTGTTCATCCAGCCCCAACCGGCTCGATCGATCGAGGTCCTGTTCATCCAGAGGCAACGCCACGGGTCCTGTTCATCCACTCCCACCGCTCATTGTTCATCCAAACCCCCTGCAACGCTCACTGTTCATCCAGAGAGGCAGCATCGATCGGCTTTATTTAGCAGCAGTAGCGAAGGAATTGCTCTATCGGGTTCAGTTAATAGCCATCAATTGATCGCTCGGGTTCAGTAACGTGTAGCCTGCAGTGCAATCGCTCGGGTTCAGTTAGAGCCCAACGCCTCGCTCGGGTTTAGTTAGAGCCAACGCCTCGCACACACATGCGTACGTGTACGAGAGAAGCGTGCATCACTCGGCCCCCGACCACCTACCATAACCGGGAACTCCCCGAAATTTTCCTCGCCCTCGCTTCTACCACGGTTTTTTCCGTCATGGACGGCCCAAAGAATGTCATGCAGCTGCATCTCCAGCCCGTCCAGGATGAAAAGCCCATTTTCTGTCATGATTTCTTGTCATACAAGTAGGAGCCCACCACATCTATGATGATACCGGGTCTTGTCACAATTATCGTCATAGAAGTGTCATATGTATGACAGGAAAAAAATTCGTTCGGCCCAAAATGTCATGGATGTGTCTTTTTCTCGTAGTGCATGTAGTGCTGGTGTGAGGCAGCCATGTCCGGTAGACCGAACGGCATGAAGAAGTAGCTGTGGGGAGGGGCCCACACAGGCCAACGCGGGACGGCCTAAAGAGCTCCTGAGAATCAGCTCTGTTGAGGCCCGGGATGTTAACGCAGACACACAGCTTGCCACCGATGTCAGGGGCGGCAGCTGTACTGGATGATGCGGGGCGACGCTTGCCACGCATGGCTCGCACCTCCTGAAGGTCCTCGATTGCCTTGGTGATGAATTCCTGAGCGCCTGGCGCCTCGCGCCTTGCGCTTTGCTCACGGAAGCGTGCGTTGAAGCACGCCTCCACATGGTGCCCGAATGCCTCCCTCGTGACACTCGCCAAGTCACAGGCCCTCCAGACGAGAGCCCTCAAGCCCGTCCTGGGAGGGGCGCCGGGTGCACCTTCCTATGTGAGAGGGAAAGGCACCCCAACAGTGGGCGCGGGGCCTGAGGCACGATCGTCGGGTGCCCCAGCCCCCTGGTATCCCTTAGAAAGGAGCTGCTTCTTCTTGTGGGTGGCCTCAGGAGGTAGGGTGGCACCCTCTCCGTCGGAGTTCTCAACCGCTGCAGCCTGGTAAGCGCGCTCGAGGGAGCACACCGCATCCTTCTTGTTGCAGGCAACCGTGATGATGCCGCCACTTCCCGGCATCTTGAGGACATTGTAGCCATGGTGAGTTGTTGCCATGAACTTAGCGAGGGCCGAATACCTGAGGATGGCCTTGTATGGGAGGCGAATGTGGACGACGTCGAAGTCGATGAGCTTGGTGTGGTAGTTATCGCGCTTGCCGAAGGTGACAGGGAGGCAGATCCGCACTATGGGGATGATGGAGCCATCGGTCACCCCTAAGAAAGGCTTGGTGGGCAAAAGTTGGTCATGGCACCTGGTGCGTGTCAAACGTCTCGACGGAGAGGACATTGAGCCTCGTGTCACCGTCGATGAGAGTCTTGGTGACGAGGATGTTGCTGATGGTTGGTGAGCAGAGCATTGGAAGCGTGCCCGCGGCGGCCAAGCCCTTGAGCTGTTCTGCAGAGTCGAAGGTGATGGCGTACTTGGACCACCTAAGGGGACACGATGCCTCAAGCTTGGGGAGGGCCGCGTTCACCTCACGAGCGAACTATTTGAAGATGCAATGCTAGGCGGGAGCCTGAGCACCACCCAGGATGCAGGACATGGCACGAGGCTCTTGGAAGCCCCCAGCCCCATCGTCTTGGCATTGGTCATCGTTCCTCCTTGGGGGCAGCAGCAGCGGAGGGAGGCCGACATTGCCCTGAGGACAGTCCTCATGAGGCTAGTCATGCCAGGGGCCGTCGCGAGGTAGGCACTGCCAGCAGTCCTCACGAGGCTGATTGCACTAGTCCTGGTGAGGGTAGCGGTTGTCCCAGCGGCCACCACCATGGCCTCCTCCGCAGTCGTAGCCACAGTCATTGCGCTCGGGATGGTGGCCAAGGCACCCATCACAGATTGCCCTGAGCTCCTGACAGCCATTGGTGTTGTGGCTGTGGATATTGTGGAAGACGCAGAACGGATGGTTGCCCTTGGAGGACTCGGCGTGGTCGTAGCCATGCTTCACCTCAGGTTCTGCCACGAGTACGGCGGGGCCCTTGCACTTTATGTCCTTAGCCTTGGCCTTCTTGTCCTCAGGATCGACCTCCTGAGGCTCCAAGAGGGATAGGCGACCTTCCTCTGCCCTCGCGCACCTGGCGGCCATGTTGAACATATCCAGGGCCGAGCATAAGTCTTCATGGATGGCGAGTTCCTCCTTCATCTTGACGTCCCGGATGCCATCAGTGAACGCCGAGATGATGGCCTTGCCCGACACCTTTGGGATCTTGAGGCGAATGTTGGTGAAGCGCTGCATGTACTTGCGCAAGGTTTCGCCTGGCTGCTGCTTGATGCGCCTCAGGTTGCCGGCTGCAGGGACGCAGTCGCGAGTACCTTGGAATTTGGTGATGAAGCGCTCGCGGAGCTCGTCCCAGGAGGAGATTGACCCCACCGGGAGGTTCAGGACCCAAGAGCGTGCGCCATCCTTGAGGGCCATGGGGACCCAGTTTTCCATGACCTTCTCGTCACCGTTTGCCGCCTCGATGCTTAGCTCTTTGAGCTGTAGGAACTCAGCGGGGTCAGAGTGTCGTCGTAGCGTGGAGGCAAATCCGACTTGAACTTTTCGGGCCAGATGACACGGTGTAGCTCCGGGGTGAAAGCACGACAACCTACCACACTCACAGGGGCCAGCCGCAGGGGAGGAGCCTGTTCTTGACGCCCGTGTGCCGTAGCCTATGGCGGCACGCGGTCTTGACGTGGCGGTGCTGGAAGCGCACACGCTTCTCCTTGGGGTCACTGCACCACCTGGCAGCTTGCCTCATCGCACGATAGCGCCCTGCGCGATGGGTCGCTCTAGGGTGATTCACACTGGGGCTCGGGGACAATGTCGCGCCGAGGAGGAGGACGTGGTGCGCCGTGGGCTACCTCGCCCACCTGGGACGGGGGAGGCAATGAGCGAGATGATGCAGGGGCCTCTCCAGCGGCGCTGATGAGCTCAGTGATGCAGTCAAGCCAATCCTCGTGGAAGTTGTTGGCCGAAAGATAGCGCAGAAGCTCGCGTGCCATGAGTAGCACCGCCTGTGCATTGGCCGGCCCGTGACGTGCATGAGAAGACAAAGAAACGGCTGGGGCAAGTGACGGAATTGCGGTGCGACCATCACACCGCATGGAAGGCGGCAGTGACGAGTCCTGTTGCTCGTGGGCTGCGGGACCGGTGGCGGCGTTGGCCGCAGGACGCGGGCGCCGTCTGAGCGATCTTAGCGTCCCGGCGTTCGGCACAGGCATGGCGAGCGTTGACCATAGAGACAACGGACCGGAAGCGGAGCGAATTGTGGATAAGAGGCTTCGACACGCCCCTACCTGGCACGCCAAATCTCAGATCCAGGGCTCCGCAGACCCATGAAAAGGTTTAAATTCTGGGGGTGTGCGAAAAACTCAACCCCTTCAGCCAACCAGTTCGTCGCCCCCACGACCTAGCTCAATGAACAAGGAAGAAGATGGACACGGCAGTTTACCCAGGTTCGGGCCACCTTGCGATGTAAAACCCTACTCCTGCTTTGTGGTGGATTTGCCTCGCGAGGGGCTGAGGATGAACTAGTACAAGGGAAGGACAACCTTGCGAGGTCAGCTCTGGTGCAGGTGAGGTGAGGATGGATGGATTCCCCCTCTATGGTGGTGGCTAGCCTATACTTATAGTGACCTTGGTCCACTTCCCCCAAAATGTAGGCGGGAAGGGATCCCATAGTGGCCAATTCGAACGGGGACAAGTAGTACATCTTATCCTGACAAAAGGTGGTCTTCTCCTGCCAAGCTCCTGGTTGTGATGCCAAGCTTGGGGATGCCTGAGGCATCCCAAGGTAATATTCAAGGACTCCCAAGCAACTAAGCTTGGGGATGCCCCAGAAGGCATCCCCTCTTTCTTCTAATGACCATCGGTAATTTTCCTTGGAGCTATATTTTTATTCGCCACATGACATGCGTAAATTCTTGGAGCATTTTTGTGTTTATTTTTCCCTATTATTTTATGCACCATGCTGGTATGAGATAGTCCTTGGTTGATTTATAGAATGCTCTTTGCAATTCACTTGTATTTTTTAAGTATGGCTTTGTAGAATGCTTCATGTGCTTCATTTATATCATTTGAAGTTTGGATTGCCTGTTTCTCTACACATAGAAAACAACCATTTGTAGAATGCTTTTTTTCTTCACTTAAATTTGTTAGAGTGTGGGCAAATTTGTAGAAAGAAATAAGCTCCCATGCTTCACTTATATCTGTTTAGAGAGTCAACAAGAATTGGTTATTCACATGGTTAGTCATAAAATCCTACATAAAACTTGTAGATCATTGAATATGATGTGTTTGATTCCTTGCAATAGTTTTGCGATATAGAGATGGTAAGGTACTAGTGAATGATTGTGGTTTAGTAAGAATATTGGTGTTAAGGTTTGTGATTCCCGAAGCATGCACGTATAGTCTCTCGTTATGCTAAGAAGTTGGAGCATGATTTATTATTGATCGTCTTCCTTATGAGTAGCGGTCAGGGACGAGCGATGGTCTTTTCCTACCAATCTATCCCCCGAGGGGCATGTGTAGTAGTACTTTACTTCGAGGGCTAATAAACATTCACAATAAGTATGTGAGTTCTTTATGACTAATGTGAGTCCGTCGATTATACGCACTCTTACCTTTCCGAAATTTGCTAGCCTCTTCGGTACTGTGCATTGCCCTTTCTCACCTCGAGAGTCGGTGCAAACTTTGCTGGTGCATCCAAACCCCGTGATATGATACGCTCTATCACACATAAGCCTCCTTATATCTTCCTCAAAACAGCCACCATACCTACCTATCATGGCATTTCCATAGCCATTCCGAGATATATTGCCATGCAACTTCCATTATCATCATAAACATGACTTGAGCATTCATTATTCTATTGCTTTGCATATCATAAGATGGCTAGCATGATATTTTCATGGCTTGTCCGTTTTTTGATATATTTGCCACGCTAGATCATTGCACATCCTGGTACACCGCTAGAGGCATTCATATAGAGTCATAGTTCGTTCTAGTATCGAGTTTTAAGTAAATAGAAGTGTGATAATCATCATATTCATTATTAGAGCATTATCCCAATGAGGAAAGGATGATGGAGACCACGATTCCCCCACAAGTCGGGATGAAACTCAGGACAAAAATAAAAATAAATAAAAAAGAGATGCCAAAATGAGTCCAAGAAAAAAAAAGAGAAAAAGGAAAAAAAGAAAAAATGAGAGAAAAAGAGAGAAGGGGCATGTTACTATCCTTTCCACACTTGAGCTTCAAAGTAGCATCATGTTTTTCACATAGAGCGTCTCCTATGTTGTCATTTTCATATACTAGTGGGAATTTTTCACTATAGAACTTTATATTTCGATGACGGGCTTCCTCAAATGCCTGAGGTTTTCATAAGAAAACAATTTGGATGCACACCCACTTAGTTTTCATATTGAGATTTCATACACTTATAGCTCTTAGTGCATCTGTTGCATGGCAATCCCTAATCCTCGCGTTGACACCAATTGATGGGCATCTCCATAGAGCATTGATTAGCCATGTTGATGTGAGACTTTCTTTCTGTTTTTTATCTTCTCCATACTTACCCCTATCATCATACTCTATTCCACCCATAGTGCTATGTCCATGGCTTGCGCTCATGTATTACATGGGGGTTGAAAAAGCTAAAGCATGTTAAAAAGTATGAACCAATTGCTCGGCTTGTCATCGGGGTTGTACATGATAAATACTTTGTGTTAAGAAGATGGAGCATGACATGGCTATCTGATTTTATAGGGATAACATTCTTCAGCATTGATATTTTGAAAGACATGATTGTCTGTTGGGATGCCTGAGTATTGATGTCTTTATATCGAATTAACGACTATTGCTTTGAATCACTTGTGTATTAATATTCATGCCATGATTAGATTATATGATCAAGATTATGCTAGATAGCATTTGAAATCAAAAATTATCTTTTTTTATTTTTACCTACTCAAGGATGAGTAGAAATTAAGCTTGGGGATGCTGATACGTCTCCGTCATATCTATAATTTTTGATTGTTTCATGCCAATATTCTACAACTTTCACATACTTTTGGCAACAATTTATATGATTCATTGGACTAACATATTGATCTAGTGCCCAGTGCCGGTTCCTGCTTGTTGCATGTTTTTTTGTTTCGCAGAATATCCATATCAAACGAAGTCCAAATGCGATAAAAATTTACGGAGATGTTTTGGAATATATGTGATTTGGGGGAAGAATAATCAGCATGAGAGGTGGTCCATAGGCCCCACAAGCTCATAGGGTGCACCCTGGGGGGTAGGCATGCCCCTAGGGCTTGTGTCACCTTGTAATTTCAGCCCAATCAGAGTTACGGATCTCGGGAATTTAAGAAATGGTGAAAGGCCAGAAAACAGGAACATGAAACAGAAGAGCAACAGAGAGAGAGAGAGAGAGAGAGAGAGAGACCCAATCTAGGAGGGGCTCCAGCCCCTCCCCTGCCATGGAGACCATGGACCAAAGGGGAAAGCTTCCTCCCATAAAGGAAGGAGTCCAAGGAAGAAGAAGGAGGGGGCTTTCTCCCTCTCTCTTCCGGTGGCGTCGGAGTTCCGCCAGGGCAAGGATCATGACGGTGACCTACACCAACAACCTCGCTACCATCAACACCAACTTTCTCCCCCTCTATGCAGTGGTCTAACACCTCTTCTCCCTGCTGTAATCTCTACTGAAACATGGTACTCAACCCTATATATTATATCTAATGATATGTGGCTATCCTATGATGTTTGAGTAGATCCTTTTTGTCCTATGGGTTGATTGATGATCCTGATTGGTTTGAGTTGTATGTTTTATTTTGGTGATGTCCTATGGTGCCCTCCATGTCGCGCAAGCGTGAGAGATTCTCCTTGTAGGGTGTTGCAATACGTTCATGATTCATTTATGGTGGGTGTCTAGAGTGACAGAAGCTACATCCAAGTAAGGGGGTTGTTGCGTATGGGAGTAAAGAGGGCTTATTACTTAATGCTATGGTTGGGTTTTGCCTTAATGATCTTTAGTAGTTGCGGATGCTTGCTAGAGTTCCAATCATAAGTGCATATGATCCAAGTACGAAAAGTATGTTAGCTCATGCCTCTCCCTAATATAAAATTGCAATAATTATTACTGGTCTAGTTATCGGTTGCCTAGGGACAAATCCTTCTCTTGTGTTACTAAAATCTTTTTACTAAACACTTGGGTTTATTATCTTGCAATTTACTTGTAGTTTTATCTTGCTAAGTACTTCTAGTTTTATTCTTGCGAACTGTCCTATCACACCTACAAAATAGTTCCATACTTGTTCTAGGTAAAGCGAACATTAAGTGCATGTAGAGTTGTATCGGTGGTCGATAGAACTTGAAGGGAATATAAATTCTATCTTTAGCTCCTCGTTGGGTTCAACACTCTTACTTATCAAGAAAGGCTACAATTGATCCCCTATACTTGTGGGTTATCATACATTTTGTGGGGACCCCGACTCATAAGTCATGATCATCGAATGCACGTGTACAGTGATCCCAGAGATCAATGCTCACTGAACACACAGAAGCTGAATAACAAGAGTCTTATATCCATACATACCGTTTTACACCAACTTTGACCATTATGGTCAAGTCTTGAATATATCATCGCAGCAGAAATCTTCGTTAACTTGAACCCATGCCATCTGCCTTAACCCTACAGGCATTCTGACTGGGAAGCGTCCTAGCTCGCATGTTCGTCACCAAGGTACTCTTCATTATATCCTGTTCTTTCATGCCTGGCCAATAAAACAACCAGTGGCAAGCCAATGAGTACTTTGAATGTACTCACAAGCAACCCAAGAGTGATAACAAAATAATTATGCAAAGCTCTACAGCTTAATTGGCATTTTTGTGGAAAGCTAGTTTTTCTCATGCAAGTATGATCAACATTTATCAAGGACATGAATGCGTCTGCAACAAGTATCAGGAGGTTACAGACATCAACATCGAGAAAGAGTTATGAACAACTCATGCTCAAGCTCATCATGACTTCCTCACGAGTCACATCATCAATATCATCAAACTGTGTTGTTTGTCAGAAACATATGGACATAGTCTAAGCAGCACCACCCAACCGTCCTTGACCATGGACATGGCTATTTGAATAGTTTGACACTCTGCAGAGGTTGCACACTTTACCCACAAGATCCGGGAAGCTTCCGTGCCATCCACGACCCGCGGTACCTCAAGTACCCGAGGTAAGCACCCGATCACTATCTTTCCCTAGACGACACTAACATAGAGTCCACTCGATTGGTAGGAACCCCCGTGCCCAACATTTCACATCTTAAAATTGTGGAGCCTCGCTCCCATATTCATCACATACCACAAGCACGGGGTACCAATGGTGTGTCCGGTGCCCTGTGAAAACAATCATGGCCGCCCTACCTGGCACGACCCCGTCCCGAGAGAGCGCACCAACAACTCTCCCGTCACTAGTAATGCGGGCTCCAAGCTAGTATCGGCCTAGGTAATCAATAATGCCCTTTCCCATACAAGGGTAGAGTGGTTGCGCATGTAGGGTTGGGACAGTCAACAAATCTTAAATCTAATCCGTCTCTATAAACCACACTTTCATCAAGCCTCGGTACACTACCTCTCCACCAAGTAGTGACCTAGTTCATCATCATCTCCCAGGGGCAATAGTGGCACCCACTGGGCTATTTGCAAGTATGTCAAAACACACTTGTTTCTTTCCATGCATAACCCTGACCCATTTTGCTCAGCCAACAACTATAGCATATTTCTACAACCCACAAACACAACTCTAAACAAGGATAGAGTCATGATCAATGCAAGTATCAACGGGGTATGCAACAAAGGCAAACCTAGCAAGGTTGCCATTCAAGATATCATGCATTCAACAATCACGGAAAGAAATGTTACTATGATAAAAAATGGTTTGTCATGGTCAAAGGGCTGCTTGCCTGGTTCATCAGAGTCTTGAAATCTTCTAGTCCTTCTCCAAATACTCCGTCTACTTCGTCAACTAACGTCGGAAACAATCATAATAAGCAACACAACAAGGCAAAAATAAAAGTGCTCTAAAAATATGAAGTTGACTTCTCTAGGACTTCTCTAGTTACATGAAAAATAACCAGAGTGGTTTCATTGGGATTGGATCAGTGAATATTTTTGAACATTTCAATATGTTGGAAACAAGGGATTTAATGGATCTACAAGTTGTCCACAGAATTCCTTTTTATAAAAATGATTAAAAGCACCCATTAAATCAGGCATGATTTTAGAAACATTTAGAAATTGGTTTCACTGGATTTGGAGTTGAAATGAATATAATATGGATTTTTGAAGTGGACTTATATGGATAAATGAACTTTTTAAAGGGTTCAGTGAAAACCAAGGACAACAAAAATGTCCACTGTGGCCCATTAAATAGAACTTGATTTATGGAGTCAGAAGAAATTTGAATCATTAGATTTGGACCTGAAATGAGGTCTCTGGAAAAGTTTGAATCTTGCTGAAAAAGAAAAAAGAAAAAGGGGAAGGGCTTTACCCTTATCCAGCGCACTGGGCGCAGTTTAGAAGTGGGCCGGCCCAGTGGCTCAGCCGTGCGGGTGGGAAGAGGTGATGTCGGAGGCGCATTTCTCCCGGCCCGTCTCCACTTAAACGGCGGGCCCCAGCCGCTGGGTCACTAACGCGCGGGGCTCAGCGCTCAGGCCATCGCCTACCTCCCGCTCGAACAGAGCAGAGGCAGGGGAGGGGAGGCCGAGCGGGCGCCGACGCTCTCCCGGGCGGCACGGGCCACCTCCGGCGGCGTACGGCACACCGGTGGGTCCAACCCGACCAGGCGCGCCCATCCAGGTGCTCCACGCCCGCGGGGGAGCCGGGAAAGAGAAGGAGCTTCGGGTGCGGCGGACCGGGGTGTCGTCGAGGATGAACTTGACGCCACGGCCTCCGGGGAGTGTAAACGGAGAGCAGGAGAGCTCCGTGGTGATTGCGGTGATGCAATGACCCCCATAGGTGGAGAGGAGGGGGCTCGGACGACGAGAATTTAGGTGATGGTCGGCGGCTCGGCTCCGGCCATGGACAAGGTTGGAGGGCACGGGAGGAGGTGCGGATTGGACCAGGGGACGCACGGGAGAGAGAGAGAGAGAGAGAGAGAGAGAGAGAGAGAGAGCAAAGGGGATCCAGAGGGAGGTCAGGGGCGGCCTTATACGGCAAAGCCACGGCTCACCGTGGACGCGGCCTACGGGTGCCCGCGGAAATGGCTAGGGTGGCCACAGGAGGAGGCTCGGGGCTGTCTGCAGCACTCGTGGGGGTGGTGTTGGGTGTAGGCAAGGGAGGGAGAGAGGGGGGAGAGCTCCAGGTAGAGCCACGGTCTCGCGTCAGCATTGGCCGAGCCGGGCGGCTCTGGACACGTGTCGCGGGAGGTGAGAGAGAGGGAAAGAGGAGGGGGCCTGCACGTCTGTCGCGTTGCGGATGTCGAGGACCTCGACTGGCGCGAGGGGGAGGCTCGAGGTGGTCGGGGGACGCTGCATCAACGGTCGGGAGCATGCTAACGTGCTCCAGAGCGCGTCTTTGGCCGGCATGGCATGCTTTTTTGCGGAATGGGCGCGGCCCTGCAGGGGGAGTAAACAATGTGGCAACGACATAGGATGCCCTGGGGAGCCAGTAGAGGAGAGGAGGGGTGGAGAGAGAGTGAAAATGTTGTTGTCCAAAGAGGGAAAAAGAGCTTTTAACCCCCACCATGATGGCTCCTCGGGCAGGGAAGGATGCAGGGGTTAGGGAGGACCAGATGAGGCTGTGGGAAAAGTTGGGCTCATGGAGATTAGTGGAAATGGACAAAACATGCCTTTTAAATTTCTGCCAGAAGGTGTTTGATGGTAGTTTGGGCCATAAGATGAACTCCTATTGCCATGAGGCTTGACAGGGTCAATTGGTATGAGAAAATAAGAGGTTCCACCAATATTGAGTCCATTTGGGCAAAGTTGCCAATGCAACTTTTGTAAACCCTAGAAATGGACTTCCCAAGATTTAGGCATGCAAATCTATTCTCCTTGATGTACCACTTTGTGTAGTGTCATCATTTGAGGTTCTGAACATGTCCAAAAAAGTTGAGATCAAAAGAAGAAAGTTGCCAATGTAGAGTTGTTCAAATTTGGTTCTGGACAGGAAGGGTTTTGGGGCACTTTGATCAAGTTAACTTGTTCTCCAACTTGTGCTACTTGGTCTAGATGATTTATTAGACCATTTTAGCATGTGGACCAAGCTTGAGAGTATTTGGACAAGTTTGCTAATGCAAAGTTGTTCAAACTTGAAATAGGGTAGAAATGGTTTTGAGAGGGTTTCATGGGGTTATCCTATTCTCCATGACATAAGACTTGGCAAGATCATCATATATGTCATATGTGACATGCTAGAATTTTCTTGGAATTTTTAGAGAATATTTTCTTTGTAAATATTTCAAAAGCTTGAAATATCCAAGAAGGGTTTTTGAGGGATTTGACCAATATTTTGAACATGACCATGTTTTGAAACTCATATATATGGACAATATATGTGCACTAAGTTTCCCTGAATTTTCACAAATATTTTTAAAAACATTAAAATAATTTTAACCTATTAAAGACCATTTCTGGCCTAAAGAAAAAGCCTTTAAATAAAATAGGAAAACAACTTGTAAAATTATATTTTTCTGGTTTATGGGAATCCTATACATAATGGGAGTCAAAAAACTCTTTGAAATATTTTTCATATCCCAAATCAAGTACTTGCAGTGCAACCTCAATTCAGGGGGTTTTAGAAAACTAAATTTAAAAAAAATACTTTTTGGCCAAATTATTTTTGTAAGAAAATTCTATAATGTACTATACACATGGAATGATCATTGGGTAGAACCTTCGGATCAAGGAGAAGGAGTATAAGAGTTGGGGGATTTATCTGATTTTTAGAGCACTTGCAAACAGCAGACAAGATCCAATCAAACAAAGACCAAAACACTCAAAAGTTTTTGTCAAACCATATTTTAGCATGATTATTAGCTTAAGTGTAGTGGCATGAAAATCAGGGTGTGACACATTTATAGCTCTTAGTGCATCCGTTGCATGGCAATCCCCACTCCTTGCATTGACATCAATTGATGGGCATCACCATAGCCAGTTGATTAGCATTTTCTATTTTGGAAGGCATGATTATTTGTTAGTATGCCTGACTATTGATGTCTTTATATCAAATTATAGACTATTGCTTTGAATCATTCAGATCTTAATATTCCTTCCACAAAAGAGATTACATGATGAATACGATAGGTAGCACTCCACATCAAAAATTCTATTTTTACCATTTACCTACTCTAGGACGAGCAAGAATTAAGCTTGGGGATGCTGATACGTCTCCAACGTATCTATAATATTTTATTGTTCCATGCTATTATAGTACCAATGGTGGATGTTCATTATGCAATTATATATCTTTTTTTGGACTAACTATTAACTAGTGTCCAGTGCTAGTTCTTGTTTTTGGCTTTTCAGAAAATTAGTACCAAACGGAGTCCAAACTCTACGAAACTTTATGACCATTTTTTTCTGGACCTGAAGGGACCCTAGAAGCTTCGGGACAAGACCTGAAGTGTCACGAGGGAGCGACAAGCCTGCCAGGCGCGTCTCAGGGGGCGCCCCCAAGCTTGTGGGCCCCTCATGGCACCTCTTGACCTAATTCTACATGTATAAATTCTCAAATATTCGTAATACATTAGAGAGCCACCAAAACTACTTTTTCCGCCGCCACAAGTTTCTGTTCTCTCGAGATCCCATCTGGAGGCCTTTTCCAGTACTCTTTCGGAGGGGGAATTGACCATGGAGGGCTTCTACGGCATCCTTGCTGCCCTTCCGATGATAAGTGAGTAGTTTACCACATGCCTACACTAGATGGCTTCTTCTCTATCTTTGATCTCTAGTACAATGTTCTCCTTGATGTTCTTGGAGATCTATTCGGTGTAATCCTTTTTTCGGTGTGTTTGTTGGGATCCGATGAATTATGGGTTTATGATCAGATTATTCATGAATATTATTGAGTCTTCTCTGAAATCCTTTATGCATGATTGTTATATCTTTGAATTTCTCTATGATTTATCTGTTTGGTTTGGCTAACTATATTGATTTATCTTGCAATGGGAGAGGTGTTTTGTGATGGGTTTGGCATTGCGGTGCTCAATCCCAGTGACAGAAAGGGACATGACTCGTATTTGTATCGTTTCCATGATGGATAAAAAGATGGGGTTTATTGATTCTTTGTCTACATCATGTCATCTTGCTTAAGGCGTTACTCCATTCTTTATGAACTTAATACTCTAGATGCATGCTGGATAGCGGTCGATATGTGGAGCAATAGTAGTGGATGCAGACTGGAGTTGGTCTACTTGTCTCGGACGTGATGCCTATATACATGATCATTGCCTTGAGTATCGTCATAACTATGCGCTTTTCTATCAATTGTTCAACTGTAATTTGTTACCCACTGTATGCTATTTTCAAGAGAGAAAGCTCTAGTGAAAATTATGTCGCCGGGGTCTATCTTTATCATATATTAAAATCGAAAAAAAAACCTTGCTGCAATTTATTTACCTTTATTTTATTTTATTTTGCTTTGTTTATCTGTCTACCGTTAACAGACTTGATCCTTGCAATTAACCGTCAAGGGATTGACAACCCCTTGTTTGCATTGGGTGCAAGTATTTATTCTTTTGTGTGTACGAGTTGTTCACGAGGTTTTGTATGGTTCTCCTACTGAATTGATAACCTTGATTCTTAACTGAGGGAGATACTTATCTCTAATGTACTGCATCATCCTCTCCTCTTCGAGGAAATCCCGATGCAGCTCACAAGTAGCAGTTAGCTCCCTCGATCGCACACGAACATATGCGCTAAGCGTGTGTGACCGGAGGAGCTATCGTGTGGGATGGACCACCCCTATCGCACACACATAAGCAAGGCGACGGTTTAAAACTTTGCAGCGGAAAGGGAGTAAAAGCCATTTGTATAGGACGTCGTTGCACCAGTGTATAGCCCGCATGAGCTACCGTAAGGTTTAGATGGTCGGCTACGCTATCGTTGTTCGCGAAAGTTTTGCATGTCTGTTTTGATGGATGACGTTGAAGATGCCCTAAGACCACAGTCCATATGTTATAGGAACTGATGGATAATTAAGACGATGTGCCCCTTGTGGTTAACCCCATGCATCATGATTCCTATTGATCTCAAGATCTCCTAGATCACTAGCAGCAGAACTGTCCGGGTCATAATAATGTTGAGATGGGCATTTCTTTACAGTACTAGAAGGGTTGGGCGTGCTTTGTTACGCGTTGGTGTTGTTGGGATTCTTTAAAAAATTACTCACTCTTTTTCAAAATATAAGGTGTACTCCTTTTGTGAAAAGTCAAACTCTTTTAAGGTTGATCAAATTTGTAAAGAAATATATCAAAATAAATAAAATCAAATTGGTGTCATTCGATTCATTATGAAATAAATTTTCTTATTTTTTGTTTAATATTGTGGATGTTCATATTTTTGGCTCTTAACTTGATTAAAGTTAAAGAAATTTGATTTTCCAAAAAATAATACTTCTTATATTTTGGAACCAATAGAATATTTAGTTTGGCGGGGGAAATGGTGGAGTGTGTTTAATGTTTATTTATAATGCAGTTATTTGGTGGGCCTTTTGCGGTGTGATTTTGTGTTATCCGCTAATCAACACATATTTATGTGAAGAAATTTCTGCATCGGTGGTTGCATGTACTATATTGGTGCAATAGTATCACATGGTGGTGCTTCTTTTTCTAGGTGGTGGGAGGGCACGCGGGGTTGATATGTTTAATAGGCCAGTTGTTGTTGATTAATTTGGAAAATTGTTGGCCCAATCAAAATCGTTAACTAATTCCAAAATTGCATACCTCAATCGAATGAAAGAGCTTCAAAATTAGGGGACATAGTGAATTAAAATAACTAAATGGCAGAGCTCCTTGAGAAATTATTGACCTGGCCAAAATCAGGTGACTCAATTCTGAATTGAAGACCTTAATTAAATTGTGAGGCCTTATAAAATAGAAAGCATAGTGTATAGTATAAAAGAATTGAATGAGAGAGCTTTTAGAAACTATTGACTTGGTCAAAATTGGGTGACAGTGTTTGGACACCTCAATTGATTGTGAGGTCTTAAAAACTAGGAAGCATAGTGTATAGTATATTGATCGATAGTGATAGCATCATTCAAATTAATAATGTCATGCAGATTATGCTGCTTAAATTGGACTGTGAAAACATTTCGTTGTTTTAGATAGGGTCGAATTGCAAGCTGCCCAATTTTCTTATCACAATTACATTTAAAAGAAATAATTTTGACATTCTTTGGAATCAGTAAAGCCTCAAGCTATTTTGAAAAAAAAACAATTATTTTGTTTTTACTAAACATGTGGCTTTATTGAATAAAATAAAACACAAGTGAATAACAAGATCAGTGGTAAAAGAAATTTTACATTGTAGACAAAAGCTCCACCATTTGCATTTAATGTTCTTTGCAAACTCTGGTAAAATTTAAAGAAAATCAAACTTGCACAAATTTGACTAACCTTTAAAGTTGAGAAAAGCCTATAGAGTCTTTTTTTTTTGCGAGTGAGCCTCTAGAGTCACCCACCCCAATAGGTGAGGGCCCATGATTGTTGAACGAGTTGTGGCCGAAGAAACACCTTTCAAATAGGTGAGGGCCCATGATTGTTGAACGTGTTGTGGCCGAAGAAACACCTTTCAACATAGGCCGTCAACTAATGGTTCATCGTCGTACTATTTCGAAACAAAATCATAAGCACAACTTGACAGATCAGAAGCTGATGATCTACGGGACCAAAACACCATAGGATCTCTTGTGCCTTTGACCGCGTCGGGCAAAACATCACACTAGGATCAGGAGGATACTGCAATGAGACTTTTCTTATTGTGTATGGCGCTATCTCCACTATCGAAACATCACCCCCACCACTGAAAAAACTTAGCAAAAGAAGAAACTAGATTGCAGAGTGGAACAATATTCGGGGTGGCTAGAGGGACTGTGGTATCCCCAGCCCACGAGGGTTTAAATCCTGCTTCTCGCATTTATTCCTGGATTATTTCAGGATTTCCGGCGATGCCCCAGTCTCCTAACCTTAGATCAGCGCCAGCAACTAGGTCTACGTATGTAAAGCCCAAAGTTAGGTCATTCTTTTCTACTAGGCCGAAGCAAATTTAGATTTTTGTTAAGGGAAAATTAATTCTATTTTATTTATTTTGAGAAATGCAATACAATAGACACACACGCGCGCGCGCATGTGCACGCACGCACACACACATGTTTGAGAGACATAGTCGAAAAATTGTAAAATTAGCGAAGTCACCACAAACACCTCGTATTTCACGGTCACGCCGCACCCTTGAAAGAATAGCATCGAAAATTCTAAAATAAAAACTTTAAAAGTCTAAATATATATTTTTTAAAGGCGAACCACCAGAGCCTTACATTTTTATAGAACTACCAGAGCCTTACATACTAAATGGAGGCAGGAAACAAAGCAACATGGGCCCAGCCCATGCTAAACATCCAGCAACATGCGCCACCTTAATGCTAGGCCAGATTTCATGTGACACAAGCGGAGACTATGTATCTCCCGTTCCTAAAAACAAAGCTATGTATCTCCCGGATTAATTCCTAATAGGTTTCTTTATTTTTTGGTGTTCATCTTTGCGGAATTTTTGATTTGAGTGTGTTTTCTCTTTCTTTTTGTATGTGTTTGTACGGGTTTGATTGGTTTTCATTGTTTGTTTGGGTTTTTACTGGGTTTTTCTTTAGAATTATCAATGGTTATTTATTTTCTTTATTTTTTATGTGATTTCTTTACGCTTTTCATTGGTTTTCCTTTGTTTCCTTTTTTGTGTTTTTCTTTACAGTCCACTTAAGTTTCATTGTTTTTTTTACTTTTCTTCCTTTTCTATGTATTTTAGTTACGGTTTTCATCGGTCTTCTTCAGTTTTCGTTAGGGTTTTTGTTTTCTTATTTTTCTGTGTTTTTTCTACATTTTTTCTCGGTTTCCCCTAGTTTTTTCGGGTTTCATTGGTTTCTTGCTTTTTTTTCTTTTATTTTTTTAAAATTCATGTCTACTACTCTATCTCATAATGTAAGATGTTTTTTGACACTAGTGTAGTGTCAAAAAACATCTTACATTATGGGATGGAGGGAGTACGTTTTTTCATACACATTGTACATTTTCGAATACAGCAGGAATTTTTGTATGTATGTTTATTTTCTTCAAATACATGATTAAGAATTGTTTTAAATATGTCTTGATGTCTATCCATTTTCATACACATTGTACACTTTTCCTATACATAAGGAACATTCGCTTTATACACATTTTACAAATATGTGTATTGATGTCTAATTTTTTTTTCATGCATATTGTACATTTTCTGTATACATATGAAGTATTTTTAAACACGTTTAACATTTTCTAAATATTTGATTTTAGTTTTCAAACCTATGTTTTATGTCTATTTTTTATAAACATCATACACATTTCGTATACACCTGATTTTCTATACAAGTTTAATATTTTTCAAATACACGATTCGAGATTTTTCTAATACATGGTAAGAATTTATAAATACACGTTTTGAAACTACCCAAACTTTCTGTACATTGTATAAACAATGTTTTTTGAAACATGTGAACATCAATTAAATGCATCATAAAAAAATTAATGATGCGAAACATTTATTTTGAATTACACGAACCAATATTAAAATTATATTATTTTTTGAAAAGTTCACGGAGTACATTACTTTGTAAAGCGGGAATATTTTGGAAGTGTCGTAGACATTTTCCTGAATGCTGTAAACATTGTTTTAAAATTAAGCTAACCGGTGCTTTACACTGATTAGCATATTTCAAATTCCTTGTTTAATAAAATTGTAGGTAAATTTATATTTCTGAATATATGTATTTATAATATTTTCGAAAATATGAAATGAAAAGGCAAATTAACCTGCGAAGCTACTTGGGCCAGCCCATTAGTAGCGATGTTGTAGCGAGGGGAGTTTGTGTCTCGCTCTGGGCGAGACACAGCTGCTCCCCTCCGACAAACGCCCGATAGCTTTTCAGCGCTTGCACGTCGGCCGTGTAACGAAATCAACACTATGTCTTCCTTGTTGCGAGAGGCATGCTTCTCTTGCGTCTGGCAGTGGTACTCCGTCAGTGGTGTTTTTTCAGAAACTACCAAGGAGCAGTTATGTGAAGCTACTATGGACCGGTATGAACTGGTTTTAGAAGCTTTTGAAGTCTTTTTCTTCCTTGTGTCTTTTCTCTATCGGTTTTCTTTTCGTAAATTTTGTCTTTCTCAACTCGTTTTTCCCTTCATATTTCAAAGACATGTTGAATTGTTTTTCAAATAAACGTTGAACATTTACAGATTGAACTTTTTGAAAAACATGCAAATATTTTTTAAGTGTTAGATATTTTTTACTCGATGGCATGAACATTTTTATAAAACTATGCGAAGAAATTTTGAAAAATTGATGAAACCTAATGTTAAACACGCTTATATTTCCTTAAATGACATGAACAATTTTTGAATGGTACGAATATTTTTTAGAAATTATGCTTTTTGCATTATCATGGATACTTTTTAAAAATTTCATGAACACATTTTAAATGCGTGTGCATTTTCTTATATTGTCTGAAGTTTTTTAAAAATTGTGCGTACATTTTTTACAATGTCATATACATATTGTTAAACGCATGATAAAAATTTTAATATGTTGAACTTTTTTTATTATATAAACATTTTTAAAATTTAAATGATTAAAATTTTACATACATGAACATTTTTTAGCGAGAGGTGAACTTTCTAAAACTTGAAGTATATTACTCCCTCTATAAAGAAATATAAGAGCGTTTAGATCACTAACACTCTTCTATTTCTTTACAGAGGGAGTAATTATTTCATCTGGATTTAAAGCTTTCAAAATAAAATAAAAATAGAAAAATTGTCTTGAGACAAGATGTTCTTCCATCTGGCAATAGGCACAAAAAAAAACTAGACGGGCCCTCAAAGAAAAGACATAGCTGTCTAGCAAACCATCCTGCGATGTCCATCTTTAAAATTCCCAAAAAAGTTGCAAAAGAATTATGTATGCGATATCTCGTTTTTTGTTGGGTGATGATGCAACTGACAAGAGGATGCGCTGGTTCACCGGTGGAAAATGTGCATTCCAAAAAAACAAGGAGGGATGGGGTTTGGAGATATTCACTGTTTTAATTTGGCATTGTTGGCTAAACAGACTTGGAGACTAATTGATAATCTTGATTCTCTGTGTGTGATGATTCTAAAGGTGAAATACTTTCCCGATGTAGATCTTATGGATACTACCCTAAAGAAAAAAAGCTTCGTATACATGGTAAAGCATTACGGCTGGAGTGGAAGCCCTGAAACTTATGGAGAGTGAGTGATCAGAGGCGGAGCTACGTTGGGGGAAAACCAGGCCATGGACCGCCCAACATAGCAATAAATACAATGAAGATTCAGCGGGTCGCAAGAGAAATTTTTGTGAGGTCCGGTTTAACTGGTCCGTCTGGCCTGCCCAACATATTTACCGTAGTTCCGCCACTGTGGGTGATGGAGTTAAAATAAAGATTTGAAAGATGAATGGATCCCACAGTCTCCAACAAGGAAGGTCATAACTGTTTGAGGAAACCAGCTTCTATCTCGTGTGTGCAACCTGATTTTGATCCTGCGACAGGAGACTCGGATGAACAGCTTGTCAGGCAAACCTTCTGGCAGGTGGACGCCCAACGTATTCTTGCAATTCCATTACCTTTACATGAGATGAGCGATTTTCTGGCTTGGAATCTAACAAGAACAGGAGCTTTTATGGTGCGATCTGCGTACCATGGAATCCGGAAGTCCCAGTTCGGCAGCAGAATTCGGAAGAGCCATCTAACCAAAAAGATACATGGGATACAATCTGGAGCTTATTTTGTCCATCTAAGATTTTTTTTTTATTTGGAGGATATAAAAATTAATTCAGGTTGCCCAGCGTGCAACTTAGGGCCGGACAACATCAGCATCTGTTGTTTGAATGCAAGCTAGCTGCGAATGTGTGGAAAATGCTAGGCGTGGATGATATGATCAAACAGGTCATCGGGGTGGACCGGGCTGGAGAAGTAATACTTGAACACTTGTTGTGCTTGAAGGATCATGAAGTTCATATCCGGGGCCTCCCTAAATTGAGAGAACAGTAACCACTGTCGCATGGTACATGTGGTATGAAGGGCGGAAATTAACTCATGGAGAGACCACCCAAACAGCAGCTCAAATCAGTTTTGCCGTGAGAGGACTAGCAGCGAACTACGTTATCTCTTGTACGTCCAAAGCTAAACAGAAGGTAGGCGGGTGGAGTAGACCAAGGTACGGATATGCTAAATTGAATGTGGGCGCTGGATTTGATATGGATACACTTGAAGGATCGGTGGGAGCCGTCCTTCGTGATCACAATGGCACGTTCGTTGCTGTTGCAAACGAAAAATAGACATATGATTTGATTCATTTAGCAGAGTCTGTTGCAGTAAGATTTGGAATGAATCTTGCCCGTACTGCTGGATGTAACAAGATTGAAATCAACTCCCCCGTACTGCTGGATGTAACAAGATTGAAATCAACTCCGACAGTATAGAGGTGATTGAAGCTCAAAACGAGGGCAACTCTTTTTCAGTTGCTAGTGCTATATTTGATGATTTTTATTTCATGTCATTAGATTAGAATTAATGTCATTTATGAACACTGTAATAGAGAGAGCAATCAAGTAGCTCACGATCTCACGAATCGGCTAGGTTAGCTAAGTTTTCTCCCCTGGTTGTTGGATAGATACTGCCCCTAGTGCGGTTATTCATTGCTTTCAAGCGATGCCACTATTTTGATAAATCAATGAAGGAGAAGATAGTTGTCAAAAAAAGCTGTCTAAATCTAGTCTCCAATGCATCAGTGAAATCCATAAGTATATGATTTTCTTCTGAATCATGCGAAGTTATTCATTCTGATGGCGAGAGATCAAGTCCAAGACATGGAAACATAATAAAGAGAGAGAATAAACACAGAAAGAACGGGACGTAGGCCTGATCACTAAAACGGGCAGAGCTAGCTACTGACGATCACCAAAAGAACCCAAGAACAGCCTCCGACGCTCACTCAAGACTTCTACTGCCACGAGAACGGGAGGGACGGCGACGTGCCCTCCGAGGAGCCATCGGCGCCGACGTGGAAGATCCCGTGGCAGTTCATCTCATTGTCGTTGGAGCTCGGGACCAGCGCGCCGCCGGCGTTGAGCTGCTCGCCGTCCATGCCGCCGGGGAAGGCGGCGAAGCCGGTGGCGGCGCTGGAGGCCTGGGAGCAGGCGAACCAGGAGGAGCTGCCGAACTGCTGCAGGTTGGGGACGGAGGGGATGTGCTCGCTGGGACGGACCATCCGGCTGACGTCGACGCTGGAGGAGTTGGCCGGGGATGACAGAAGAGAGAGAGCACAGTCGGAGTCGAGCACGTGCGTCAACTGTCCATCGGAGAACATCTTGTTGCTGCTGCTGCTCTCAGGCGGCGGCGGCGGCGGAGGCGCGACGGCTTTGAGGAGAGGCTGGCACACGGGTGGGATCTCGAGGGCCGGCGCGCCCGTGCTGAAGCTCATCTGATCTCCTTCGTGCAGGAAGGGAAAGCGCCGGCCTTCCTTGGAGTAGGACGACGAAGAGCCGGCGAAATTGATCTGGTGAGTGGTGGTGTAGTATGGATTGCTGTCCTCGGATTTGATGATCCCGGACCAGCTTGGCTCTGGCCTTGGAGCGGAGAAGGACGCGAACCTTGTCCCTGAATTTGAATACAGACCTGAACGGCCATCATGAAACGAGCATCAGACTCTGTAGTATTCAAATGTAGCAGAAATGAAAAAGACTGAAAATGCAGCATTGTGCAATCACCCTACTAATTCGAATATTCAGTTTACAATGTGCTCTTGTAAACCCCTGATTTATATTATAGTCACCATGTTACTCAATATCATCCATATCAAATGAATCTGATGCTAGAGAGGGCAAAAAAAAAAGGTATATAAAGCCATCCGATGTTCGCTGTCCGGGTTGCAGGATGTGTGGGATGATGTATACAGAGCAGTATGTATATTTTATCGTCTTATACAACAACAACAGTCGTAGATCCATGCAAAATGCAGGTCAAGCTTATTATCAGTTGGAGAGGAGAAAATATGTCCCATGTAAGCACGAGCATTTTACCGAGGGTTTTGCATTTGAACTAATATAATACGTAGTACTTTATAACAGAAATTTCTAAATCTGAGGTTACTATATAATTTGTTCATTTCAGCAATCGACAGGCTGACAAAAAGTATAATAGTAGTTAAATAGGAAAAATACCTTGTTGGGTTGTCATAAAGCTCCCAGAATTCATGCTGTCAACCTGTGGCTTCCTGCGGCGCCTGTTGTGCCCATCAAGGCGCTTTCTACAGCTACGCTTGGCCTCATCAAACTCCGCAAGCAAGTGGAATCTAAAAGAAACAAAAATTAATGGTAAGAAACACAAACATTTAAAAGTAGTCAACATATTGACCCATTTAATTGTAAATCAGCATCATCCTTAATGGCATATTGACCCTGTTAATGACACCCTAAACATATATGATTGTTGTAGCAGGAAGAGAGAAAATCACAACACATTTGAAGGCCCATGGGTAAAGAACCTTGCACAACCTCGATATAAGAAAATAAAACTACTCCAAATGTCTTATCACTCCCATAATACAGGCAAGTGCTACAAGGACACATGATATCCGGCCATGGTGGACAAACAAGCACTATAAGCCAAGACCTAAGTATGGCATTCATGATCAGAGAGAATTTACACACCCATTATGCTTAAAATATGCAAAAAAAATGACCCCATCACTATTCTGATTCTGAAAAAATAATATGCTCTGATACAATAAGGCACGTGGAAAATCAAAAGCTGCAAGGACCAAGCAGAGTGTCCTGAATATTTATTTGCTCGACATTAAAACAGAACACAGATTCCATGAAGAAAAGAGTACACACACGCGCAGCTGGACCACTCGGATTTGAATGCGTCAGTTAACAAAATTCAGTGCATGGGGGCTTCACTTTACAAAAGCTTTCTACTGGGCCTGCAAAGCGCTGCAAATTAGTGCAACTCCTGTTGGACATTTGGACTACGGTATAGGTTCCAACAGGTGTATGGCAGTGTGGCACCAGCCTGTAGGAACACTGAAGGAGTACAGTATGGTGATCCAAATTTTTGCTCCACTGGGCGCACTATTGCCTGATTGTGTGTCTGATAGGTACGCAATCATTGGAATCGCGCCCCCACTGATTATAAAAATTTTAGGAGAAGACGACCAAATGATTGATGGGTAATTTTTTTGTATTCTTTAAACTTTGAAGGCACATGATGCAGAGTTGGTGTGAAATGAACCTGGGAAAATGTACAGTACAAAAACATGTGAAACTGGAGGCATTTTTTCCCCATTTTCACATCTTTTTGTACATACCATATCTGACAGACATACCTCAGTTTTTATGTCAAGTCTAGAAATATAAAATGAAAATGTTTCAAATACATGAACACTTAAGCTAGAAAGGAATGCGCATAGCAAGAAGCCAAGAACATTAAGTGCAAGTTACTCCAATAATTCTATCTGTTCAATAATGGAAGAACAAGGTTCTTACTGGAGTATTTGAAAAAGCCACAAGTTAGATTCTGAAGGAGTGTGGCTTTTGTTGTATACTAACATTAAGTGCAAGTTACTCCAATAATTCAGCTAACCGATGAATAGTACTAGAACATCCAAGACAATCCAAGACATTCAAAGACAACCGGCTCCACCAAAATGCAAAAATGTGGAACCTATTTTGCAACGGTGTTTCAAGAATTGGTCTAGTGGTCCCAGTATCTCATGTGGAAAAAACAAGGCTAATAACAAGAGGCAGTCATGGCAGATGAGGTAGGCCGGTTTCTGGCCAAGAATTTAAGAAAACAGGTCATGTGTTCAGCAACATCTTTAAAGAGTGAACAGCCCACACACAACAAATACTGCTGCACACAATAACCACGAGTAAACCGAAAGAATTCCTATGGATCTGGTGGTTACTACTAATTCAGCAATGGGGGCAATCATGTCAGGCATGGGGCTCACCGCTCAGTCCATAAACCACCCCAAGGGCAAAATGGGTTGATCCTATAAAGTACATATGGTTAACCGTAGCCGGATTACACAGATTAACTTCTTGACTCCCCGGTTGGTTCAAAATATGTGATAGTTTCTGGGGACTCTACAGCAGAGCATTGCACCACTTTTATTTAGCCAGAATAAAAGTAGTACTACATCCGTCCATAATAAGTGTCGTAGTCTTAAACCAACCCCAGTTCAAAACTGCGACACTTATTTTGGATCGGAGGGAGTAATATCTTTGTCAATGTCATGGGAAATAGTTGCACAAATTACGCTCCACTCTTCAATTTCAAACCAGAACAATGGAAAAGAAGATAGAGAAGCAATGGATCTGGTGGTTACTAATTCAGCAAGGGGAGGCAATCGTGTCAGAGATGGGGCCTACTGTTCAGTCAATAAACCACCTCAAAGGCAAAATGGGCTGATCCTCAAGTACCTACGGTTAACCGTGGTTTACACACAGAAAAAAAAACTGTGGTTTACACAGATTCACTTCTTACCACCTTTTACCTCCGTCCCAAATTATTTGTCTTAAATTTGTCTAGATATGAATTTATCTAACACTAAAACATGTTTAGATACATCCGTGTCTACACAAATCTAAGACAGGGTGCAGTTCGTTTAAAATCTGTGCTGATTTTTTTGTCAGAGTAAAAGTGGTACTAATATAATATATTTGTCAATGTCACAAATTATACTCTAATATTAAACTCGAAAATAAAAGAAGTAATATATTTGTCAATGTCACAAATTATACTCCACTCGTAAACTTCAAACCAGAACTCTTTTTTTTTCAAAAAAGGGAAGAATCCAATGGCAGGTTTGAAAATGTGGCAGCTAGCTAATAATAAAAAGGACTGCTCCATCTGATCTTTGGCACATGGAGTGCATCAGCCACTTTTCACTGGTAATAATTCACACCCGTGGGCTAGAAAGTTACCAGTGCAAAAGTAGGAAAATGGGAGGGCTATGATTCAGGTATACAACAGGTTGCCAAAGTAAAAAAAAAAAACTTAGGGGTACTTGACCCATATGAAAAGGCTGAAAAGTTAGTGCCGGATAAAGGAAAAGTTACTGGTGCATCCCTGAAACCGAACAGTGAGACATGCTCAGCTCATTCTCACCACCCCCTACTGATTCTACCAGTAGCAGTGCTCCTTGCTTGGAATGGGAGTAACTGGTTGTTAATTTGAGCCAAAGAGAAAGGCAAAGCCAGGGCCTAGGAAAGAACTGGCTTGGATTTGCCTTTCCACTTTGAACAAAGGGATGGGAATGATGATCAGCGGTAATAAAAAGGGAAAAAAATGGTGTGCAGTCAATCAATTTTACCATTGCGGCAGCATCACAATCGAGCCGATGCGACCGTGCGAATGGGCTGAATTGAGTGTTGGTAATAGGAATCGCGGGAATTTTGCGATTTTGGCGGGTGGGATGGGTGTTTGTTGGTTGGTTACCTGCTGCACTGCTGGCAGAAGCGCATCTCGCGGCCGGCGACGACGACGAGGGGCGTCTTGGAGTGCGCCTCGCACACCTTGTGCCGCCGGTGGTAGTCGCGGCACTTGCTCAGGTCGGCCTTGCAGCCGTCCACGGCGCACGACGGGCAGTGCCCCGCCCCCGCGCCGCCGGCCCCCGGGCGCGGCCGCTTCAGCGGGCTCGCCGACGGCACCACCGCCGCGGCGTTCGACGCCGACGCCGACAAGGACGCCGCCGGGCCATTCGCCGCCGCCGCCGCCGTCGCCACGGGTGGCTGCTTCATCGCGCCGTCCGCCGCGGGGCCGAACTCCCCCAGCCCGCCCAGCTTGAGGTCAACCGAGCACTCGGGGCGGCCCGGCGGCCCGCGCGCGGCCGCGGCAGCGATGCCCGCCGCGGCGGGAGCGGCCATGGCCGGCACCCCGTCGTGCTCCAGCTCGGCCAGGTCCCAAGAGCCCGGCATCTTGAGATCCCAATCCATGCCGCTCGCTCGCTTGCTCACTCACTCACCAGCCAGAGCAAGCTAGCAAGCAGCCGCACCGTCGCCCCTGACGCTTCTTGGCCACCACAGACCTTTCTCTCTCTCTATCTCAGGGTCAGGTAAACTGCTCGCCGGTTTGTCCCCTCCCTCCGGCCGGCCCCCTCACTCCGCGACGAAGGAAGCTAGCAACCAAGCAAGAATCATTGCGCGGTGACCACCATCGCACCGGAGGCGAACAAACGGAAGCGCGAGCAGAGCGCGGACGTGCAGAGGGGCATGCAGGCAGCTGCGGCCTATCCCCGATAGGGATGGGGGGAGTGGAGGCAGCAGAGCAGAGCGCACAGACGCGCGAGCGAGTAGCGAGACAAGGAAGGTAGCGCCAAGGGAGTGGGAGGCAGTCAGTACATGCTCGCAGAGGCAAGTGCGGCAGGTGTGTGGGATGGAGCAGGGACAGCCATGGATGGGAGAACTACTAGCGAGTGGTGGTGGGGGTGGTGGAGACTAGTCTCTTCTACTTCTGCTAGTAGGGGAGGACAAAATTACTGTTCTGACCCTTAAGGCAAACTAAATCCCGATTTAACCTCGTTCCGAAAAAAATTTCGTTTCTGACCTTTTCTGGTGACGCCAAGGTCCCTGGCGTCTGGGTTACGAAGCAGACGCCGGGGTCCCT
>NC_041389.1:484393400-484401827 GCF_002162155.2 Triticum dicoccoides | reverse complement strand
TCCCTGGCGTCTGCTTCGTAACCCAGACGCCAGGGACCAGGCGGGCAGGCGGGCAGTGCGGGTCAGGGGCCAGACGCCAGGGACCCCGGCGTCTGCTTCGTAACCCAGACGCCAGGGACCTTGGCGTCACCAGAAAAGGTCAGAAACGAAATTTTTTTCGGAACGAGGTCAAATCGGGATTTAGTTTGCCTTAAGGGTCAGAACAGTAATTTTGTCCGGGGAGGAATTTTGTCCAGTAGGGGAGGGGCGGAGGAGGGGGGCGGTGCATATTGCATAGCGGGAGTAACAATATTTTGATTAACAGTTTATTGCTTGCTGATGGCTACTAGCAGAAGCCATTTCTTGGTCTTGATCAATCGCCTGAAAGGGATTCCAGAGGAGGAGGGGCAATGAATGGGTGAATGGGGTCGCCATGCCTCTCAGCGCCATGTTCTCACCCTTTAACGCCAGCATGGAAGCCTTGTGCTGCAATTATTGGGGGCGGGCTGGGTTTGGTTTGGGGTTTGGGGGCTTCGCTTTCCCTTTCTTGGCGCCTCAACAAAGGTGTGGGTGTGGGTTAGTGACCGCTAATGAGCCCTAGTTAGCATCTCATGGTCTAGCTAGATTGTGGTTTTGCTCAAATCTAAAGCTAGATCTCCTTGAAAGTTGAAACAAAGTAGGAATTTTCATAGGAAAAGAGTCTTGTAGTTTTCCTATGATGCCTTTTTGATCGTAGGTGGACGGTTCTTTGTCCGGCCCTCACGTTTTCGCTTCTTCTGAGAAGTTCGACGCAACATGTGTCTTTGTCTTTCGTCTTCTTGCTCGTGAAGAAACGGTTGCTTCCGTGTTCTTGTGGAGCATCCAAACGGCCATGTTGCGCGCATTCCATGTTTAGATCAGTAATCCAGAAAACATGACATTTAATTCCCGTGGCCGGTGGTTTTTCTATCATACCTTCTATTCTAAACGTACAATAGTTGTAATTTAAAAAGTGTTTCCATTGTTTTCGCCCCATGTTCACGACGACAAAATGGCCATGTGACCCACATGTCAGAGGGATAAAACTTTTTTTACGGAGGCGGAGGGATAATTGTTGACTTCTGATTCGTTGTTAACTACATCGCTTCGTGACGAGTTAGTGCCGTATTATGACGTGTAAATCAAGCCTCTTTAATAGTTAGAGATACTCTTGATGTTGAGAGACATATGTGGTTTCAACATCCTAGGCGGTAGGCATGACGAGGAGGCGACGGCAGTTTAGAGGGCAAGCCTAGTTTCTCTCCTTGATTGACAATGGTGATCACATGTTCAAACCTGGGTTGCCACGGAGCTCAGCTCAGGCGGTTAGCATGACGAGCTTGTGACATGCATGCCGTTTTTATCATGTGCAGCTTTCTCTTCTGCTCGCCTCCTGAATCTTTGCCCACCACTGCACAGTTAATTCACTGTGAAATTTATCCATGCCCTGGAAACTTCTTTTCTTCTTGTGCATAAACTCCCTTTGTTGCAGGAGGCACCATGCAGTTGCACCAATTAATAAACTCTTGTTCACAACGAAAACCTGAAGCAGCCCTGTGTAATTATTAAATTCTGGGATGGGTGTAGATTGTAGACCACACAGCCCAACTCTGACTGCATGGAAAAAAGATATTCCCTGAGCAAACTTGCACTTGCACCCATTATTTTAACACTACTTTAATCTCCCCCAAGATACGCCCCCTCTATCCAGGCTTTTGGCCTGATCCGTTTGGTCTGAAAAAAACAGTAGCCGGGAGATGGTCCAATTATCCGCGACAGGTACATCGTTGATCAATTTTATACGTATATTATATTACTGTATGCCGTTAGATTAGCATTTTGTCGCCACACTGCATCATGCGCGCCAACTTGGGAGTTTGGTGGTTTTCATACACTCCACGTCATGGAACATTATTTGTAAACTGTAACAAGGAAAACAATGCTATATATTGCAGTATAGTGTTTGAATGTGCTTGGTTGGAAGGGAGCCTAGCTTGTGGCTCCTCGGGCTCGGGGACATGATATGCATGGGCTCGTTTGCTTGTTTGTTTGCTCCTTTTAGGTGTTCTTGAGTTGTGGTGGAGTGGAGTGTAGGGATGAGGAGATCTAGAAAGGAAATGTAATAACAATGGGATGTGAGATGATAGGTGAAAGATTGCACTACCATGATAGGTGAAAGATTGTGCTACCATGATGGGCCACCTTGTAGCTGTAGGGAGCCTTTAATTTGCCAAGACATATCAGGTGTGGATTGGTTGGTTGGAAAACTTTCTACTGCTACCATTGAGGGTGTATCATGTGCACTCGGACTATGTGGTGCAACTAATGTACTGGTGTGCATGTTTGTGGCATGGTGCATGTTTGTGCTCTCTATGTGCTCAAACACAACTGTTTTTTCGAAAAGATGTGCTCAAACACATGTATGTGCCGTAACATTTAGAATAAAGAGATATTGAAGTTGTATCCACGACTTGTATAAACGAATTTGCGCTATCAAAATGTTGGGAACTTTAAGTTGCTTTGGTCTAATTTATTTTGTGAAGCTTGT
The DNA here is from genome assembly GCF_002162155.2 of Triticum dicoccoides. Taxonomy (NCBI): domain Eukaryota; kingdom Viridiplantae; phylum Streptophyta; class Magnoliopsida; order Poales; family Poaceae; genus Triticum; species Triticum dicoccoides. The sequence continues at coordinate 484,399,282 of NC_041389.1, read as the reverse complement.
GTATAGAACCCAAGTAATCCGAGCTATGCCTTGAAATATACATTAATATCTGTCGAGATTCAATCGTGTGAACGAAGGGAAATGTTTTCAGCATCGACAAACACCGCTTCAAAATTACCCGATGCCAGAGACCGCACATGGCTTTTACTCCCTTGTTTCATAGTCCCGTATTTTTCCCTCACTTATTTCTGTCATAAGTGTTGGTCCTTGCCAATGATTGCCAACCAAGCATGTCCACAAACGCATTTGGCGTTTGGCCCCCGATATATGAAAAATTCAGGTGGGGAAGTCTCCCCACGCGTAAATTCAAAAACGAAAACACATTTGAAGGAACAACCATGTCGTATGAGTGAAACTGATGGCGGTTATCAAGAAGTCAGAAGTGATTAGGTCCATAGAGCTCTAGGACAATCCAACGAGAACCATTTTGGTTTCGAATCCAATCCTCCTCAGATTATTGACACAGTTCAAATCTTCAAGGCTAACAAAAAAATTGCCGACTCTATTTTTCGATAAGAGGGGCCTCTTGGCTCCTATTTCCAAATTGAAGTCATACGAAGTAAGGAGTGCAAACACCTTGGTATACAACCACATCATAGGGGTGCTAGAACTAGAACCAACCATATGGCACACAACCATCTATCAAGCCCGCAAGCACGAAAAAAGAAGGGACCGAATCACATCAACAACAAGTTCCTCGCAGTCTAGCTACCAAAAGAGATAATTGCAAAAAAGTCATTTTTATGAATAGCTAGAAACACATTGGCTTTTACTATCAGCCCCAGTCGTGCCCACGCTTGAAATCTTTGTGTGTCACTTGAGCAAGCCTCATAGACACTAGTTGTAGCATGCTTTATATTCCTATTTTCTAGGACGATCAACGAGCAAGAAGACACCCCAGAGAGAAAATGACATTTGTTGGGTCAGCAAAACGAATCCCTTGAAAACAAACTTCTTTCTTGTTTTCCGAATTATACAGTAAAGAAACCATTTTTTGGCAAAAATGAAAATATGCTGGGGGAGGGGGGGGGCACAACTTTCCAGAAGAGCCTAAATAAGGAGCGGAGGGAAATAAGTGATTAATGCTTTCATCATTGTCAAACCTCACATTTCTTACTATCCTCCAAACATTTTCTATTTGAATCATCTTTGCACAGGGCCCTCTTCTTGATGACAAACCAAGAAAAAAGGCTCAACTTCCAGAGATATCTTCGTTTTCCATAAGACCGGGAAAACAACTTGTCACGCGACAAGACATTGGCACAAGGATTAAATAGAAAAGACCTAAAAGCAGTGAGAAGCCATTTTACTTTGTCTGGTTCTTCGGACAGAATAACCTGATCACTTTCGCCAACTCTATTACTTCCTTCGGTTGAATTTATAAGTTGGGCACGGATTTTAGGTCTTTATTTGACAAGAAAAAATTAATACATGCCAAAAAATATATTTAGATTTGCAATTGAATGAATTTATAAATAACTACTTTTATAACATATTATACATATTTTCTAAATTGAATAGGAGACCTAAGAAACCTAAGCTCAACCTTTGAAAACAACTGAAGGAAGTCCTAATGCTAGAGTAATAAGTGCATTTGAAGGATAAAACACTACACTTGTGCCTACGAGGCTATGTTGCCTATGGACAGGGTAGGCAATGATCTGGATGCTAACTAATCGGTGGAGCGTCAATTTGAAATGAAGAATTGATGCGTAGGACTAGCCCAATCATCCGCTAATGCAATAAATGGAGATTTACATGATGTCTTTGCTGCGCAATATATGTAACCGTCCTTTTTTCCAGGGAAATATATGTAACTGTCGAACAATAGAAGTCCTTGTAAAAATTTATATGTTCAGTTACAATTAATGGGTATGATTTCTTTTTTCGAGAGGCAAGTGTAATTTAAATTTTTGTGACATGGTGCATGTTTGTGCTCTCTATGTGCTCAAACGTTATTGTTCTTCAAAAAGATGTGCTCAAAACACATGCATGTGCCATAACATTTAGAATAAAATATATGGTATCCGCTTGTAAACAGTAGTCAACTATATCCCGCTCTTGTTTGTTTTGTTGTTATATCACAACTGCAAAATAATCCTATTGAAGTATTACAACATCTTGCCTACATACGCATCGATGAAACTAAAGTTTCTTGTGAGCCCCCACCCCCACCCCCCTTGTGATTGCGTATGTGATGTTCCCTTCTTTACCGTTCCCATCCCATTGATAAATCCAGCAATATATACCATACAAGGCTACAACGCTGCAATATTAAGAAAAAAACATTATTGAAGTAGTATCCATGACTTGTATAAATGACTTTGCGCTATTGAAATGTTTGAAACTTTAAGTTGCTTGGGTCTAATTTATTTTGTGAAGTTGGCTTCTAGAACCCAAATTATCTGAGCTAAACCTTGCAAATATACATTAATATTTGTGGATTCAATCAAGTGAACAAAAGAATTTTCAGCATCGACCAACGTCACTTCAAAATTACCCGATGTCAGAGACCGCACATGGCTTTTACTCACTTGTTTCATAGTCCCGTATTTTCCCCTCACTTATTTTTGTCAAAGTGTTGGTCCTGGCCGATGATTGCCAATGGAGCATGTCCACAAACACATTTGAAGGAACAATCATGTGGTATGAGTGAAAATGATGGCAGTTGTCAAGAAGTCAAAGGTAATCAGGTATGTAGAGCTCTAGGACAATCCAATGAGAACCATTTTGGTTTCCAAACCCCATCCTGGATTATCGACATAGTTCAAATCTTCAAGGCTAACAATAAAACTGTCAAGTCTATTTTTTGATAAGAGGGGCAGGGGCCTCTTGGCCCCCATTTTCAAAATGGAGTCATACGAAGTAAGGAGCAACAATGCACTCCTAGGTATACGACCAAATCATAGGCGTGATAGAACTAGAACCAGCCATATGGCACACAACCATCTATCAAGCCCGCAAGCACCAAAATAGAAGGAAACTGAATCACCTCGACAACAAGTTCCTTGCAGTCTACCAAAAGAGATAACTACACAAAATGGTTATTTTTATGAATACCTGGAAGCACATAGGCTTTTTACTATGGCCCCAGTAGTGCCCACGGCTGAAGTCTTCGTGTGTCACCTAAGCAAGCCTCCTAGATACCATAGCTTGCTTTGTATTTATCTTTTCTAAGACGATTAATGAGCCAGTAGGGAGCCCAGAGAGAAATGAAAATTGTTGGGTCGCCAAGAGGAATCCCTTGAAAACAATACATTTTTCTTGTTTGCCAGACAACAAAAAAGACCTACAGAACGAATATAAATTACACCTCTATCTTTGCCAGTATAGCTAGGCAAAAAATTCTAGCAGAAATGAAAATATGCCCCGGGGGGGCTAGGTATGTAGCGCGGGAAAATAAGCGATCAATGCTTTCATCATTGTCAAACCTTATATTTCTTACTATTCTCCAAATCTTTTCTACTCGAACTATCTTTGACCAGGGCCCTCTTCTTCATAACTAATTAAGAAAAAAGGCTCAACTTTCAGAGATATCTTTGTTTTCCTTAAGTATGGGAATACAACTTGTCGTACAACAAGACATTGGTACAAGATTTAATAAAAAAGACCCAGAAGTAGTGAGAAGCGATTTTACTTTGTCTGGTTCTTCGGATAGAATAACCTGATCACTTTCGCCAACTTTATTTCTTCCTCTGGTTGGATTTATAAGTTGGGCATGCATTTTAGGTCTTTATTTTATGATAAAAAATTATTACATGTTAAAAAATATATTTAGATTTGCAATTGAATGAATTTTCTAAATAGTTGTTTTTATAACATATTATACATATTTTCTAAATTTAGGAAATCTAAAAATCTATGCTCAACCTATGAAAACAACCGACGGAAGTCGTAATACTAGCGTAATAAATGCAGTTGGAGGATAAAACACTACAGTCGTGCCTACGAGGCTATGTTGCCTATGGACGGGGTATGCAATGATCTGGATGCTAGCTAATCGGTGACGCGTCAATTTGACATGACGAATTGACACGTTGGAGTGGCCCAATCATCACCTAAAACTTGCAAGAAATGGAGATCTACATTATGCCTTTGTTGCGCAATGTAACTATCTTTTTTTCGAGGAAATATATGTGACTATTGAATAGTAGAAGTCCTTGTAAACATTTATATATTAAGTTACAATTAATGGGTCTGATTTCTTCTTTTTGTTTCTCAAGAGGCAAGTGCAATTTAAATTTTTGTGACGTGGTGCATGTTTGTGCTCTCTATGTGCTCAAACCCCTGTTTAACAATTCATCTAATTAACCAGTTAACTTGCCGATTAATCCTTACTCTCACGGTCACAGAGTAGCCGATAAACTGATAAAGCATCCGATTAATTGATTAAATGACCGATTAACTTGCCGATTAGCCTATTAATCCCTTACTCGCCAGCCAACCTAGCAGCTACCAGTTAATGATTTCCTCAACAATGGCTCAAACGTTACTATTCTTCAAAAACATGTGCTCAAAACACATGCATGTGCCGTAACATTTAGAAAATATATGGTATCCGCTTGTAAACTGTAGTCAACTATATTTCGCTCTTGTTTGTTTTGTTGTTATATCACAACTGCAAATAATGATATTCAAGTATTCTAACATCTTGCCTACATACGCATCGATGAAACTAAAGTTTCTTGCAATATTATATTGGCGCGATGTGCAGCTACAACTTGCTAGCACACCATCACACACGGGAGATATAATCCCCCCCCCCTTGTGATTGCGTATGTGATGTTCCCTTCTTTACCGTTCCCATCCCATTGATAAATCCGACAATATATATACCATACGAGGCTACAACGCTGCAATATTAAGAAAAAAACAACATTATTGAAGTAGTATCCACGACTTGTATAATTATGACTTTGTGCTATCGAAATGTTGGAAACTTTAAGTTGCTTGGGTCTAATTTATTTTGTGAAGTTGGTTTCTAGAACCCAATTATCTGAGCTACACCTTTCAAATATACATTAATATTTGTGGATTCAATCATGTGAACAAAAGGATTTTCAGCATCGACCAACGTCACTTCAAAATTACCCGATGTCAGAGACTGCACATGGATTTTACTCACTTGTTTCATAGTCCCGTATTTTTTCCTCGCTTATTTTTGTCATAAGTGTTGGTCCTTGCCGATGATTGCCAATGGAGCATGTACACAAACACATTTGAAGGAACAATCATGTAGTATGAGTGAAAATGATGGCAGTTATCAAGAAGTCAAAGGTGATCAGGTATGTAGAGCTCTAGGACAATCCAATGAGAACCATTTTGGTTTCCAAATCCCATCCTCGGATTATCGACATAGTTCAAATCTTCAAGGCTAACAAGAAAAATGTCGACTCTATTTTTCGATAAGAGGGGGAGGGGCCTCTTGGCCCCCATTTTCAAAATGGAGTCATACGAAGTAAGGAGCAACAATGCACACCTTGGTATACGACCAAATCATAGGGGTGATAGAACTAGAACAAGCCATATGGCACACAACCATCTATCAAGCCCGCAAGCACCAAAATTGAAGGAAACTGAATTGCCTCGACAACAAGTTCCTTGCAGTCTACCAAAAGAGATAACTACACAATAAGGTCATTTTTATGAATAGCTGGAAGCACATAGGCTTTTTACTGTGGCCCCAGTAGTGCCCACGCCTGAAGTCTTTGTGTGTCACCTAAGCAAGCCTCCAAGATACCATAGCTTGGTTTGTATTTATCTTCTCTAGGACGATCAATGAGCCAGCAGGGAGCCCAAAGAGAAATGAAAATTGTTGTGTCGCCAAGAGGAATCCCTTGAATACTTTTTTCTTGTTTTCCAGACTACAAAAAGAAATGAAA
>NC_041389.1:484390964-484393234 GCF_002162155.2 Triticum dicoccoides | reverse complement strand
CACGGAAATGTAAGTGAACAATGCTTTCATCATTATCAAACCTTATATTTCTTACTATCCTCCAAATCTTTTGTACTCGAACTATCCTTGACCAGGGCCCTCTTCTTGATAACTAATTAAGAAAAAAGGCTCAACTTTCAAAGATATCTTTGTTTTCCTTAAGAACAGGAATACAACTTGTCGTACAACAAGACATTGGTACAAGGATTTAATAAAAAAGACCCAGAAGCTGTGAGAAGCCATTTTACTTTGTCTGGTTCTTCGAACAGCATAACCTGATCACTTTCGTCAACTCTATTTCTTCCTCTGGTTGGAATTATAAGTTGGGCACACATTTTAGGTCTTTATTTTATATGAAAAATTTATTACATGTTAAAAAATATATTTAGATTTGCAATTGAATGAATTTTCTAAATAATTATTTTTATAACATATTATACATATTTTCTAAATTTAGGAAAGCTAAAAATCTATGCTCAACCTATGAAAACAACCGAAGGAAGTCATAATACTAGCGTAATAAATGCAGTTGGAGGATAAAACCCAACACTCGTGCCTACGAGGCTATGTTGCCTATGGACCGGGTTGGCAATGATCGGGATGCTAACTAATCAGTGACGCGTCAATTTGACATGAAAAATTGACACGTTGGAGTGGCCCAATCATCAGCTAAAACTTGCAAGAAATGCAGATCTACATGATGCCTTTGTTGCGCAATGTAACTGTCTTTTTATCGGGGAAATATATGTGACTGTTGAATAGTAAAAGTCCTTGTAACAATTTATATATTGAGTTACAATTAATGGGTCTGATTTCTTCTTTTTGTTTCTCGAGAGGCAAGTGTAATTTAAATTTTTGTGACATGGTGCATGTTTGTGCTCTCTATGTGCTCAAACGTTACTATTCTTCAAGAAGATGTGCTCAAAACACATGCATGTGCCATAACATTTAGAAAATATATAGTATCCACTTGTAAACAGTAGTCAACTATATTTCGCTCTTGTTTGTTTTGTTGTTATATCACAACTGCAAATAATGCTATTGAAGTATTCTAACATCTTGCCTACATATGCATCGATGAAACTAAAGTTTCTTGCGATATTATTTTGGCGTGATGTGCAACTACTACTTGCTAGCACACCATCACACATGGGAGATATAATCCCCCCCCCCTTGTGATTGCGTATGTGATGTTCCCTTCTTTACCGTACCCATCCCATTTATAAATCCGACAATATATATACCATACGAGGCTACAACGCTGCAATATTAAGAAAAAAACAACATTATTGAAGTAGTATCCGCGACTTGTATAATTATGACTTTGTGCTTTCGAAATGTTGGAAACTTTAAGTTGCTTTGGTCTAATTTATTTTGTGAAGTTGGTTTCTAGAACCCAAATTATCCTAGCTACACCTTTCAAATATACATTAATATTTGTGGATTCAATCATGTGAACAAAAGGATTTTCAGCATCGACCAACGTCACTTCAAAATTACCCGATGTCTGAGACCGCACATGGCTTTTACTCACTTGTTTCACAGTCCCGTATTTTTCCCTCATTTATTTTTGTCATAAGTGTTGGTCCTTGCTGATGATTGCCAATGGAGCATGTACACAAACATATTTGAAGGAACAATCATGTGGTATGAGTGAAAATGATGGCAGTTATCAAGAAGTCAGAGGTGATCAGGTATGTAGAGCTCTAGGACAATCCAATGAGAACCTTTTTGGTTTCCAAATCCCACCCTCGGATTATCGACATAGTTCAAATCTTCAAGGCTAACAAGAAAACTGTCGACTCTATTTTTCGAGAAGAGGGGGAGGGGCCTCTTGGCCCCCATTTTCAAAATGGAGTCATACAAAGTAAGGAGCAACAATGCACACCTATGTATACGACCAAATCATAGGGGTGATAGAACTAGAACTAGCCATATGGCACACAACCATCTATCAAGCACGCAAGCACCAAAATAGAAGGAAACTGAATCACCTCGACAACAAGTTCCTTGCAGTCTACCAAAAGAGATAACTACACAAAAAGGTCATTTTTATGAGTAGCTGTAAGCACATAGGATTTTTACTATGGCCCCAGTAGTGCCCACGCCTGAAGTCTTCGTGTGTCACCTAAGAAAGCCTCCTAGATACCATAGCTTGCTTTGTATTTATCTTCTCTAGGACGATCAATGAGCCAGTAGGGAGCCCAAAGAGAAATGAAAATTGTTGGGTCGCCAAGAGGAATCCCTTTTTTCTTGTTTTCCAGACTACT
>NC_041389.1:484388178-484390576 GCF_002162155.2 Triticum dicoccoides | reverse complement strand
CTCGGAAAAATCAGTGAACAATGCTTTCATCATTGTCAAACCTTATATTTCTTACTATCCTCCAAATCTTTTTTAATCGAACTATCTTTGACCAGAGCCCTTTTCTTGATAACTAATTAAGAAAAAAGGCTCAACTTGCAGAGATATCTTTGTTTTCCTTAAGAACGGGAATTCAACTTGTCGTACAATTGGTACAAGGATTTAATAAAAAAGACCCAAAAGCTATGAGAAGCCATTTTACTTTATCTGGTTTTTCGGACAGAATAACATGATCACTTTCGTCGACTCTATTTCTTCCTCTGGTTAGATTTATAAGTCGGGCATGCATTTTAGGTCTTTATTTATATGAAAAATTTGTTACATGTTAATAAATATATTTAGATTTGCATTTGAATGAATTTTCTAAATAATTGTTTTTATAACATACTATACATATTTTCTAAATTTAGGAAAGCTAAAAATCTATGCTCAACCTATGAAAACAACTGAAGCAAGTCGTAATACTAGCGTAATAAATGCAGTTGGAGGATAAAACGCTACACTCGTGCCTACGAGGCTATGTTGCCTATGGACGGGGTAGGCAATGATCTTGATACTAACTAATCGGTGACGCATCAATTTGACATGACGAATTGACGCGTTGGAGTGGCCCAATCTTCAGCTAAAACTTGCAAGAAATGGAGATCTACATGATGCCTTTGTTGCGCAATGTAACTGTCTTTTTTCGGGGAAATATATGTGACTGTCGAATAGTAGAAGTCATTGTAAAAAACTATATATTTAGTTACAATTAATGGGTCTGATTTCTTCTTTTTGTTTCTCGAGAGGGGAGTGCAATTTAAATTGTTGTGACATGGTGCATGTTTGTGCTCTCTATGTGCTCAAACGTTACTGTTCTTCAAAAAGATGTGCTCAAAACACATGCATGAGCCGTAACATTTAGAATAAAATATGTGGTATCCGCTTGTAAATAGTAGTCAACTATATTCCGCTCTTGTTTGTTTTGTTGTTATATCACAACTGCAAATAATGCTATTGAAGTATTTTAACATCTTGCCTCCATACGCATCGATGAAACTAAAGTTTCTTGCGATATTATTTTGGCGTGATGTGCAACTACTACTTGCTAGCACACCATCACACATGGGAGATATAATTGCCCCCCCCCCATGTGATTGCGTATGTGATGTTCCCTTCTTTACCGTTCCCATCCCATTGATCAATCCGGCAATATATACCATACGAGGCTACAACACTGTAATATTAAGAAAAAACAACAATATTGAAGTAGTATCCACGACTTGTATAATTAAATGACTTTGCGCTATCAAAATGTAGGAAACTTTAAGTTGCTTGGGTCTGATATATTTTGTGAAGTTGGTTTATAGAATCCAAATTATCCGAGCTACACATTGCAAATATACATTAATATTTGTGGATTCAATCATGTGAACAAAAGGATTTTCAGCATTGACTAACGTCACATTAAAATTACCCGATGTCAGAGACCGCACATGGCTTTTACTCACTTGTTTCATAGTCCCGTATTTTTCCCTCACTTATTTTTGTCATAACTGTTGGTCCTTGCCGATGATTGCCAATGGAGCATGTCCACAAACACATTTGAAGTAACAATCATGTGGTATGAGTGAAAATGATGGCAGTTATGAAGAAGTCAGAGGTGATCAGGTCTGTAGAGCTCTAGGACCATCCAATGAGAACCGTTTTGGTTTCCAATCCCATCCTCCGATTATCGACACAGTTCAAATCTTCAAGGCTAACAAAAAAATTGTCGACTCTGTTTTTCTATAAGAGGGGGAGGGGCCTCTTGGCCCCCATTTTCAAAATGGAGTCATACAAAGTAAGGAGCAACAATGCACATCTAGGTATACGACCAAATAATAGGGTTCAATGCACAACTAGGTATACGACCAAATAATAGGGGTGATAGCACTAGAACCAGCCATATGGCACACAACCATCTATCAAGCCCGCAAGCACCAAAATAGAAGGAAACTGAATCGCCTCAACAACAAGTTACTTGCAGTCTACCAAAAGAGATAACTACACAAAAAGGTCATTTTTATGAGTAGCTGTAAGCACATAGGATTTTTACTATGGCCCCAGTAGTGCCCACGCCTGAAGTCTTCGTGTGTCACCTAAGCAAGCCTCCTAGATACCATAGCTTGCTTTGTATTTATCTTTTCTAGGACGATCAATGAGCCAGCAGGGAGCCCAGAGAGAAATGAAAATTGTTGGGTCGCCAAGAGGAATCCCTTGAAAACAGTACTTTTTTCTTGTTTTCCAGACTACAGAAAAGACCAACACAACAAACATAAAGTACACCTCTATCTTTGACAGTTTAGCTAGGCAAAAATTCTAGCAGAAATGAAAATAT
>NC_041389.1:484384748-484387946 GCF_002162155.2 Triticum dicoccoides | reverse complement strand
AGGAAAATAAGCGATCAATGCTTTCATCATTGTCAAACCTTATATTTCTTACTATCGTCCAAATCTTTTCTACTCGAACTATCTTAGATCAGGGCCCTCTTCTTGATAACTAATTAAGGAAAAAGGCTCAACTTTCGGAGATATCTTTGTTTTCCTTAAGAATGGTAATACGACTTGTCGTACAACAAGACATTGGTACAAGGATTTAATAGAAAAGACCCAGAAGCAGTGAGAAGCCATTTTACTTTGTCTGGTTCTTCGGACAGAATAACCTAATCACTTTCGCCGACTCTATTTCTTCCTCTGGTTGGATTTATAAGTTGAGCACGGATTTTAGGTCTTTATTTTATAAGCAAAATTTATTTCATGCCAAAATATATATTTAGATTTCCAATTGAATGAATTTTCTAAATAATTGTTTTTATAACATATTATACATATTTATTAAATTTAGGAAAGCTAAAAATATATGCTTAGTCTATGATAACAACCGAAGGAAATCGTAATACTAGAGTAATAAATGGATTTGGAGGATAAAACATTACAGTCGTGCCTACGAGGCTATGTTGCCTATGAACGTGGTAGGCAATGATCTGGATGCTAACTAATCGGTGGCGCGTCAATTTGACATGACGAATTGACGCGTTGGAGTGGCCCAATCATCAGCTAAAACTTGCAAGAAATGGAGATCTACATGATGCCTTTGTTGCGCAGTATATGTAACTGTTTTTTTCGGGGAAATATATGTAACTGTCGAATAGTAAAAGTCCTTGTAAAAATTTATATATTCAGTTACAATAATGGGTCTGATTCTTCTTTTTGTTTCTCGAGAGGCAAGTGCAATTTAAATTTTGTGACATGGTGCATGTTTGTGTGCTCTGTGTTCTCAAACGGAACTGTTCTTCAAAAAGATGTGCTCAAACACATGCATGTGCCGTAACATTTAGTATAAGATATATGGTATCCGCTGTAAACAGTAGTCAGCTATATTTCACTCTTGTTTCTTTTGTTGTTATATCACAACTGCAAATAATGCTATTGAAGTACTATAACATATTGTGTACATACGCATCGATGAAACTAAAGTTTCTTGCGATATTATTTTGGCGTGATGTGCAACTACTACTTGCTAGCACACCATCACACATGGGATATATAATTGGCCCACGTTGTGATTTCTTATGTGATGTTCCCTTCTTTACCGTCCCCATCTCATTGATCAATCTAACAATATATATCATACGAGGCTACAACGTTGCAATATTAAGAAAAGAAAAAACATTATTGAAGCAGTATCCAGGACTTGTATGAACGACTTTGCGCTATCGGAATGTTGGGAACTTTAAGTTGCTTGGGTCTACTCTATTTTGTGAAGTTGGTTCATAGAACCCAAATTATCCGAGATACACCTTGCAAATATACATTAATATTTGTTGATTCAATCATGTGAACAAAAGGAAACATTCAGCAGCGTCCAACAGTGCTTCAAAAATTACCCGATGTCAGAGACCGCACATGGCTTTTACTCACTTGTTTCATAGTCCCGTATTTTGCCCTCACTTATATATGTCATAAGTGTTGATCCTTGCCAATGATTGCCAATGGAGCATGTCCACAAACACATTTGAAGGAACAACCATGTGGCATGAGTGAAACTGATGGCAGTTATCAGGAAGTCAGTGGTGATCAGGTTTGTAGAGCTCTAGGATACTCCAATGAGAACCATTTTGGTTTCCAAATCTCATCCTCGGATTATCGACATAGTTCAAATCTTCAAGGCTAACGAAAAAGTTGCCGACTCTATTTTTTGATAAGAGGGGCTTCTTGGCCCCCATTTTCAAAATGGAGTCATATGAAGTAAGGAGCGACAATGCAAACACCTAGGTATACGACCACATCAGGTACTAGAACTAGGACGAGCCATATGGCACACAACCATCTATCAAGCCCACAAGCACCAAAATAGAAGGAAACTGAATATATTGCAACCATGTTTCATACAACCAATACTCACTGAATATATTGCAAAACATTTCTGCAACAACGTGCGAGGTATCATCTAGTTCTTATTAATTACTAGTATTAAGCAAGGTACCAAAAGTTAAGAACATGCGAGGACAAGGAGCAGACGACGACGACAAGGAGCTCTGCCACATTACACTCCACCTCCGCCCCTTCCCTACTGCCACCAATGTGACAACAAGGGGGAGTAGGACGAGGGAGCCACAGCTCCCTTCCTGCACTGCCCAACATACCACCAACCAATGCGGCAAGTAGAAGAAGGTTGGCGCATCGACCGCCGCCGCTGCCACCGCCACATCTCTTGATGCAGAGGAGAAGGGATCACTACTACCACAAGATGTGCTTCCTCCCCATTCATATAGGCACCGAAGGGGCGATGTGAAGGTAGAGCTCGGCGCATCGGCATCCACTATTAGCGCTCTCAGTGGGAAGGGGGAGGACAATTAACCCTTCCGTGAATTTAGGATCATTTTTTCCGGTCGTCTACTCCTTTCTTGTTGTGTGCATCTCAACATATTGTGTTATTGTAGACGCCGGGTGTAAGCAATATTATCTTAATATTAATATATTTCCCGTTGTAAAACAAACGTGTGTATTTAATTCTATAGGATAAGCGTGGACCATGCAATTCTGACTCTATACTAGAGAAAATAACTCTGTCTCCGTAACAAAAAATCTCTCAAAGGTACTTTCACGCTTGCTTGGATGGGGAGTATCCGGTCCCAAACTCATACCTACTGGATGAATGGTAAACTCAAAAAGGCTAAAAGTAAATAAAAAATTCTGATTTTTTATGGCAAACATTAAGGAATGTTTTGGGTGTTTGCAAAGTTTCATCATGAAATTACATTCATGGAAGTAGTGGCAAAATATTGATGCTCTGAAAATGGTACTTCCAAACGTATTTTGGAGCTCTGATTTTACTTTTTTCCATGACTTTCACGAATGGGATTCCATGATGAAACTTTGCAAGAACTCCAAACATTCTTTAATGTTTGCCACAAAGGAAATGCTAAATTTGTTGTATATATTTTCTCTTTTTTTGATTCGTCACTGCCACACGTCATTCTAACACTACTCTAATTTCGATGCCCCAATCCCCAAAATACGTCAACTGCACACATAGCTCTCTCTCTCTCTCTCTCTCTCTCTCTCTCTCTCTCTCTCTCTCTCTCT
>NC_041389.1:484372457-484384513 GCF_002162155.2 Triticum dicoccoides | reverse complement strand
TCTCTCTCGGCTTTGGCTCGATCCGTTTCATCTGAGAAAACAGTAGCCGAGAGATGGTCCAATTATCCACCCCAAGTACAATGTTTATCAGTTTTATACTATACTAGACTAGATGCCGTTAGATTAGCACTTTTTTTTTGCGGCAAGTTAGATTAGCACTTTGTCGCCACATGAGGCACCGCCACTTTGAGCGCACCAACTTATTGGAGTTTGGTGGTTTTATATACCAGCAAGGAAAACAATATTGTATAGTGTTTGAGACTTTGAGAGTGTGCTTGATTGGAAGGGAGCCTGACCTGTGGCTCTCAAGGATATGATGTGCATGGGCTCGTTTGCTTGTTTCCTTGCTCCTTTTAGGGTTCTTAACTTGTTGGGGGAGTGTAGGGATAAGGAGATGTAGAAAGGGAGGGAAATGCGACGTGAGATGATAGGTGAAAGATTGCACTACCATGATAGGTGAAAGATTGGACTACCATGATAGGCCACCCTTGTAGCTATAGGCGGCCTTTAATTTGCCAAAACATATTCAATGTGGAATGATTTGGAAAAAGTCATATCCCTACCATCAACATAATTTTAAAAATCAGACCGGTAAACGAACCATCAACATGCAAATTTTGAAACTGTGCCACCACCCAGCATCTTAGGCTAGCCCGCGACTCGCTCCCGCTCCCGAAACCCTCGCCGCCGCCACCTTCCCCTGCCCGTCTCCGTCGGGATGCGGCCGCCCTCGTCGGCGCGCGGCCCGGATCCGCCCCCTTCCCCCGCCCTTCCTCCTCCGCCCCTCCTTCCGCCCTCGCGCCGCCTCCCCAGGAGGCGGCCGGGGAGGCCCCCACGCCTCTGCTCTCGGCTTCGCCCCCTCATCCTCTCCCCTGCCATCGCCGGTGGGCGCCCCCGGCTCCCGCCTGGGGGGGTGCCAGCAGCGGCAGGATCTCCTCTCCCCCGCACGCGTCCTCTTGGCCCGGGGCAGGGGGCGGCAGCGGTGTCGCTCGGCTTGGTGACGGCCCGGTGACCCGGCGGGGTGGCCGGCGACGGGCGTGGTGGCGGCGCTGCTCCTTGGCGGCGGGGCGGCGTGGTGGTGCTGGGTGGCCGACGCCGCGCCCCCGGCGCAGATCTGGGCCCGGCGGGCCCCATCTGGGTCCTAGCGGGCCGGCCCCTCGGCATGGCCTCGTTGTCTACGACACAGTGAGGAGGAGGAGCGGCTCGGATATGGGGCGTCGGCGTCGATGGCGTGCCGGCAGCAATGCGAAGCCGGGAGCTTTACGGGCCCACGGCGGCTCGATCGGGCCTGTGGGCCCACGGGCCTGGTGTGCTCCTGCTATTGCGTCCGGGCGGCTACCGTCACTGATGGTGGAGGTGGGACCCTCCCGCGTGCCGACGGTGCCGATGCCTTAGTCTCGGCTCTGATTCTTCGTCGCGCTGTCCTCACTTCGCGGTGCCGTGGGGGCCTCATGACCGCGTTGGCGCAAGGTGGTGGTTGGTTTGGTGGCTGGATCCGGAGCGCCCGAGGTGCGGGTTGGGATCGGGGGAAACCCCTGTCGGCGTGGCCGACACCGGCGCGGTGGTGCTTGTGGGTGCCACCTGACTTTCCGGGAGGGCTCGGAGGCTACCCTTCCTCTCGCCTCGTTGTGTACAGGGGAAAACCCTTGGCAGCAGCGTCGTCATCGTCGGATCCTTCTTGAAGGTGTTGATAGATGCCGACGCTTCGGAGTCTTGGAGCCTAATGAAAGATCCTGGTGGGCGCAGCGATCGCGAGGCTTTTTCGTTTTTGTTGATCTGCCGTTGTCGGCATTTGTTTCTTTTGCTCTTTCTTTGTCGTTTCTTTTGGGCATGACTGTGCTGCTTCCGCCCCAGCACCTATCCCTGTATGGTTCGGTTGGTTGCTTTGTATACAAAGCGGGGAAAAACCATTTTTCGATAAAACGAACCATACAGGCATGTTGCTGGTTCGATGGTCGTTTCAATTGTCTGGTTAGAAATAGCTTTTACATACTTTTCTTGGAAAAAGACAACAATGGATAATTACAAGAAAAAAATAATAGTTAGTACCATGGAATGACAACAAGACATAAAATTAGCAAAAGTAAAATTACATCGAAAACCATATATTGACCATCTTCTTCCTCCGGTTGTATGCCGCACGTCGGAGTTTGAGAATTGCACTGAATCGGTAGTAAGTAAAAGGAATATCTACAAACTACATCACCATAGCAGATTCTAAAGACCGTAACAGCCACTCAAAAGAAGGTAGAAAAGATTTTTTTTCCTTATATTGGACAACAAGTGAGTCATGAAGAGTCGCCTAGTGGGCTACATTTGCGCTTCGCCCTACTGTCGTAGCCTTGTTGGTGACATGGGTTTAACTTCTGCAATAAAACCGCCCGGTTCAGCTGGTTTTCATCAGTCCGATGGTTGGGATGGTACATGGATCTTAAGAAACCGCTAGGGTCTTCGATTCTGCCTTTTTTGGTACGATCTGCAGTCCAGTTTTTAAACGAGGACATCGAGTGCATATCATGTGCACCCCGGACTTGTGGTGCAACCGGTGCACTCGTGCGTATGAACCACAATTTTTTAAGTGGCACAACATTGGTTCGCCATGTCGCAAAAATTCAAACCCTAATCAAGAACAAAGATTGGTAAATGAAAATAATTTTCATGGACAGTGGTTCTATTTCATAATTTAATTTGAATTAATACTATTCAAAACATCTCGTTTTTGTTTCTCCACATGAGGGTCGAATTCCATTTTTGTGACATTGTATGCACGTGCTCTCTATGCGCTCAAACAAGCGTAGTATTTGCCATAACATTAAGAATCAAAATAAGTTATAGACAACAAGAAAATAAAGAAAGATGAGCCCCATCCCTCAAAAAGAGAAAAAGAAAAAAAAACAGAGCCCCATCCAAATTCTGCTAGCAACATTTTCCTTTTTTTGGTTTATTCGATATATATCTCAGATGCATATATTTGGTACCAAATTTAACAACATAGTTCGTCAAAAAAAACATATCAGATCAAGTACATATGTGTCGATAAAATAAAAGTTTCTCGAGATACCATTTTGCCGCAACGTGCGTTAATTGCCAACACATCAGCAACACATGGGTGATATGACCGGCCTCCCTTGTGGTGTTCCCTTCTTTGCCGTCTCCATCCCTTTAATCAATCTAGCAGTATACCCTGCTGCAACACTTCAAATATCAAGAAAAAAGAAAACAAAGATCATTGTTCAAGCAGTATCCATAACTCAACCAACAACTTGTTTAACGAACCACCGGCTCAAATGATGGGACTCAGAAGTCGTTTTGGTCTAATCAAGCAGTACCCATAACGGTGGGAGCGACGGCCCAATCATCAGCTAATACTTGCAAGAAATGGAGATCTACATGTACCATGTACCACCCCAAACTTTGAAAAAACATGTACCGCCGTCAGGGAGCGTTATCATTTTGCCGCGCCATACACGCAAGTATGTATAACTCTCAAACAGTAGAAGTCCTTGCAAAGTGGTACGTAAAAGTGGCCCTAAAAAGTAACTTTCCCCTTTCTACTTGGGAAAATAAAAGCATGGCGTCCTCTCTTGCTTGGTAGGTCGTCAAGTCAGCTTAGCTAGATCCATCCATCAGGAGGCTCCAAGTACATGTAGTAGGAGTATCAAATGTGTACCTGCAAGAGTCATGGGAAGGGCTCCCATCGTGAAAAAGGGTCACTGATTCTCAAGATCAACGATTTTCATGCAGTTTGCAGGGCTGTGACAGAATGATTCTCTTCTCTAGGAGCAGAAAAGGCCCTCCGCTGTGTGTTTTTAGGGTAACCCTCCACTGTAATGTCAGTAGACAGGGCTGGTGTGTGTGTGTGTGTTCTGAGATTTCCCGCGTTACCTAACGACAACCGGAGGTGGCAGCGGTGGAATTGCGCAACAGGATCGTGACTGAACCGGGGACGCCACGTGCGTCCCGTAACACGGCGAGCTAGCTAGTACAGCTAGCATGTGACGTGAGGAGACGCAGCGAGGACGCCCATCAATGGGTTTTTGGACTGTGCATTGCGCAGGAGACACACGGCTTACCGTCTTTGAATGTGCTCCTCCATTCATTGGACGCTGGTGGCGCTGAGATGGACGGACACGATCACAGGACCACAGGACCGGCCCTAAGGCCTACTCCAGCGCACGATCCCAAACGAACGTCCGTTTTGTCCGGATTTTGTCCATTTAGATAGGGCAATGAGATCGTGTCCGGGTCATTTCTCGGTAGAAGTGCACGAACATCTACTAAATTGCGCTCTATCAATATATCGATGTACTCTTCTTCCTAATACCAAAACTTGCATCCACTCTACACAATAAAAATGTAAGTTAGCACAACTAGTCAAATCTGAGAGCACTACTGAAGCTTCATGAACACATACCCATCGGTTGAGCACTTGATGAACACCCATCCGGGATGTTCCAGCGTTGTAGACACACGGCGCAAAACCGTCTTTCGACAGTCGTCGCACTTGATGAGTGGCGACGGTGCGCCAACGAGCTTTTGGGCCAGCACCAAGCCCGGCCGACCGCCATTCATGTATCTGCCGGCGGACCATCGACGGTCTAGATCCAAGCGGCTAGAGGAGGAGTCAGTACTTGCATGCGGCCTTGCGGCCTTGTCGGGGCCTTCTGGCCCGGCGCCCGGCCAGTCCATGGCGTGGCGCGGCCTCCCACAGCCGAGGAGCTCAAGCCCGATTGGATCCGCTCCAAATCCGGCCGCCGGTTAAGCAATCAGGTGGCCGTGGATAGCTCAGGGGCGTCGAGGGGAAGGGGGCTGGGCGAGCGCGCGTCCGAGCTGCACAGCTGCAATGGCAGCGGCAACGAGGGGCAAGGGTGGAGGAGTAGAGGGGTGCGGCTGGAGGAGGGAGGGGGCGGATAGAAAAAGGGGTCCATGTACCACCGACGGGCGGGTCATGGGAGGACACGCGCACACGGCCCGCCCGTCCGCACGCTGTCCGTTTCATCCCAAAAGCGGGTCAAACTTGGACCAGGAATGAGTCGAAAGTGGACATAAAATGGACAAAAATCCGTTTGCCCCCGCGCGCTGGGCCGTCTGATATATCTGTTTTACTCCAAATGAACGCATCCGGACGGAATGGGGTCGCGCGCTGGAGGTGGGCTAACTAGCGCTACAAGCCCTAGCAGTAGAGAGGGATGGATCGGATTACTGCAGTCTGGCTGCGATGGTTTCCTCGCTTCCTCCACCTTCTTTAGAAAAATAGAGACGGAGGCAGAGCGATACAATGTGTTCACTGTAGCGAGGCGTGGCTCACCCGTGACAGCGAGGCCGAGCGGCTCCTGACCCACACGCACTCGGATCGGATCTACGTAGCCCATGTTCGCACGTCACGGGGCGGCGGCGGCGGGCGAGCCGGCGGCGGCGTTTAGTTCAGATCGAGGGACAGAGACTCTCATCGCCCCCTCCCACATTCTGGCCGACCTGCCTCCACGGAGACCGGACTGGAGTGTCGCTGAGGAACAAAATCCCCGTTTCCTTTCAGCTTGCGTCGTCAGCGGCGCAACGACGGAAGTTTGCTTGTTACCAAGAAAAACAATGCTATGCTGGATAGAGTTTGAGTGCTTGATTGGAAGGGGCCCTGGCCAGCGGCTGTCAGGGACATGATGTGCTCGTTGGCTTGTTTCTTTGCTCATCCTCATTTTAGGTGTCTTGAGCAGTCGCGGAGTGTAGGGATAAGAGCAAACTCTAGTAGAGTCGGCAAATCGGGAGTCGCCAAAAGCAATATGGAGCGCGTTCCATAATTTTTGAAGGCTGCCGGCCTGTGTCAAACACAGAATTAGTGAAGTGTAGCCTCCATTTTTTTCATTTGTTTGAAATTTGTAGTTTCATTTTAAGTCACTTATGGTGACTAAACGTAAATCAGAGACGGAAAATAAATTCAAAATAGTACTTATAATGGGGGCCAAATTTGTCGCAGTTACACATAATTTACAACTTAAAAGATCATTAAGCGACATGTGCAACTATTTAGAATGTCGTTAAGTGACATTTGCAACTTAGATAGGCAATCTCGTTAAGCGACATTGCTAGCTAGATAGTAGTGGGCCGGAGCGCGGCGTCCAGGCCATCTAGTCCTCGTCGGAGTTGAGCAATTCTCCAACGGTCCAGGCGGCCGAGCTCGTGTCGTCGCTCGGCCTACTCAGGGGGGCGAGCAACGAGCAACAAGCTCGATTTGTTGCCTCTTCTCCAGCTCATTAGGGAAGGGGGCACGGAGCGCTGATGGCGCCGCTCCTCTTTCAAGGTGGCGTTCCTCCACTTAGAGGGTGGAGGGCTCGATGTTGACCCCAATTTGGTCCTTGGGCTCAGGCTCGATAGGGGAGTGGGAGGAGACCGAGGGAGTTGACGATCGTCTAAGGAGAAGTTCCACCACTAGTGCGACGCGGATGGGGTGGGGGCATTGGCGGGAACAATGGCGCGAGATCCAAACCCACCACCTCCAGTGTCACCTGTTAGAAATATGCCCCAGAGGCAATAATAAATGTATTATTATAGTTTTCATGTTCATAATTAAGTTTATATTTTTGTGCTATGATTGTATTGGTTATTTAATATGAGATTCAAAGGAAATCTCAGATACATGTGTGAAAATGTAAACACCAATATGATCCCTAGTCATGCCTCTAAGACTAACTCATGTATTGGGGATGATTTTGTTTTCATGATCATGAGCATTATTAAAGTAACAAGGATGCTATCAATAACGAGAACACATTGTTACTTGAATTATTGTTGATGCAATCCAATGCCCCTTGAGTGTTTTAGAGATTGTTGGACAAAATAGTTGAGGGACTAATATGTTTGCTAGTGCACACAGAGTAAAATGGTATCTGGAGTTTTGAGTTTGCTATGAACTCCTGTGATGTTTATCTGCGTAGTATAGAAGAATGCTATCTTTCGAGGAGTATGCTATCGAAAAGATTGTGTGTCAGAGTCTGACCCCAAAAAATTGTTGTGCTGACGCAATTGCTAAGGTGCGTTGTTCGAGAAACAACTGGCCTCAGTAAAGAAGAATGAAGAAGAAGTTCTTTTATGTAGTTTCGTTTTCTTCCATTGAGTCATATATAGGGCAAGTGTACTATGAAGGGGGTTCATGTGTGTTGAGACTTATGTTGCGCTGATGCTTAACCAAAAACCAATGAGCGAGAGAAACCGCATGTTGCGTTGTGTTTGTACTCGTATGTCAGAGACGAAGTTCTTCCGTGCTTCAAGAGAAAATCATGAGTAGTGAGTCAGATTTACTTGTTCCTCAAGTAAAATTGTCGTGTGAGTTTGAAATCCGACCGTAGGACACGTGTCGGTTGATCGTTGCATGGCCGCAGGCCCCAATTGTTCATTTCACCCTTGGGATTGCTCCGACTATAAATAGCTGCCCCTTCCAACCATTGATAGCTGGCTGCTCCGTCTGATTTGAGTGAGATTGTTGAGAAACCCCTCTGTTTTCAGAGATTTCCCGAGAGAAAACCCAAGAGCCAAAAATTAGTTGTGGTTGAGCTCCATGTAGAACTAATTACTTTTGAGAGTTGCACACTCTCTAGACGGTTAGGCGTCAGTCTTAAGCAACCAATAGTCATTGTGGTTTGCCGAAGACAATGTTTATGAAGGTTAGGAGATCGCTTTGAAGTATGTACCCCAAGTAAATTGATTCAAGTTGATGAACTTGCAGTCAAGGAGAATAGAACGGACAGACGTTTCCTTTTGTGGTCAATCACAAGTCCCTCCAACCAGATGTAGTTCTTTTCCAAAAGAGTGAATTGGTCGAATAAATAACTTGTCGCTATCGAGCATTACAAAATGTGTGCTATTTTGTGACGAAAATCCTAGTGACATACCAAAAAAGTCACCGAAGAACATTTTATGTGACGGTTTTTCGTCACCGACTGTTTTCCTCCTGAATGAGCTACTTTGGTGATGTGCTAGCCTGATTTAGACGACACATTTGGCCATCACTAGGTATGTGCATATTCTGCGATGATTTGTAGCGTCACGGAAAATGTTCGGTGGGTTGGAGAAAGGATTAAAGAAATGGTGCATTGGAGTTCAAAACGTTGTTCTGGGTTTTTTTTGCCATGGCAAAGTTTTGAACATATTAAAATCAAATTTGTAGGGGTTATGAGTTGAGAGGCTCGTAGTGAAATCCATTGATTTTTCCATAAGTACGTGCTCTCATTTACTAATCTACGAAATGATATATTAATTTTGTAATAAGGCTTGGACGGGAAAATATGATCGCAGAGAATAATATACCATCCAAAGTTCAGACATATAACAAACAATTGGTACATCAGCACGTCATTACCAAAAGTATCTAACTTCACGAGCAGGAGTGGTCTAGCATGAACAGGAAGTACAACATTAGGACAAAATTACTCGTCATCAAATTTTTCTGATTAAACAGATTGACCAGACATGGGTGTGATAAATATGAGAACCTCACACTAGTAGAAAACAGGGCATTTGTCCCGGTTCGTAAGGGCCTTTAGTTCCGGTTCTTGAACCGGGACTAATAGGTCATTACTAATGCCTCCCTCCTTTAGTCCCGATTCTTACACGAACCGGGACATATGGGCCTCCACGTGGCCGCTGCGGGCAGCCCAGGCAGGGGGGCCTTTGGTCCTGGTTGGTGACATAAACCGGGATCAAAAGGCATCCACGCGTCAGCAGATGGCTGGAGCTGAGGTTTTTTTTGAAAGTGGCTGGTTTAGGGGTTTTGGGGGTTAATTTAGGTTGTTATTAGCTAGCTAATAGAGAGAAGTGTCCTCTCTTATATCTTCGTGCTTGGTTTACCAACGCTACTGCTATGTTCATTTCACCCGCTGATATATAATAACTCTTCATCATGCTCGCATCATACATCATCATATATAATTACAAGTCCTACTAATCATGCATCATCATACAACTTCTACTCTTTATTAGTAACAAGTCATACGATTATCATACTCATAGTCATCAAACCCAACCCTACATAATTGTTCTTAGCACATGATCATCAGTATCAGGTAGGACCTAAACACACTTAAGATAAAATAGCATAAAACAATATAGACCATGACTCTCCATTATGAAGAATGGAGATCATCCTGTCTCTAATTCTTGCGCTTCACTTCCTTTTGCTTCCAAGAAGCTCCTTACGACTGTCCATACATTTTTTCCATTCTTTGATTGTCATGTCTCCACTTCTTTTAGAAATCTGGTATGGACAGTTGAGATTCGTAGGACGACCTGGTTGTATGTTCAAAACATCAAGGCGACCGTGCGTATACATCATATGAGGCACACAATCATTCGGGATTATCTGTTGCAAAACATAGTAATAACTTCGTAGTTAGCAATGATGTACTAGTTTTAGAAGTATGCAAAAAGATGCACGAATGTCATAATAGTAAAAAATCTTACCAGGGTATCTCCATGGTAGTTACCGTAGTTCAACACGTGCACTAGTGGCACGTATTGACCATAATGTTGAGGGGTTCGATTTTAGACATTGTAATTGTCAAGATCAGTACAAAATGCGATCAGATGATTTTTCTCCTTATAAGTTAATTCGGAGCCATCGGTGTAGTGGGTTTTGTCTACCATCTTCCGCACATTCTTTGAAGGATGAAAATAAGCTGTCAATGGAAATAAGATGTCAACTATTTTGAGCAATATAAATTACTTAATAACTATGTTTGAGAATCTCACATGGGGGAAGAATTGGAGTGTATCCACAAGGACCCAAATGTCCATATTGTCTTGCTTGATTGTAGGATCACCAAGACCCATGGTGACAAGCATACCCTCATCAAAACCATACATCTTCCAAAGTGCTTCCCAATTTTTGCAACCAAAATGGGTTACACTCTCAGCATTGTACAACTTTACTTCAAAATCCACACCATGATGGGTCCTTAGATGAATTTTTTTGATTTCCATACTTTCATGGTCTTCAAAACCCATCCTCTCCAAGACATAGCATCTTGCATAGCATGGGATAAGCTAGCCGAATTGGAAAATATAAAAAATACACGTTAAAATAGTTGAAGTCGTGCTTAATTACGAAAAAACTATTGTCGTCGTTGCGTACCATATGAACATCGAAGGTCTCCTCGAGCTTAATGCTGAAGCGCCGATCTTCGTCCAGCTCAAGGAACCTTTCGCACATACCTCGGTCGTCGTGGCACCAGTCGCACTCCCCCGGGCGGTTTTCGTCGTTCGAGTACGACATTTCCGGCCTATGTTCATAATTAAAATATTAAACTTGTACAAGTAAATATATGTACTAAAAAACCTAAATTAGATCATTATTATTAATCACGGGTTGACTATCAGTGATGGTAGCTCCTCCTTTCATTGCCGAGTGCATTATTACACCAAATTGTCTAGCACACGGGAATGAAGGAGAAGCTACCCCCACGATGGCGTGAGATGGAGGGGGCTCCTAGATTTCTGCATAGAGTGCTCTTCAATTTTAGCATTCAAAGTAGGAGTACTTTTTCAATATGAGCATTCAATAAGCAAAACCAAATCGTAAAATAAAGTAGTATTCAAATTAGCACGCATTCAATTATAACCAAAAGTACGTCATCTCTTGTGTCCGTACATCGTCGAATATTATCACTAATACTCCTCGAATACTATCATACATATAGCATCGCCAATACAGCTAGAACCGTAGCGCCCGGCGGGTATCGTCGCGGGCGATGGACACCCAAAGATAAGGAACCATCACAGGATCATAGATCCAGTGAGATCCCTGAAGAACCTGCCAGGTATTGTCGAACCTGCCCTCCAACGCAACCATGTAGCAACAGACGTGCTCGTCCTCCTCGCTGACACGGTGACGTACCACCTCCGCGGTGTTCAGAAGCCACGGCACCGTCACTGGCCCATGTGACCGCCACCAAACAAGGATCAGGTCAATAACGGGCTGACTCCTCACCAACCTACGTCCCCCGGAAGGTAGCACCTCCCAATACCAGCCCGACGGAGCCCAGTCCCGGACATGGCCCTGATCAAGCAGGCCTCCACCGCTGAGTCGACGACGAGGATGCGGGATAGGCATCGTCGATGTCGATGCGGGAACTACTTCTATATATAGTAAAATAAAGTAGTTTTATTAATTAAATCAACTAGTTCAACTACTAAGCACTTACTATAAATAAATAAAGTAGTACTTACTAAAAATAAACTACTTCTATATATAGTAAAATAAAGTAGTTTATTAAATCAACTAGCTAGTTCAACTATATATTAAGCACTTACTATAAATAAAATAAAGTAGTACTTACTAAAAATAAACTAGTTTAACTATAGTTCTATTATTTTTCTAACTAATTATATTAAACACTTTCTCTTCCTATTCTCCTTTTCCTCTATTCTAAATATGAACATATTCATAAATGACTTTGATCATGCATAATTTTCCTATACATACACAATATGAACATATACATAAATTGACAAAAAAAATTCTACAAACAAAAAAATCATTAAAATTCTATGAACAAAATTACAACAGAAAAACATCATAAAAATTCTATGAACAGAAAAAAATCATAAAAAATTGACATATTCGATGTTTCCATATATACAAACATACAAACATGCATATTCAACAATAATATCACAAAAAATCTATTAACAGAAAAAAATCTAACACACTATGAACAAATTACACAATATGAAAAAAATCTAACAGAAAAATCTATGAACTACACATCTAAATTACTACACATCTAACAAAAAAATCTATGGACTACAAAAAAATCAAACAAAATCTAACTCAATTAACTACACATCTAAATTAACTACTACATCAAATTAAATTAGTAAAAAAATTGCTCACGGGATGGCGACGGCGTGAGGGGCGCAGCGAGGGCGACGGGCAGGGGACGGCGAGGACGACGGTGACGATGCGTGAGGGGCGGCATGGTGACGGTCGACGGTAAGGTGCGGCGCGGGGCGGGGCGGCGACGGACAGGGGCCGACGGCATTGCGGGGCACGCGGCGCGGGGCGGGGG
>NC_041389.1:484350917-484371618 GCF_002162155.2 Triticum dicoccoides | reverse complement strand
GGGGGCGGCGACACTGTCGGGGCGGCGCGGGACGGCGTCGGGGCGGTGCGGGACGCGCGGGGCGACGACGGCGACCACAAGGCGGAGACGGGCAGCCTGGAGGCGTCGGGCGGGGAAGAACGTACTGAACCAAATTTTCACGAGTGTTGCTTATACAGGCAGAGCATTGGTCCCGGTTCGTGGCACCAACCGGGACCAATGCCCCCCTTTAGTCCCGGTTGGTGCCACCAACCGGGACCAAAGGCCTCTTTTCAGCAGCCCAAAGGGCGGGAAGCAGAGGCCTTTGGTCCTGGTTGCTGGCACCAACCGGGACTAAAGGGGGGGCATTGGTACCGGTTTGTGCCACCAACCGGGACCAATGCGCCCCTTTAGTCCCGGTTGGTGCCACCAACCGGGACTAAAGGCCTTGTGCTACCCGCGTAGCGGCACGAAAGTTTAGTCCCACCTCGCTAGCTGAGGGAGCTCGAGAGTGGTTTATAAGCCCCAGTCCCGCTGCCCTCTCGAGCTCCTCTTAAATGCAGGCTTACGGGCCTAAACGTACTATATGTTCCTGTGGGCCTATTGGGCCTATTGCGGGCCTGAATCCTCGCCCATTGTTGGGTTTCTAGTCGTATTCAGGCCGTGGTGGCCCTTTAGGTGGCACTTTCTTTATTTTTTTTGTTTTATTTTTTGCTTTAAATTATTTATTTATTTTTGATTTTTGCTTTATTTTTTATTCTTTTTTCTTTTAGCTCATAACAATTATAATCTTTCTATTACTCCATTAGTTTCCAAATTTGAATAATTATAATCTTTATGCAACTAAAAATATATTTGGAGTGATTCTTTTTCTTGCTATTTAATATTACCGTGTTTTATCATTATATTGACAAACATATTTTGTTATTTTAGTTTCTATCAAAAAAATCTTCATGACAATTCTTTTTGCTACTAAAGTTTCTAACAAAAAATTCTTTATGCTGCTTTTCATGTTTTGAACAAAAAATACTTTGATAATTTTAGTTGCATAAATTTTATACAATTTTAGTTTAAAAAATACTAGAGGTTTATAAAAGCTTTTTAGTTGATTCCTTTTGCTATTAGAGTTTTATAAAAGCATTTACTATTTTTTTTGAGCTATAAGACCTTGAAATTGAAAAGCATTTCAAATGAACTCTGAAAAGGTTGGAAGTTGGCATGGTATCATCATTTCATCCACATAGCATGTGCAAGAAAGTTGAGAGGGTTACGGTAAAAACTGGATGCACTTCATGTACAAAACGGACAATCTCTTTCGAAGTATCAGGATTTCATACGGAAACTTGTCTGTTACAACAGGCATTTCAAATGAACTATGAAAAGGTTGAAAGTTGGCATGGTATCATCATAATAGTTGTGGAGAAAGTCTTCACTTTTTCTTCGCTTGTGTCCTTTCCTTATTGCGCCGTAACCATGGATAATCTTCATCATTTATCAGGATGCTTGGGTCAGCCTTGACTTTGAAGGGAGGAATTTCATGAAACTTTTCATAATATTCAGACATGTCTGTCTTGCCCTCCACTCCCACGATGTTCCTTTTTCCTGAAAGAACTATGTGGCGCTTTGGCTCATCGTATGATGTATTCGCTTCCTTATTTTTTCTTTTTCTCGGTTTGGTAGACATGTCCTTCACATAGATAACATGTGCCACATCATTGGCTAAGACGAATGGTTCGTCAGTGTACCCAAGATTGTTCAGATCCACTGTTGTCATTCCGTACTGTGGGTCTACCTGTACCCCACCTCCTGACAGATTGACCCAGTTGCATTTAAACAAAGGGACCTTAAAATCTACTCCGTAGTCAAGTTCCCATATGTCCACTATGTAACCATAATATGTGTCCTTTCCCCTCTCGGTGGCTGCATCAAAGAGGACACCGCTGTTTTGGTTGGTGCTCTTTTGATCTTGGGTGATCGTGTAAAATGTATTCCCATTTATCTTGTATCCTTTCCAAATCATTACAGTCGAAGATGGTCCCCTAGACAACGAGTACAACTCCTCACAAATAGTGTTGTCACCTCTGAGACGTGTTTCCAACCAACTGCTGAAAGTCTTGATGTGTTCGCATGTAATCCAGTCGTTGCAATGCTCCGGGTGTTTGGAGCGCAGACTGTTCTTGTGTTCATCGACATAAGGGGTTACCAAGGTAGAGTTCTGTAGAAATGTGTAGTGTGCTTGAGACTAAGAATATATGTCCCTGCATATTATTGTCTCCCCTCCAAGCGTGCCTTTTCCAGTCAGTCTCCCCTCATACCACAATTTAGGGAGACCTATCTTCTTAAGACCAGGAATGAAGTCAACACAAAACCCAATGACATCCTCTGTTTGATGGCCCATGGAGATGCTTCCTTCTGGCCTAGCACGGTTACGGACATATTTCTTTAGGAATCCCATGAACCTCTCAAAGGGGTACATATTGTGTAGAAATACGGGGCCCAGAATGACAATCTCGTCAACTAGATGAACTATGACGTGCGTCATGATATTGAAGACGGATGGTGGGAACACCAGCTCAAAACTGACAAGACATTGCACCACATCACTCCTTAGCCTTGGTATGATTTCTGGATCGATCACCTTCTAAGAGATTGCATTGAGGAATGCACATAGCTTCACAATGGCTAATCGGACGTTTTCCGGTAGAAGCCCCCTAAATGCAACCGGAAGCAGTTGCGTCATAATCACGTGGCAGTCATGAGACTTTAAGTTCTGAAACTTTTTCTCTGCCATATTTATTATTCCCTTTATATTCGACGAGAAGCCAGTCGGGACCTTCATACTAAGCAGGCATTCAAAGAAGATTTCCTTCTCTTCTTTGGTAAGAGCATAGCTGGCAGGACCTTCATACTGCTTTGGAGGCATGTCGTCTTTTTCGTGCAAATGTTGTAGGTCCTCCCCATGTCTCAGCTGTATCATTTGTCTTCCCATACACGCCCAAGAAGCCTAGCAGGTTCACGCAAAGGTTCTTCGTCACGTGCATCACGTCGATCAAAGAGCGGACCTCTAGGTCTTTCCAGTAGGGTAGGTCCCAAAATATAGATTTCTTCTTCCACATGGGTGTGTGTCCCTCAGCGTCACTCGGAACAGCTAATCCACCGGGACCCTTTCCAAAGATTACGTGTAAATCATTGACCATAGCAAGTACGTAATCACCGGTACGCATGGCGGGCTTCTTTCGGTGATCTGCCGCCTTTGAAATGCTTGCCTTTCTTTTGACATTGATGGTTGGTCGGAAGAAATCGACGATGGCCCAGGTACACATTCTTCCCGCAGCTTCCCAGGTATATACTTTTGGTGTCAGCTCAACAGTGTGTGCATGCATGGTATCCCTTGTTTGCCTGTCCTGAAAGGTTACTGAGAGCGGGCCAATCGTTGATGGTTACAAACAGCAACGCGTGCATGTTAAATTCCTCCTGTCTGTGCTCATCCCACACACATACACCGTTTCCATTCCATAGCTATTAAATTTCTTCAACTAATGGCCTTAGGTACACATCAATGTCGTTGCCGGGTTGCTTAGGACCTTGGATGAGAACTGGTATCATAATGAACTTCCGCTTCATGCACATCCAAGGAGGAAGGTTATACATACATAGAGCCACGGGCCAGGTGTTGTGATTGATGCTCTGTGTTGGGGAACGTTGCATAAAATAAAAATTTTCCTCCATTCACCAAGATCAATCTATGAGTTCATCTAGCAACAACAGAGAAGAGTGCATCTACATACCCTTGTAGATCGCGAGCGGAAGCATTCCAGAGAACGAGGTTGAGGGAGTCGTACTCGTCGTGATCCAAATCACCAGAGATCCTAGCGCCGAACGGACGGCACCTCCGCGTTCAACACACGTACGGTCAGCGTGACGTATCCTCCTTCTTGATCCAGCAAGGGGGAAGGAGAGGTTGATGAAGATCCAGCAGCACGACGGCATGGTGGTGGATGCAGCAGGGATCCGGCAGGGCTTCGCCAAGCGTTTGCGGGAGGGAGAGGTGTAGCAAGGGGGAAGGGAGGCGCCAATTTCAAGGGTGAGGCTGCCCTCCCTCCCCCCTCTTTATATAGGGACCCCAGGGGGGGCCCCGGCCCTAGGAGATTGAATCTCCAAGGGGGCGGCGGCCAAGGGGGGAAACTTGCCCCCAAGGCAAGTGGAGGCGCACCCTCCCCTAGGGTTCCCAACCCTAGGCGCAGGGGGGCCAGGGGGGGCGCACCAGCCCAACAGGGGCTGGTTGCCCTCCCACTTCAGCCCATGGGGCCCTCCGGGATAGGTGGCCCCACCCGGTGGACCCCCGGGACCCTTCCGGTGGTCCCGGTACAATACCGGTGAACCCCGAAACTTTCCCGATGGCCGAAACTCGACTTCCCATATATAATTCTTTACCTCCGGACCATTCCGGAACTCCTTGTGACGTCCGGGATCTCATCCAGGACTCCGAACAACTTTCGGTTTGCTGCATACTCATATCTCTACAACCCTAGCATCACCGAACCTTAAGTGTGTAGACCCTACGGGTTCGGGAGACACGTAGACATGACCGAGACGGCTCTCCGGTCAATAACCAACAGCGGGATCTGGATACCCATGTTGGCTCCCACATGCTCCTCGATGATCTCATCGGATGAACCACGATGTCGAGGATTCAAGCAACCCCATATACAATTCCCTTTGTCAATCGGTACGTTACTTGCCCGAGATTCGATCGTTGGTATCCCAATACCTCGTTCAATCTCGTTACCGGCAAGTCACTTTACTCGTACCATAATGCATGATCCCGTGACCAGACACTTTGTCACTTTGAGCTCATTATGATGATGCATTACCGAGTGGGCCCAGAGATACCTCTCCGTCATACGGAGTGACAAATCCCAGTCTCGATCTGTGTCAACCCAACAAACACTTTCGGAGATACCTGTAGTGCACCTTTATAGTCAACCAGTTACGTTGTGACGTTTGGTACACCCAAAGCACTCCTACAGTATCCGGGAGTTACACGATCTCATGGTCTAAGGAAAAGATACTTGACATTGAAAAAGCTCTAGCAAACGAACTACACGATCTTGTGCTATGCTTAGGATTGGGTCTTGTCCATCACATCATTCTCCTAATGATGTGATCCCGTTATCAATGACATCCAATGTCCATAGTCAGGAAACCATGACTATCTGTTGATCAACGAGCTAGTCAACTAGAGGCTCACTAGGGACATATTGTGGTCTATGTATTCACACGTGTATTACGATTTCCGGATAATACAATTATAGCATGAATAAAAGACAATTATCATGAACAAGGAAATATAATAATAATCCTTTTATTATTGCCTCTAGGGCATATTTCCAACAGTCTCCCACTTGCACTAGAGTCAATAATCTAGTTACATTGTGATGAATCAAACACCCATAGAGTTCTGGTGTTGATCATGTTTTGCTCGCGGAAGAGGTTTAGTCAATGGATCTGCGACATTCAGATCCGTATGTACTTTGCAAATATCTATGTCTCCATCTTGAACATTTTCACGGATGGAGTTGAAACGACGCTTGATGTGCCTGGTCTTCTTGTGAAACCTGGGCTCCTTGGCAAGGGCAATAGCTCCAGTGTTGTCACAGAAGAGAGTGATCGGCCCCGACGCATTGGGTATGACTCCTAGGTCGGTGATGAACTCCTTCATCCATATCGCTTCATGCGCTGCCTCCGAGGCTGCCATGTACTCGGCTTCACATGTAGATCCCGCCACGACGCCCTGCTTGCAACTGCACCAGCTTACTGCTCCACGATTCAACATATACATGTATCCGGTTTGTGACTTAGAGTCATCCAGATCTGTGTCAAAGCTAGCATCGACGTAACCCTTTACGACGAGCTCTTCGTCACCTCCATAGACGAGAAGCATGTTCTTTGTCCTTTTTAGGTACTTCAGGATATTCTTGACCACTGTCCAGTGTTCCTTGCAGGGATTACTTTGGTACCTTCCTACCAAACTTACGGCAAGGTTTACATCAGGTCTGGTACACAACATGGCATACATAATAGATCCTATGGCTGAGGCATAGGGGATGACACTCATCTCTTCTTTATCTTATGCCGTGGTCGGGCATTGAGCCGAGCTCAATCTCACACCTTGCAATACAGGCAAGAAACCTTTCTTGGACTGATCCATATTGAACTTCTTCAATATCTTATCAAGGTATGTGCTTTGTGAAAGACCTATGAGGCGTCTCGATCTATCCCTATAGATCTTGATGCCTAATATGTAAGCAGCTTCTCCAAGGTCCTTCATTGAAAAACAGTTATTCAAGTAGGCCTTAATGCTGTCCAAAAGTTCTATATCATTTCCCATCAAAAGTATGTCATCTACATATAATATGATAAATGCTACAAAGCTCCCACTCACTTTCTTGTAAACGCAGGCTTCTCCATAAGTCTGCATAAACCCAAACGCTTTGATCATCTCATCAAAGCGAATGTTCCAACTCCGAGATGCTTGCACCAACCCATAAATGGATCGCTGGAGCTTGCATACCTTGTTAGCATTCTCAGGATCGACAAAACCTTCCGGCTGCATCATATACAGTTCTTCCTTAAGATAGCCGTTTAAGGAATGCGGTTTTGACGTCCATCTGCCATATCTCATAATCATAGTATGCGGCAATTGCTAACATGATTCAGACGGACTTCAGCTTCGCTACGGGAGAGAAAGTCTCATCGTAGTCAACCCCTTGCACTTGCCGATAACCCTTAGCGACAAGTCGAACTTTATAGATGGTAATATTACCATCCGCGTCCGTCTTCTTCTTAAAGATCCATTTGTTTTCTATCGCTCGCCGATCATCGGGCAAGTCTGTCAAAGTCCATACTTTGTTTTCATACATGGATTCTATCTCGGATTGCATGGCTTCAAGCCATTTGTTGGAATCTGGGCCCGCCATCACTTCTTCATAGTTCGAAGGTTCACCGTTGTCTAACAACATGATTTCCAGGACAGGGTTGCCATACCACTCTGGTGTGGAATGTGTCCTTGTGGACCAACGAAGTTCAGTAGCAACTTGATCCGAAGTACCTTGATCATCATCATTAATTTCCTCTCTAGTCGGTGTAGGAACCACAGGAACATTTTCCTGAGCTGCACTACTTCCCGGTTCAAGAGGTAGTACATCATCGAGTTCTACTTTCCTCCCACTTACTCCTTTCGAGAGAAACTCTTTTTCCAGAAAGGATCCGTTCTTGGCAACAAAGATCTTGCCTTCGGCTCTAAGGTAGAAGGTATACCCAATGGTTTCTTTAGGGTATCCTATGAAGACACATTTTTCCGACTTGGGTTCGAGATTTTCAGGTTGAAGTTTCTTGACATAAGCATTGCATCGCCAAACTTTTAGAAACGACAACTTAGGTTTCTTCCCAAACCATAATTCATACGGTGTCGTCTCAACGGATTTAGACAGAGCCCTATTTAAAGTGAATGTAGCTGTATCTAGAGCGTATCCCCAAAATGATAGCGGTAAATCGGTAAGAGACATCATAGATCGCACCATATCCAATAGAGTGCGATTATGACGTTCGGACACACCATTACGCTGAGGTGTTCCAGGCGGCGTGAGTTATGAAATGATTCCATATTTTCTTAAGTGCGTACCAAATTCGTGACTTAAATATTCTCCTCCACGATCTGATCGTAAGAATTTTATCTTTCGGTCACGTTGATTCTCTACTTCATTCTGAAATTCCTTGAACTTTTCAAAAGTCTCAGACTTGTGTTTCATCAAGTAGACATACCCATATCTACTTAAGTCATCAGTGAGAGTGAGAACATAACGATATCCTCCGCGAGCCTCAACGCTCATTGGATCACACACATCAGTATGTATGATTTCCAATAAGTTGGTTGCTCGCTCCATTGTTCCGGAGAACGGAGTCTTGGTCATTTTGCCCATGAGGCATGGTTCGCATGTGTCATATTATTCATAATCGAGAGACTCTAAAAGTCCATCAGCATGGAGCTTCTTCATGCGCTTGACACCAATGTGACCAAGGCGGCAGTGCCACAAGTATGTGGGACTATCGTTATCAACTTTACATCTTTTCGTATTCACACTATGAATATGTGTAACATTACGTTCGAGATTCATTAAGAATAAACCATTGACCATCGGGGCATGACCATAAAACATATCTCTCATATAAATAGAACAACCATTATTCTCGGTTTTAAATGAGTAGCCATCTCGTATTAAACGAGATCCAGATACAATGTTCATGCTCAAACTTGGCACTAAATAACAATTATTGAGGTTTAAAACTAATCTCGTGGGTAAATGTAGAGGCAGCGTGCCGACGGCGATCACATCGACCTTGGAACCATTCCAGACGCGCATCGTCACCTCGTCCTTTGCCAGTCTCCTCTTATTCCGCAGCTCCTGTTGTGAGTTACAAATATGAGCAACGACACCGGTATCAAATACCCAGGAGTTACTACGAGTACTGGTAAGGTACACATCAATTACATGTATATCACATATACCTTTAGTGTTGCCGCCCTTCTTGTCCGCTAAGTATTTGGGGCAGTTCCGCTTCCAGTGACCCTTCCCTTTGCAATAAAAGCACTTAGTCTCAGGCTTGGGTCCATTCTTTGACTTCTTCCCAGCAACTGGCTTACCGGGCGCGGCAACATCTTGAAGGAAATATGTCCTAGAGGCAATAATAAAGTTATTATTTATTTCCTTATATCATGATGAATGTTTATTATTCATGCTAGAATTGTATTAACCGCAAACATGATACATGTGTGAATACATAGACAAACTAAGTGTCACTAGTATGCCTCTACTTGACAAGCTCGTTTATCAAAGATGGTTATGTTTCCTAGCCATGGACAAAGAGTTGTCATTTGATTAACGGGATCACATCATTAGGAGAATGATGTGATTGACTTGACCCATTCCGTTAGCTTAGCGCTTGATCGTTTAGTATGTTGCTATTGCTTTCTTCATGACTTATACATGTTTCTATAACTATGAGATTATGCAACTCCCGTTTACCGGAGGAACACTTTGTGTGCTACCAAACGTCACAACATAACTGGGTGATTATAAAGGAGCTCTACAGGTGTCTCTGAAGGTACATGTTGGGTTGGCGTATTTCAAGATTAGGATTTGTCATTCCGATTGTCGGAGAGGTATCTCTGGGCCCACTCGGTAATGCACATCACTATAAGCCTTGCAAGCATTGCAACTAATTAGTTAGTTGCGGGATGATGTATTACGGAACGAGTAAAGAGACTTGCCGGTAACGAGATTGAACTAGGTATTGGATACCGACGATCGAATCTCGGGCAAGTAACATACCGATGACAAAAGGAACAACGTATGTTGTTATGCGGTTTGACCGATAAAGATCTTCGTAGAATATGTAGGAGCCAATATGAGCATCCAGGTTCCGCTATTGGTTATTGACCGGAAACAGTTCTAGGTCATGTCTACATAGTTCTCGAACCCGTAGGGTCCGCACGCTTAAAGTTACGATGATAGTTTCATTATGAGTTTATATGTTTTGATGAACCGAAGGTTGTTCGGAGTCCCGGATGTGATCATGGACATGATGAGGAGTCTCGAAATGGTCGAGACATAAAGATTGATATATTGGAAGCCTATATTTGGATATCGGAAACGTTCCGGGTGAAATCGGAATTTTACCGGAGTACCGGGGGGTTACCGGAACCCCCCGGGAGTTAATGGGCCTACATGGGCCATGAGGGAGAAGAGGAGGGCCGGCCAGGGCAGGCCGCGCGTCCCCTCCCCCCTTAGTCTGAATAGGTCAAGGAAGGGGGGGGGCGCCCCCCTTTCCTCTTTCCCCTCCCCCCTTTCCTTCTCCACCAAGGCAAGAGGGGGGAGTCCTACTCCCGGTGGGAGTAGGACTCCTCCAGGCGCACCCCTAGGGGGCCGGCCGCACCTCCCCCTCCCTCCTTTATATACGGGGGCAGGGGGCACCCCATAACACACAAGTTGATCTTCGTGATCGTTCCTTAGCCGTGTGCGGTGCCCCCCTCCACCATATTCCACCTCGGTCATATCGTTGCGGTGCTTAGGCGAAGCCCTGCGTCGGTAGAACATCATCATCGTCACCACGCCGTCGTGCTGACAAAACTCATCCCCGACACCCTGCTGGATCGGAGCCCGGGGATCGTCATCGAGCTGAACGTGTGCTGAACTCAGAGGTGCCGTACGTTCGGTGCTTGGATCGATCGGATCGTGAAGACGTACGACTACATCAACCACGTTGTCATAACGCTTCCGCTTTCGGTCTACGAGGGTACGTGGACACACTCTCCCCTCTCGTTGCTATGCATCACCATGATCTTGCGTGTGCGTAGGAATTTTTTTGAAATTACTACGTTCCCCAACACATCTTTGCCGTCCCTTTTGAAGTTCTTCTTACCCTTGCCCTTCTTGAACTTAGTAGTTTTATTGACCATCAACACTTGATGTTCCTTCTTGATTTCTACCTCTGCTGACTTCAGCATTGAAAATACTTTAGGAATAGTTTTCACAATCCCCTACATATTGTAGTTCATCACAAAGCTCTTGTAGCTCGGTGGGAGCGACTGAAGGATTCTGTCAATGACCGCCTCGTCCGGGAGGTTAATGTCCAGCTGAGACAGGCAGTTGTGCAACCCAGACATTTTGAGTATGTGCTCACTTACAGAACTATTTTCCTCCATCTTACAACTATAGAACTTGTCGAAGACTTCATATCTCTCGTCCCGGGCATGAGCTTGGAAAACCATTTTCAGCTCCTCGAACATCTCATATGCTCCGTGTTCTCAAAACGCTTTTGGAGCCCCGGTTCTAAGATGTAAAGCATGCCGCACTGAACAAGGGAGTAATCATCAGCACGTGACTACCAAGCGTTCATAACGTCTTGGTTCTCTGGGATGGGTGCTTCACCTAGCGGTCCTTCTAGGACATATGCTTTCTTGGCAGCTATGAGGATGATCCTCAGGTTCCGGACCCAGTCCGTATAGTTGCTGCCATCATCTTTCAACTTGGTTTTCTCTAGGAACATGTTGAAGTTCATGTTGACATGAGCGTTGGCCATTTGATCTACAAGACATTTTTGCAAAGATTTTAGACTAAGTTCATGATAATTAAGTTCATCTAATCAAATTATTTAATGAACTCCCACTCAGATTTGACATCCCTCTAGTCATCTAAGTGTCACATGATCCGAGTCGACTAGGCCGTGTCCGATCATCACGTGAGACGGACTAGTCATCATCGGTGAACATCTCCATGTTGATTGTATCTTCCATATGACTCATGTTCGACCTTTCGGTCTCTGTGTTCCGAGGCCATGTCTGTACATGCTAGGCTCGTCAAGTTAACCTAAGTGTTTTTGCGTGTGTAAAACTGTCTTACACCCGTTGTATGTGAACGTAGGAATCTATCACACCCGATCATCATGTGGTGCTTCGAAACGACGAACGTTAGCAACGGCGCACAGTTAGGGGAACACTTTCTTGAAATTATTATGAGGGATCATCTTATTTACTACCGTCGTTCTAAGTAAACAAGATGCATAAACATAATAAACATCACATGCAATTAAATAGTAGTGACATGATATGGCCAATATCATATAGCTCCTTTGATCTCCATCTTTGGGGCTCCATGATCATCTTCGTCACCGGCATGACACCATGATCTCCATCATCATGATCTCCATCATCGTGTCTCCATGAAGTTGCTCGCCAACTATTAATTCTACTACTATGGCTAACGGTTTAGCAATAAAGTAAAGTAATTACATGGCGTTAAATCATTGACACGCAGGTCATACAATAATTAAGACAACTCCTATGGCTCCTGCCGGTTGTCATACTCATCGACATGCAAGTCGTGATTCCTATTACAAGAACATGATCTCATACATCACAATATATCATTCATCATTCATCACAACTTTTGGCCATATCACATCACAAAGCAATTGCTGCAAAAACAAGTTAGACGTCCTCTAATTGTTGTTGCATCTTTTACATGGCTGCAATAGGGTTCTAGCAAGAACGTTTTCTTACCTACGAGTAACCACAACGTGATTTGTCAACTTCTATTTACCCTTCATAAAGACCCTTTTCATCGAATCCGCTCCAACTAAAGTGGGAGAGACAGACACCCGCTAGCCACCTTATGCAACTAGTGCATGTCAGTCGGTGGAACCTGTCTCACGTAAGCGTACGTGTAAGGTCGGTCCAAGCCGCTTCATCCCACAATACCGCTGAAGCAAAATAAGACTAGTAGTGGCAAGAAAGTTGACAACATCTACGCCCACAACAGATTTGTGTTCTACTCGTGCAATAGAGAACTACACATAGACCTAGCTCTGATACCACTATTGGGGAACGTTGCATAAAATAAAAAATTTCCTATGTTCACCAAGATCAATCTATGAGTTCATCTAGCAATGAGAGAGAGGAGTGCATCTACATACC
Source organism: Triticum dicoccoides (assembly GCF_002162155.2). NCBI lineage: Eukaryota > Viridiplantae > Streptophyta > Magnoliopsida > Poales > Poaceae > Triticum > Triticum dicoccoides. The sequence goes on along the minus strand of NC_041389.1, from coordinate 484,359,125 downwards.
CTTGTAGATCGCGAGCGGAAGCGTTCAAGAGAACGAGGTTGAGGGAGTCGAACTCGTCGTGATCCAAATCACCGGAGATCCTAGCGCCGAACGGACGGCACCTCCGCGTTCAACACACTTACGGTCAGCGTGATGTATCCTCCTTCTTGATCTAGCAAGGGGGAAGGAGAGGTTGATGAAGATTGAGCAGCATGACGGCGTGGTGGTGGATGCAGCAGGGATCCGGCAGGGCTTCGCCAAGCGTCTGCGGGAGGGAGAGGTGTAGCAAGGGGGAAGGGAGGCGCCAAGTTCAAGGGTGCGGCTGCCCTCCCTCCCCCCTCTTTATATAGGGACCCCAAGGGGGGCGCCGGCCCTAGGAGATTGAATCTCCAAGGGAGGGCAGCGGCCAAGGGGGGAAACTTGCCCCCCAAGGCAAGTGGAGGCGCCCCCTCCCCTAGGGTTCCCAACCCTAGGCGCAGGGGGGGCCAGGGGGGGTGCACCAGCCCACCAGGGCCTGGTTCCCCTCCCACTTCAGCCCGTGGGGCCCTCTGGGATAGGTGGCCCCACCCGGTGGACCCCCGGGACCCTTCTGGTGGTCCCGGTACAATACTGGTGAACCCCGAAACTTTTCCGATGGCCGAAACTCGACTTCCCATATATAATTCTTTACCTCTGGACCATTCCGGAACTCCTCGTGACGTCCGGGATCTCATCCGGGACTCCGAACAACTTTTGGTTTGCTGCATACTCATACCTCTACAACCCTAGCGTCACCGAACCTTAAGTGTGTAGACACTACGGGTTCGGGAGACACGTAGACATGACGAGATGGCTCTCCGGTCAATAACCAACAGCGGGATCTGGATACCCATGTTGGCTCCCACATGCTCCTCGATGATCTCATCAGATGAACCACGATGTCGAGGATTCAAGCAACCCCGTATACAATTCCCTTTGTCAATCGGTACGTTACTTGCCCGAGATTCGATCGTCGATATCCCAATACCTTGTTCAATCTCGTTACCGGCAACTCAATTTACTCGTACCGTAATGCATGATCCCGTGACCAGACACTTGGTCACTTTGAGCTCATTATGATGATGCATTACCGAGTGGGCCCAGAGATACCTCTCCGTCATACGGAGTGACAAATCCCAGTCTCGATCCGTGTAAACCCAACAGACACTTCCGGAGATACCTGTAGTGCACCTTTATAGTCACCCAGTTACGTTGTGACGTTTGGTACACCCAAAGCACTCCTACGGTATCCGGGAGTTACACGATCTCATGGTCTAAGGAAAAGATACTTGACATTGAAAAAGCTCTAGCAAACGAACTACACGATCTTGTGCTATGCTTAGGATTGGGTCTTGTCCATCACATCATTCTCCTAATGATGTGATCCCATTATCAATGACATCCAATGTCCATAGTCAGGAAACCATGACTATCTGTTGATCAACGAGCTCGTCAACTAGAGGCTCACTAGGGACATATTGTGGTCTACGTATTCACACGTGTATTACGATTTCCGGATAATACAATTATAGCATGAATAAAAGACAATTATCATGAACAAGGAAATATAGTAATAATCCTTTTATTATTGCCTCTAGGGAAAATTTCCAACACTCTGCTCCCCGAAAGGATTAATGCCATCCGCGCTTAAACCAAACCATATGTTCCTTGGGTCATGTGCAAACCCAGCCCAATATTCTCTCTCGATTTTTCTCCACTGCGACCCGTCAGCGGGTGCTCTCAACTTCCCGTCATTCTTACGGTCCTCACTATGCCATCACATCAACTTGGCATGCTCTTTGTTTCTGAACAGTCGTTTCAACCGTGGTATTATAGGAGCATACCACATCACCTTCGCAGGAACTCTCTTCCTGCGGGGCTCGCCGTCAACATCACCAGGGTCATCTCGTCTGATCTTATACCACAATGCACCGCATACTGGGCATGCATTCAAATCCTCGTACGCACCGCGGTAGAGGATGCAGACATTAGGGCATGCATGTATCTTCTGCACCTCCAATCCTAGAGGGCATACGACCTTCTTTGCTGCGTCGTACTGTCGGGCAATTCATTATCCTTTGGAAGCTTCTTCTTCAATATTTTCAGTAGCTTATCAAATATTTTGTAAGGCACATCATTCTCTGCCTTCCACTGCAGCAATTCCAGTATGGTACCCAGCTTTGTGTTGCCATCTTCGCAATTGGGGTACAACCCTTTTTTGTGTTCCTCTAACATGCGATCGAACTTCAGCTTCTCCTTTTGACTTTCGCATTGCGTCCTTGCATCGACAATGACTCGACGGAGATCATCATCGGGCACATCGTCTGGTTCCTCTTGATCTTCAGCAGCTTCCCCCGTTGTAGCATCATCGGGCACATCGTCTGGTTCCTCTTGATCTTCAGCAGCTCCCCCCGTTGCAGCATCACCGTATTCAGGGGGCACATAGTTGTCATCGTCCTCTTCTTCTTCGCCGTCTTCCATCATAACCCCTGTTTCTCCATGCCTCGTCCAAACATTATAGTGTGGCATGAAACCCTTGTAAAGCAGGTGGGTGTGAAGGATTTCCCGGTCAGAGTAAGACTTCGTATTCCCACATTTAGTGCATGGACAACACATAAAACCATTCTGCGTGTTTGCCTCAGCCACTTCGAGAAAATTATGCACGCCCTTAATGTACTCGGATGTGTGTCTGTCACCATACATCCATTGCCGGTTCATCTGAGTGCATTATATATAATTATGTGTGTCAAAAGTAAGAAAATCAGACAAATATCTACCTAAATAAGAAAATCAGACAAATATCTACCTAAAGTAAGAAAATCAGACAAGTATCAGAAAGAAGATAAGAACAAGAGGCTCACCAAGGCGGTGCCGGCGACGAGATCAGCGGGGGCGATCAACGGCGGTGAAAACAGGGACGGGGCATGACGGACCGCTAAATCCACTACTAGGAAAAGGGCTATAGATAGGATTGATACTAATGGCGCACCAGGTAAGTAGTGCGCCACTACTATATACTAATGGCGCACCTGTCGGTGATGCGCCATTAGTGTGGAAGACACTAATGGCGCACCAGACACACGGTGCGCCATTAGTATTAATTTTTTTTCCATTTTCCATACATACTAATGGCGCATGAGGTCGAAGTGCGCCATTACTAGTTCTAACTAGTAATGGCGCATCGTGCAGACAAGGCGCCATTAGTATATTTTTTTACTTTTTTGCAGAACTACTAATGGCGCACCTTGTCACAGTGCGCCATTACTAGTTTAAACTACTAATGGCGCACTTTTCCATAGTGCACCATTAGTATATATATTTCTTTTTTTTACTTTTCTGCAAAACTACTAATGACGCACCACCTGCAGGTGCGCCATTAGTAACCAGGGTTACTAATGGCGCATTTGCTGGTGGTGCGCCATTAGTAACCTGGGACCAACAAGATATTTTGGACAGCCCACATACCCACTCACTTTCCCCACTTCATTCTCTCCACCTCCTCCTCCAAGCTTGTCTCGGCTGCCTCCTCCTCCTCCCCTCATTTGCACCATAGATTCATTAAAATTAAGTGGTGAAATTACCTTTTTTGATAGGTAAGTAAAGGGAAAGCTATCTTCATGATGTAGATCTACTTTTTTTCTCCCTAGCTCGCTCCAACAATGTGCACATGCACTTTTTGTGGCCTAGCTAGATCTATGTATGTTTGTGGTGTTGCATGTGTTTGTGGTGTTGCATATATGTTTGTGTTTGCAGGTACCGGTATTTGAAATGCGATAGTTGCCAATATTTTGCCGGAATGTTGATTCATTTCTATTTCGGCGAGAATTTTGGCACTATGCATTCTTTTTGGTCCTATTTTTAGGGAAGGTCATGCCAAATTTTTTCTTGGTTCTAAAATATCGTTTTGCTCTATCCCGCAGGCCACCATGGTCCGCACGATGACCGAAGGCATCGTGAATAGGTTTTTGAGCTCCGCGAAGGCCGAGATGTTTCAAAAGAACGAGACAGAGATAAGATGTCTGTGTCGAAGATGCAAGCTGAAGAGCCTTATTGCGGATCCGGATTCCGGGCAGGTGCGGGACCACCTGCTCTTGCGTGGTTTCATGGATGGCTATCGGTGGCAAGGTGATGAAGATGACTATGAAGTCGTCCATGGGGGCCGGGCAAGAAATGAGGAAGGGCAACAAGACAAGTACCACCGCGGCGAGGGCGGGCGAGAAGACGAAGAATCTCCAGGACATGATCACGACCGTGATGCTGTACACAGTCATCATGTAGAAGATGTCGTACATGATGATGAGGAAGATCAAGACGAAGGGCATGATCATGAAGATGAAGATGCCGGAGCAGACGACGATGGAGGCTGGGTGCAGGACCCTCATATTCAAGAGCTGCTTCTCAAGCAGACGGATAACGCAAGAGCTGCCGCCCGAGAGAAAGCCAAGCTGGATCAACTAGAGATAGACGCGGTTACTCCATTGTATGAAGGATGCAAGCCCGAGGATACCCGCCTGAAAGTAACGCTCATGGCTCTGGAGATGAAGGTAAAACACAAAATGACCGACGCATGCTTCGACGAGAACATGTCATTCTGGCACGAACGTCTTCCCAAGGGGAACAAGTGCCCGACCAGTTTCGAGGAGGCGAAGAAAATCGTGTGTCCTCTGGATTTACCGCACGTGAAATACCATGTGTGCATGAACAATTGCATCATTTATCGGGACGAGCACGCGGAGTCTACCATATGTCCGGTGTGCGGCGTCACTCGATACAAGAAGAGGAAGAAAGCTCCTCGAAAATCAGTGTGGTACTTTCCGATCACTCCTCGTCTGCAGCGGTATTTTGCGGACCCTAAGGTAGCAAAGCTCCTGCGTTGGCACGCGGATAGGGAGGAGAAGAAGCGGGAAGATGACGGAAATGATCCGGAGATAAATAAAAAATACAAGATGCTAAGTCACCCTAAGGATGCGAGCCAGTGGCAAGCATTAAACTTCGAATACCCAAAATTTGGGAAGGATCCAAGGAACATCGTGCTGGGCGCGAGCACCGATGGAGTCAATCCATTTGGCAGCCAGAGAAGCACACATAGCACCTGGCCTGTGTTTGTGTGGATGTACAACCTTCCCCCCTGGTTGTGCATGAAGAGGAAGTACATTCACATGAGTATGCTAATTGAAGGGCCGAAACAACCAGGGAACAACATCAATCTGTATCTGGGGCTGCTGAAGGAGGAGCTAGACGCGCTGTGGAAAACACCAGCCAATACGTGGGACGCCGCAGAGAAAGAATATTTCCCTATGAGAGCCGCACTGCTCACGACGGTGCACGACTATCTCGGTTACGGATATCTCGTGGGGCAGGTAGTCCACGGATTTTCTGGATGCGTAAGGTGCATGGATGACACAACGTATCGCCAGCTAGATAGAGATCCCGGGTCTTTGAAAACTGTGTTCATGGGACATCGAAGGTGGCTTCGCGACGATGACCCGTGGAGGAAACGCAAGGATCTGTTCGATGGTGAAACCGAACCCCGAAAACGCCCGTGTACGAGGAGCGGCGAGGAAATAGACGAGCTGTTGAAAAATTGGAAAGACTACCCACTGCCGGGAAAGAAGCAAAAGGTACCAGAGCTGGGAAAGAAGCGAAAGGCACTAGAGCCGCTGCTGAAGGTATGGAAAACGAGGTCTGTTTTCTGGGACTTGCCGTACTGGAAGATCCACCGTGTGCCTCACAGCCTTGATGTCATGCATATCACGAAGAACATGTGCAAGAGTCTGCTTGGTACCCTGCTCAACATGCTAGAGAGGACCAAAGATGGGCCGAAAGCAAGGGAAGACTTGAAATCAATGGGCATCACGCAGGAGCTTCACGCTAATGATGATGATGATGATGATGATGAGGCGAAGCAGGACACAGAAAGTCGTCGCAAAGGAAAAAAGGCCAAGAAGACCGGAAATGACTACCCTCCCGCGTGCTTCACTCTAAGTCAGGAGGAGATCGAGCAGTTTTTCACCTGCCTCCTAGGAGTAAAACTTCCTTACGGTTACGTGGGCAAGATAAGCAGATACCTAGACCCAGCGAAGCAGAAGTCTAGCGGGATGAAGTCTCACGACTGTCACGTGCTGATGACGCAGATACTTCCAGGTGCAATCCGTGGGATCATGGACACGCACGTCCGTGAAATGCTATTTGGCCTATGCAACTTTTTCGACGTCATCTCTCGGAAGTCGATTGGCGTGAGGCAACTCAGAAGGCTACAGGAAGAGATCATGGTGATACTATGAAAGCTTGAGATGTACTTCCCGCCCGCATTCTTCGACGTTATGGTGCATCTGCTGGTCCATATCGTGGAGGATATCATCCAACTCGGGCCAACGTTCCTGCACAGCATGATGCCATTCGAAAGGATGAATGGTGTCATCAAAGGATACGTTCGCAACATGTCACGTCCAGAGGGGAGTATAGCCAGGGGCTTTCTGACCGAAGAGTGCATCTCCTGCTGCACGAATTATCTAGGCATCGAGAACCCCGTTGGTCTGCCCGTCAATAGGCACCTCGGCAGGCTCGCTGGATGGGGTCACTGTGAGGGTCGCCGCGAAATGCATGTCGACTTCAAGGGTCGACTCGCCGACTTTGAAAGAGCAAACCTAGTCGCGCTACAACACATAGACGTGGTCGATCCTTGGGTGGTAGAGCACAAAACCTTTATTGAGAAGACGTACAATGACCGAGGCCAACAGAGGACGGACGGAGATATAATCAAAGAGCACAACTCATGTTTCACGCGTTGGTTCAAGCAGAAGCTTCTATCGTACCCTTTACATGAGGATTCTTCCACGGAAGAACAACTCATATTCGCCTTGTCACAGGTCGCCGAGCACAACCTGATGACCTATGAGGCGTACGATATCAACGGCTACACATTCTACACCGAGAACAAGGACATGAAGAGCGATGGTTATCAGAACTCCGGGGTAACGATGGAATCCTACACCGGCAACGACAAGGACAGATACTACAGAAGGATCGAGGAGATCTGGGAGCTGAGCTACGCTGGAGAGAAGGTCCCGATGTTCCGTGTCAGATGGGCCAAGAGCGTCCTAAAAGAAGACCGGTATTTCACCACCATGGTTATACCCGAAGCCAAATCCAAGACCGCGGGCGCAAACGTCACCGCAAAAAATGAGCCATGGGTACTGGCTTCCCAAGTGGACCAATGCTTCTTCATTACCGACTCGTCAAAGCCCAGTCGTGTTGTCGTGAGGAGATGCAAAAGGAAGATCATCGGAATGGATGGAGTAGCCAATGAGCAAGACTTCGACAAGTACAGCGACCCGAAGATCGAACATGACGACGACGATGAAGTAGAAGCACACACCATAAGAAGAAGCAGGACCACCCTACCTAAAGGACGTCTGTTCCAGAGAAGAACTCCATTTGCGAAAAAGAAGGGCAAGAAGATTGTGAACAGATAGCTAGCTAAGATCGATTGTATTTAAATCGTAGTCTTCATTTCTCGATTGTACTTCGACATTTTGAAATGATATTTCTTCTGTTCTAGTCCTCATGAATATTGAATTATGTTTATTATGGGATTGAATTTCTAACTCACAAAAAGTATTGAATTTGTTAATATTTTGTGAACTCATTAATATTTTTAAACTTTTATGATATTTTTTCAAATATTTTCAAATAACAAATTTGATGATATTTTTAATATTCATAAATAATTTCAAATAAGAACTTTGATGATATTTTTTCACATTCATAAATGTTTTGAGATTTGATTTGTCATTTTCTAAAAAAATATTAGAAACAATAATTTTTATCAATAAAAAACAAAAAAATAAAAAATAAAAAATAATTTTTATCAATAAAAAATAATTTTTATCAGTAAATAATTAGATTTGATTTGCACCCTCCCTCCCTCCTCTACTCATCTCCTGTATATAGTGTAATAATTTTTATCAATAAAAAATAAAAAAATAAAAGTTACTAATGGCGCACCAGGAGAGGGTGCGCCATTGTTATCAATAAAAAAAATACTTATGGTGCACCCCTCGGTGGTGCGCCATTGCTATGGATGTACTTATGGCGCACCCCTGGGTGGTGCGCCATTGCTATCCTTTTCCCCCATCTATCCCTTTCCCCCTCGCCCCCCGCGCCAGATCAAATCCCTAGCCCCCTCGCCCCCCGCGCCAGATCCCTTTC
>NC_041389.1:484320354-484350852 GCF_002162155.2 Triticum dicoccoides | reverse complement strand
CCCTTTCCAGTGCACCCCGTCCCCACATCCAGCGCTCCTCCACCCATCACCACCGCAGCTCTTCCACCCCTCACCACCGTAAGCCACCGCCACTCCCGAGCATCCCTCTAGTTCGATTTGAACTCATCAGATCGCGCGGTGACCACGGCCCCCTCATCGTTGCCGCGACCACCGTCGTCGTTGTCGCGCGGGAAGATGTCCAGGAGGATCACCGCGTTTGGCTTCTTCCGTTCAGGGAACCAGCTCGAGCCGGGGTCTCGCGTAGCCGCCGCCGTCGCCGCCTTCTTCGTTCGTCCGCCCACATCTCGTCACCCCGGCCTCGTCGAGCTCTCCTCCGGCCCTCCCCGTGGTGAGCGTCCTCCACCCCCACCCGTTCCCCCCCCTGTCGCATGCACCCGTCGCCCCCATCGGCCGCCCCTTCCCCCTGTTGCTCCCATCGCTGATGGTTCTGCTGCCGCTGCTCTGTTGTTTTGCCGCCACTGCTGACGCTGCTTGCTCTGCTGCGCTGCTGCCTATCCTCGCATAGCTGCCCGCGTCCCGCGCGCTCTGGCCTCAGGATGGAAATAGGGTTGTTATTGTAAACCGAAAATGGATCAGAATGGAAAAGTGCGTGTTTCTCTCAAAAATTTCAAAAGAGTAGGATGGGTCTTTGTTCAAAAATGATTTATAGGAATTATAGGGTCTCCCAAAAATTTTGTGGCAATTTTATAAAAATTATTTGAATTAGTTTTAGTGCAACACAGGCAACACAGAGTTTGAAAATGGCATTAAAGGAATTTGTTTTTGGGGTAAATTGTATTATGAAATAATTCCTACTGTTATTTAAAATATAAATGAAATGATTTGGAACACCAAGCAAGAGTTACGTTTCAAGTTGCTGAACCTTTTCATATAAGCTTGTAGAAGATTTAATTGATCATACAGAAAATGAAAAATGAAGGTCATACCGATCCTAGTTGGTATTATTTTCCTCAATTTTAAGTGTTGAATGAACACATAAAGAGAGTGCTAAGTGATTTCAATATATCAAGTTTCATAATAATATACAGGATTGTTGGTTGCCATTGTTTCTATTTGTAACGGTCTGAAGAATGACTCATGCTATTTGTGCTAACAATCTCTAAGTGAAAGCAACTAGTTGGAGTAGATTTGTGCACACAATACTCCTTCCAAGACAATTTGCTTCCAAGGAGTAGTTTTAGTTTGCTTGCAAGGAGTAGTTTCAGTAAAGTTTCAACATGGTTTCAGTATAGTTTCAGCATGGTTTCAGTTTGCTTCCAAGGAGTTGTTCTCTGTCTGGTCCAATTCTGAAGAAATAAAAAGTGAATAGTTTGTTTGTTCCTTGTGTGGTCACTCTATTTTTTGAGTACTGACATTAGTTATGTTTGTTAGTAGCAAGATATTTAAATGAAGCTTGTTCTTTTTCAACTGTTCAACTGATGCCATGAAACTGAATATAGTAGTTGAAAACCCTGTTTTTCTTCCTGATCGTGAAAATTTGAAGTCCTGTTTATGTTTTGGTTTTGTTGGTTGACAATTATGTTTAGTTTTTCATTTCATGGGTGCTGCAAAATGTGCAGGTGGTGAGTTGAGGCTCAGCATACAGCTTGTTTGGAATAACCAAGAGGACGAGGTATGTTGCTTGCCCAAGCTAAGTGACACGTACGCGCCAAGTTTTCTGTTATATAATTACCTGTTAGTGCTTAGTTCAACTGCATGATACGGCCATAGCAGATGGATGGTACTAGGTGTTGTTTTGTTTCTTGCCAGTGTATTCAGAGAGCAGATGTGCCACTGCAGATTTCTTTTCTTGAAGGCAGCTCACATAAGTTGAGCTACAAGTGAACAACTTGCTGCTATTAGATCTGGAATGGAAGCTCACATAAGTTGATCTGATTTTTGTCCATATGAAAGCAGAGGACCATATGGTCTGTGGCCTTTTCATCCATATGAAAGTAGAGGCACATTGTGGTGCTAGTTTGCTGGGTTTTGTCTCCGACCATCGTGTTGTGATGATTTTGCAGGTACCCCGAGAGGCCCTTGAGTTTGCCAGAATGTTGATTAACTTCCGTTCCGGCAAATTCGGGTACTCCATATGTCCTATTTTCAGCAAAGGTCATGCTGAAATTTTCCGTGAATTTTAGCATGACTTTGCTAAAAATAGGACATATGAGGTACTTGCTACTAATGCATGGGCCGGGGTATCTTAGTACTTAATTAAGTAGGATCAACTGCCCCTTTATTCTTGCTGCATTAAACCATATGTGGCAATAGAGCCAAGTGATTAGGCCCAACTTAGAATTCTCCTTAGCATCGATAAACCCTAGATGATAAACCCAACATAGGTGGCAATAGAGCCAAGTGATTAGTGCCAAGTGATTAGGCCCAACCTAGGGTGCCTCGGCAACGATAAACCCTAAATGATGAAAACTTAACTTGGCTGCCCCGGATGCCTCGGTGTCGATGAGAACCTAAATGATGTACGCTTAGGCTTTTAGGGTGCCTCGGCGTCGACAAACCCTAAATGATGAAAGCTTAGGCTTTTAGGGTGCCTCAGCGTCGACAAACCCTAAATGATGAGACCATGATCTTGTTCCTTGACAATAACCAACTTTTTGACCAAACTTTTTTCCTATTTAGAGCGAAACATGGTCCACAACAATGAAGCCGATGGTTTGGGCGGCAAGCAATTCTGGGAGCTGTCCCAGGAGATGGAGGAACAACCTCACCGCTATGAGGACGCCGCGGAAGACACCGATCCTGACTACACAACCCCTAGTGGCGTCGGGGATGACACCACTGATGGTGCCGCCGAGGATGCCAGCACTGATGATGGCGGCGCACACACAGATGGCAGCCAACCGAAGAAGCAAAGGAAGGACCGGCGCCCGAATGCGCTCTGCACCCTCAAGGAGGAATTTACTCAAGTGGACTCTGACGGGCATCCAACGGAGCCCAAACATATAGTCAAGGGGTACTCGCTTCAGCTCGGGTGCATTCTCCGGAGCATCGTCTCGATCAACACCGAGAACCTTAGGCATAAGGACCACGGGAATTTGTGCAACCTCCTCTTCACGAAGCTGCAAGAATGATACAAGTTCTGTGCCGAATTTGAAAACACACGCCTCTCAGGGAATAAAGTGAACAGTGCCACCCTCACGAGGATGAGCACGACCCTGTCTACTTGGAGAAGCGCGGTGAAGAGAATGATTGATAAAGGTGATAGTTATGAGAAGATCAAGGCGAAATATCCTTTGATGAGCGAAGATGAGTACAAGGAGTTCAAGATCAAGTGCAAGAGCAGCGCAACCTCCGAATCAAGTCAGTGGGGGAAAGAAATGCGGGAGTTGAACTTAGGGGAACACAAACTCGGTCCCGGCGGTTACAGAGTGGTGGAGCCTATATGGGACAAGGAGGACGCGGAGCGTGCCGAGCAAGGCCTACCGCCCCGCTTCGAGAAATACAGCGGTGACAAGCAGACCAGGAACTTTGTCAGGGCCCGGTACAAGGAGGACCCGATAACAAAGCAGCTTACCACGGATCCGAAGACCAGGGCGCTTGAGCTTGTTCTGGTAAGGAATACACCCCCGCATAATTAGCTCCATATGGTTGCACTCTAATTAATCCCCAATATTTCTAAATGGTTCACGTTCCTTTTGTAGGACACAGAAAGCAGTAGCACGGGGTCGTCTCAGAGCTCCCCTTTTGACACCCCTTTAAATAGGGCGTTGAACGTAATGAAAAAGAAGGATAAGCTCACTAAGCCGACGTCAGCTGGTCGTGTGGCCGGCAAAGTCTTGTCCACAAAATGGGGGTCATACTATACCGCTGGTGTGCGGAAGGAGAAAAAGACCAGCTCGGAAAGCCAGACGCGCGAGGTTGAAGCACTCAAGGCACAAGTGGCGCGGATTCCGGAGCTTGTCCAAGAGCAAGTGGAACAACAACTGGGAACGAAGCTCAACGCCATGGTGCCTACGTTGATTCATGGGCTGACGACGTGGATTGCGGGCGGCCAACAGGGGCCTCCCCCGGTTCCCAGCTTCACGGCCAGCAACTCGCACAGCGCGCAGGCGGCGCCATTGGTGTCTCAGGCGGCAGCGCCATTGGTGTCTCCGACGGAGGCGGTATTCGTGTCTCCGGCGCCGGCACGGGCATTGGATCTTAATGCACCCGGGTGTATGCCGGTCGGCACCTCACCAGCAAGCGCCCCCTCCGTCAGTTGCACGCCCGCCGTTGGTGGTGTCTCGACATTAGCCGAGCTCGACGGCATCACGGTAACTAAGCCTCTCGGCCGATGACTTCATCTCCTTGCCTTTGACTGGGCATCCCTGACGCCCTACATGTTTTTGCAGGGCGCCGCCGTCGTTCCTTGCACTCTTCCGCACTTCGTGGGCGGCGAGTTGGTCGATGTCGCCAAGGGCAGAATCGTTCAACCGGGCAACCGCATGTTCCACGGTAATCCGATGGCACACACACTGTATAGGGTTGAAGTGGTTCAGGTGCTGCCAGGCTGCGACGAGCTGTTACCTCCGATTCGACCCGCTGGGGCCGACGAAGAATATGAGATGACCCTCAGCGCCTGCGTAAACTGGCCCCTGCTTTGGCCGAAGAGCCAGATTCGTTTGGGGGCGGGGGACACCACCCCACAGACAAGACCACCAGTCGTGCCGGCGCCAAGCCATGGCAAGAACGCCGCAACGCTACCGGACCTGCCGGACATCCCTATGCCGGACATCCCTATGGCACAGGATCCGGACGACGACGACAACGACGACGGTACATTTACCAAAGTCGATAAGTACTTTGCCGAACATGGGTGCGCTGACGAGTTCTACGGGCCTCTTTCTCAAGAACCCAACCAAGACGACCGCAATCTAGCTGATACGACGGAGAAATCCAATTGCAATAGGCGTCGTCTAGCATTCATTTCTCAGGAGACGCCTCCAGCTCCCGCCTTCACTGAGCCTCAGATAGCTGAGGTGCGAAATATTATCATCCCCAACATGCTCAAGAAGGCGGTCTGTGAGCAGAACTCGGTCCCATTACAGGAGATCAAGAAGAAGGGATGGAAACGAAAGACTAACAAGGGCGCTGGTGCGAGCCAGCCGGCACCGAGTTCGATCCGTGCTCAGGACGGGCCACCTTCACCTAAGGATATCTCGAGGAGGGTGCATGTGGCGGGTAGGGCGATGCAACCACCAAATATGCTCAATGCTGCAACCGGCGCTATGCGGAGTCTGCACGACAGTGTTCTTTCTTTGGAGAAGCGGCGTCTCAGAGAGAATGATGTGGCATACCCGGTTTTCGTGGCCAAGGTGCCAGAGGGCAATGGCTTTGTGGATGGCGACATCGGGGGTACGATCGTCCTGCAGTTTGATGACATCTTTGCTATGTTTAACCTTCATCCGCTGCACTACACCTTCGTTCGGTTGTTTTCGCTGAGTATGGAGATGCGGATCATTAGAGACAAGACCCCGGACATCGTGATAGTCGACCCTTTCTACATGCGTGCCAAGCACTTGAGCAGCGCTGGGGACCGCCAAGTTGCGAGTTCACACCTCGAAGGCGTCATTCTGGCAAACCCAGATAAGGATAACTTCCTTGTGGCTTACTTTCCCGAGTAAGTCATCCCTTAACCGCCCCGTAACATATGATTTCTTAGATTTCGATCGTTCTTTTTTTTTTCTAACATTCCGTGTTCTGTGCAGTGACACACATTGCACACTCATCCTCTTAAGCCCGAAATATTCCATGGCCACGTATTTCGACCCGAACCGTAACTCCAAGATAGACTACACAAATGTCAAGAAAGTTCTTGATGATGTTCTCCCCGGCTACGCCAAATCTGGAGGCACCTTCACCAGGGCAGTTCGTAAGTACGGCAAGCACACCTTCTCATACAATACGAATTTCTGCTGCGTCAAGCAGCCGCCTGGCGGTCAGAAGGATGCCTACTACGCCCTCCATCACATGCGGGCGATCGTAAGGGACCATCATCACCTTCTGCTACCAGATAGTCTCAAAGATTGGGCCGCGAGGTTGTCGGCAACCCAGGACGCGGACCTCAGACAAGAATTCTTTCGCATCCAGTCGGAGTTTGCGGACATCATCCATCAAGATGTCCTTCATACCTCGGGGCAGTTCTACCTCAGATATCAACCGTCCAACAATGAGATAGATGGAACGCTACAAATGCAGGGTGACAACGACCGCGATTTCATGACCATCACGACGGACGACGGCTTCATCCACGCTCCTGTCCGATGAGTCGAGTCGAAAGTAGTGATGTGTAGTTCTGAAACATTGATTGGCTCATGTTGTAATTAAACTTTAATGAATTCGTATGTCTCTTTGGTTTGGACAGTCATTCAACTTAGATGTAATCGATGCTATTTATTAGTAGGATCATGAATCGTGCTACTAATGTCTTGCTTTTCTCTTCCGATCCTTTTGTTGCATACTTACATATTGCTTATGTATTGTCTGTTATCTGTTGTTTGGCTTGTGCATAGAGATGCCGTCATATGTCGTGTACAAGGGTATGGTTCCCGGAGTCTACGACGACTGGGAGGAGTGTCAAAGACAGGTTCACCGTTTCAGCGATGACAGTTACAAAGGGTACACCACTAGGGCGGAGGCCGAATCTAGATACGCCTGCTATCTAGCGGGAGAGAGGAGGGGGCGTTGGAGGAACCGGATGAAGACCAGTTTGATCGCGATGATGCTCATCGTGATGACCGCAACTCTTTTTTATGTGATGGTAGTTTAGATGATCGATATCGACTTGTAATGTGAAGACAAACTCGATACTCGCGGTCTTGAGACTTGTAATGTTTTATCTTTGTTCGGTCTTTTGAATTCGGAGACTAATATGATGAATTATATTCGGAAACTAATCTTCTATTGTGTTCGATGAATCTGCTATTGCTGTGTGCTGCTGTCTATATTCTGTCCAGTAATGTATTTTGTAACCTGTGCAAAAATCAGAGAAGCAAAAAAAAACCCAAATATTCATACTAATGGCGCATCACCACAAGGTGCGCCATTAGTATGCCAAAGGATACTAATGGCGCATCAAGGCAGAGTGCGCCATTAGTATGACAAAGCACATGGTTACATATGGGCCCCCGGGAGGCATACTAATGGCGCATGGTCTTACATACTAATGGCGCACTGCCTGGTGCGCCATTAGTACACCAGATACTAATGACGCACCAGTGGTGCGCCATTAGTAAAAAATACTAGTGGCGTGCTACTAATGGCGCACCGGTAGTGCGCCATTAGTAGGCAAAACCGGTGCGCCATTAGTAGGCCTTTTCCTAGTAGTGATCTAGACAAATCTCGAAAAAAATGGAGTTCCGAGGTCGATCTTCGAGAGGAGAAAGCTTAACTAGTGTGGCTCGGGCATTTCATCGAACACCTCATATGCATAGGAGGTGAACTAGAGCACCCAAATGTCCTCTCCTCACCGGATTGAAAAAAAAGAGCACTGGTGCTCTGCCGCGGCGGTGGATATATATAGGCGATTTATTTGTCCCGGTTCATGGCATGAACCGGGACTAAAGCACCCCCTTCTGTCCCGGTTCAAGCCACGAACCGGGACCAATGGTTATGGGCCAGGAGCGAGGACCATTGGTCCTGGTTCGTGGCTTGAACCGGGACAAATGGTTCCACATGAACCGGGACCAATGCCCACGAGGCCCCGGCCGGCCCCCTGGGCTCATGAACCAAGTCTAATATCCCCCATGGGTCCCGGTTCTTGAAGAACCGGGACTAATGGGCTGGCCAGGCCCGAACGGTAGCCCTGTTTTCTACTAGTGTCATCACCTCCATGCTGGATCACAAAGATCATCATGTCTCCAACTGCCATTTTGTACCCGCAAAGTAAATCCTTCCAACCATCCACGATGAGACGTCCATCTTTTTCTCGCGTCAAGTATATATAGACCATAAGTCGGTATTAGGATACGAATAATTCTCATCTTACCGTATCGATCCATCTGATCAGGCAGAACACGGCTGAGGAGTCTTTGTTGCAATAACACAATTGTGACATAGTATTATGGCCTATTTTAAATAACAAAGACTGTACTATGAACGATGAAACAAATAAAAATATTATCAAGATTGTTTTATTAATGTTGGTCTTGGCCGGAGTGTGCATCAATAGTTTGTACAATGCAGAACTTGGTGTACGTGCTTATTTGCCACAAGCAAGTTCATATAGTTAGCAAAACTGATGATAAAACCACGTCTCTTTCGACGTACATGTGGCTACAGCAGTAAGTTTCATGTTGTATAATATATCTTGTGTTTCTTCGGACAAAGCACAGTAAGCTGGGAAGATATACATAAACAAGATTCATAACATGTGCATATATTCATATGCAAGATTATTTTAAGACAATAAGTAAATGCAAGTCTACATAAGTAAGGTGTGTATGTTTAAGAACACTTATAAGGATGCACGATTGGAACATCGGTCAAATCCACTTTGATTTGAGGACCATATGTGCTAATATCAAAGTACAACTTCATACCAACTTTCAATTTGTATATTTTGACAAATTATCTTCAAGTTGGTCCAAGTTTATAGTTTACGAGAGGTCAATGTAAAAGAACGCCATGTTTCATTTTAAGCTCCGGCTTAGCAGTGGTCTTTTGAAATGGAAAAACGGCTAGCTTTTCAGGTCTGGTTTTCTTGCAAAGCACTAAATGAACTGTGAAAATATAAAAGGAAAATTGAAGGTGTGCTTACAAATTATAAATAACTACATATACTAATAGTTCATTAATTCATAGTGGCTTCTGTCAGCATGTTCACAAATATAGCAATGTTCACTATGTAGAACAACAAGATTAATATGCAAGAGATCAATATGCCAATTCAGGCATTAACAAAAATGTGCAAATATGTGGCATCTTACGTCATAGCAAAACTTTCACAAAGATGTAATATGCTACTTTTAGCATCTTTCCATACATGGCTAGCTAGTGTTAGGTTCTTTCAGAAAGCAACGTAATTGATCTAAAATATGATCAGTAGTCTTTTGAACTCCCTCTGTTCCCTTTTATAAGACATTTAAATAATTTAGACAAAGCATAAAACAGTTCAATGTCAGCTGTCCAAAATGTCTTATAAAAAGATTGGGGGGGAGTAATTATCAAGCAATCATCAAAAGTAGTTACATCTATGTTTACTTCAATTGCAGTGTTCGCTGGATCCATACGGCCCATGGTCATGACCTGAAGAATGACTTAAGTCATAGACCAGTAGTACAGTATGCTGAAGTTATCAACAGCAAATCAGACACACCATGATTGACAGAAGAACCAATGAAAAAAACATATCGTCCTGTCTACAAAGCCAACTGAAAGGTTGATGAAGAAATGCTTGGGATGCAATACGTCTCAACTAAATCAAAATTTCCTTGCCTTCCCCTACCCATACCCAGATAAAATCAAACCTTACCAAAGCTTCAACTAAATCAAAACCTTCTTTGTCTCCCCCTACTCTTACTCAAATCAAATTGAATCTAACCAATATTCAGAATATACTTGGTGTAAGGTATATGTCAGACAAGATTGATGTTGAACTACTAAAATATGTATGGCCCTGTTGCAACGCACGGGCAATAGCTAATAGAAAAAAGGTCGCGTCAATTCATCTCTTGTCTCTCCCCCCTCTCGCCTTGGGTTCGTCCACTCGGCGCTTGCGGATGCTGAATTGCAACGTATACACCTAGCCGCCGCCGGCCAGCCTTATTAGAATAAGGGAAGATGATTTCATCAAGCATTAAGTCTCAAGAGGCATAAACACGGTTAGTCTTGATTCCTAAATTCTTCTCTTAATCTTTAGTTTGTTTAATTGTGTGCCCTAAAATTGTGGAACTAATTAAAAAATTTAACTAAGAGCTACATCAATAAGAAATTGATTGACAAATAATGGATTGTCCAATTATATTTACGTAGAAGAGGAAGAGATTAATTAAGAACCTTTTTTCAAATCAATTGAACAAAGTTTATCTGTTAAGATTGTTTAGACCATTAAACACGATAGTCATTGTGCCAAATTAAAATTAATAGATATTTTTTATTCATGTTGCAGAGCAGTGTTCATAATTTGACTGTTTAGACCGTCGGAATTTACTATGTTATTTACTATGGTTTCGCACGAAGCTTCTGGTTCAAGCCCACCCCCCACCCACCCCCACCCACCACCCACACACACACACGTCGTCATTTTTTGGGTCCGTCCCTGGACCCAGGCTGCCACCCCGACATTCACCGCCTTGACGACAAGAGGCAATCATGCTAAAATTAACACGTTGACTCCAAGGCGACGACTAAAAGGAGGAAGCAATGTAGTCGCCACTGTCACCCGCTTCGGCAGCCCAGAGCTAGGGATTTCTCCTAGTTCTTGAGGCTACGGGCCGAAATGCTGGGCATTAGAAGTTGCTTTCGTAAACCATTTTTTTTGTTTTTTTGGGTGAAGTTGTTTGTAGAACCCAATTCATCGTGTGAATTGTATGTTTCAAAAAATCTGAAGACGACGTCTTGTTTACGGAAGTATTTTCAGCAATCGACAGACGTCACTTAGAAATGATAGCCCCCTGCTTTCAAATCCAGTTTCCTATTTCCACACACTTGTTTTAGAGAAAAGTGTGTTTTTGGTCCCTCAAGTTCCCAGAAAGTCTAGACTTGGTCCCTCAATATTTTTTGGTCTACTTTTAGTCCCTCAAGTTTCAAAATCGGATAAGTTTAGTCCTAAACCAGATTTTAGGGCGTTGACCGGGTCAAAACCGCCCGATGAACAGTAAATGCGATTTGTTTTCAAAAAAATCTGAAATTTTTGGGGTTCAATATGCTTACATGCGCAAGGTGCGCCCAAATTTTCGTGCTCTTTCGACACTCGAGGAGCTTGTGGCAAAAAAAAAACAAAAATATTTGCCTGATGAATAGTAAATTAAAAAAAATCAAAACAAGATAAAAAATTCTGAAATTTTTTAGGGTCCAATATGCTTACATGCGGAAGGCGCGATCAAAATTTTGTAGTCTTTTGACACTCGAGGAGCTCGTGGCAAAAAAAACAAATTTTCGCTCACAAGAAAAGCCAATTTTATTTTTTTTGCCACGAGCTCCTCGGTTTTGACCCGGTCAACGCCCTCAAAATCTGGTTTAGGACCAAACTTATCATGTTTTGAAACTTGAGGGACCAAAAGTAGACCAAAAAATGTTGAGGGACCAAGTCTAGACTTTCTGGGAACTTGAGGGACCAAAAACACACTTTTCTCCTTGTGTTTTAATGGACTTGCATGGTGAGAGACCACAGATAGTTACACTCCATCATTTCAGAATTCCACATACAAGTGTTGGCCTGATCGATGGGCCCGATGATTTGGCAACAAATCATGTCCACGAGCGCGTCTTCAGAAGAGAAGAAAGCCAAGCCGTTCGATCGAGCGAGACTGATGACAGTTGTCAAGAAGGGTACGTCTTATAGCATAGAGCTCTAGGACGATCCAACGGGATCCAGTTCAGTTAACTCTGAAGTGTCGACACGGTTCAAGTCTTGAAGATTAGACAGCTCTGAATTATTTCCAAGTCTATTAGTAGGTGTTTATGGTGCTGTTGCCTATGGATCGGGCAAGAGAGGATGCTAACTAATCGACGGCGCATCAATCAGACATGACATGGGGGAAGTGAGGACACAGTGATCAGCTAAAAGTTGCAAGAAATGGAAAACTACATGTACTGTGAGAGGGTTGGTATATAAGCCGTCGGCGTTATGCCTTTGCTGCCCCATATATGTAAGTACTACTCCCTTCGTCCGGAAATATTTGTCATCAAAATGGATAAAAGTGAATGTATCTAGATGTATTTTAGTTCTAGATACATTTTTTTATCCATTTTAATAACAAGTATTTTCGGACGGAGAGAGTATGTACTAACCGTCGAACACTAGAAGTCGTTGCAACTAAAACCACGATACTCATTTTGGATGAAGGAGAGAGTACGTCAAAGTGACACTAAAAAGTTACTTTACCCTTTCTACTTGAAGTGAGCAAAATAAAAGCATGGAGTCTCTTGCTTGCTTGGTCGGCCGTCAAGTTAGCAGCTAGTACGTACTCCTTCCGTCCTATAATATAAGATTATTTTTAATACTAGTGTAATGTCAAAACGTTCTTATATTATCGGACAGAGGGAGTACTTACGAGCAAGATCCATCCACCTAGATCAGGAGGCTCCAAGACCAAGAGTACATGTTAGTAATATGAAAGACGTACCTGCTGCATTGCGCAACAGGATCGCGACTAAACTGAAACGGAGCCCACGTGGCTGCAGTAACACGGGGAGCTAGCTAGCATGTGACGTGAGAGTGAGACGACGGAGGCCGCCAGATCGAAACTCCTGAATCTGCGGTGGGGCTTTGGACGGCTGACGGCTTCCCGTGTATGAATGTGCTCGATGAGACATTGGACACTGGTGGTGCTACAAACCCTAGCGTATGTTCCTCGAGAGGGATAGATCGACGACTGCATCTGCAATCTGGCCGCCTCCTATGGTTTCCTCTCTTCTTCTTCTTTTTACCCCGCATATAAAATTTGTTTAAAGTAACGGAGAGCGAGGGAGCGAGAGTAATGCATTCACTGTAGCGACCGAGGCGCGGCTCGCCCGTGACAGCGAGGCCTAGCGGCTCCTGACCCGCACACACTCGGATCGTGCAGATATTCGCGCGACACAGCGAACGGCGTTCACATATAGATATATCCTAAAATCTAAAAAGTGCACGCGCACCTTTTCGAGAGAACGAGCGGCCAGCTCGTGACCGCACGATCGATCTCGATCCTGTGTCGTCCTGTGTCGGGGCCAGACTACTGCACGACACGCGCTTGTCCTCTCCGTGACTCCGTCCTTTGGACCGGCTCTCCACCGCGGCGCTGCCCTGCTTCTTCGCTGCCGCCCCTCGCCTTTCCTTCCTTCCCATGTCGGTTTCTCCTCCGCATTGAGCCGCCGCCATTCCTCTGCCCGCATCTAATCTAGAGAGGTCCAGGGGAGACAGCGGACCAGAGGAGCCATGTGAGCAGGCCGACTGGGACCCTGGGCAGCGGTGCTGTCGTCTTCCCCTCACCAGGTACATCACCAGATCCTGAAGCCGATTAAGGAATCTCCCGTGCAGCGCCGCAGGGGTTGAGCCTCGGGACGTTGGAGATCTAGCATGGCGTCAACGGCAACGAGTCCGCAGCGGCAGCACCGGCGCCGGTCAAGCCGTTCCCCAATGCGTCCATGTATCACCCTAGGGAAAAGTCTAATTCCTCAACTGTTCTCTGTATGTGCTAGAAAAAATTTCCCGCGGGGCAGCGCGAGATTCTAATTTTGCTAGTTGAACAATTTCGGATTCATGTGTATAGCCAATTAATGGATCTGAGATACGTGCTAGCCTTTTTTGATCTGATTGCTTAGTGTGCGCATGATGAGCAAATCTCGGAGCTGATGCTGGCCGTGGAACCAGAGGAGCAGCGCCGCCGCCGCCTCCTCCCTCCTTTTCTCGGAGCTGATGCTGGAACGACCCCGTTCGTCAAGGATAGTAGTTTAGCTGCACATACATTAATATTTAGTTGGTTTATAATATAGTCTAGTTGCATACACATTGATATTTAATTGGTAGAAAGACTAGTTGCATACACATATGCTCAATTGGCTTGTAATATAGTCTAGTTATACACACATTGATGTTCGGAAGTTACACACATGGTGATCATTTTTTATTGGCATCTATAGTAGTTCTAGTCGCACACATAGTTGTTTTCAGTTGGACACGATCATTGAAAAGTTGCACACACGGGGTTCATTTTTGATTGGCATCTATAGTAGTTCTAGTTGCACAAATAGTTGTTTTCAGTTGGACACGGTCATTGGAAAGTTGCACACACGGAATTCATTTTTGGTTGGCATCTATAGTAGTTCTAGTTGCACACATAGTTTTTTCAGTTGGACATGGTCATTGGAAAGTTGCACACACGGCGATCATTTTTTGTTGGCATCTATAGTAGTTCTAGTTGCACACATAGTTGTTTTCAGTTGGACACGGTCATTGGAAGTAGTTGGCAGGGGCAATAGAAGTAGTTGCACAAAATCTGCTAGGCAGTTGGCCAGGGCAACAGATAAAGTTGCACATCTCACTGACATGGTTTTGTTGAATGGTGAAAAAATGCGCATCCATAGACCATGAGGGTGCAGAAAAGTTGTCTACATGGAGTTGCACACTCTCGTCGGTATAGTCACACATGCATGGCCACAGAGTTGCACAATCTTATCGGCATAGTCGCACATGCATGACCATAGAGTTGCACAATATCGTCCGGATAGTCGCACATGAATTGCCGGGGGAGGTGCTCACGCCCGGCCGCGGAGTTGCGCACTCTCGTCGGTATAGTCACACATGCATGGCCACAGAGTTGCACAATCTCGTTCGCATAGTCACACATAAATTGTCGTGAGAGGTGCTCACGCATGGCTGCGGAGTTGCACACTCTCGTCGGCACAGTCGCACATACATGGCCATGGAGTTGCACAACCTCGTCCACATAGTCACACATGAGTTTTTATGGGAGGTGCTCATGCCCGGCCACGGAGTTGCACACTCTCGTCGGCATAGTCACATATGCATGGCCACACAGTTGCACAATATCGTCTGCATAGTCGCACATGAATTGCTATGGGAGGTGCCCACGTCCGACCATGGAGTTGCACACTCTTGTGTTCATAGTCGCACATGCGTGGCCGTGGAGTTGGGACATTCTTACAGGATAGTCCCTCAAACGCGGTTGTAGAGGCTCACATGCGCGATGACTACCAGGCAGTTGGCCAGGGCACCGGGGCAGCAGATGAAATTGCACATTTCAATTTTAGAGAGTAGTATGGGGTGGTGCCACTAGTGAAAATTGCATGGCCTGGGCAACAAACGAAGTTGCACATCTCACTGGAAGGAGGCAATTTGGGGATGGAGGTACCATAGAGAAAAACTGCATGTCTACGGTGTACAAGAAAAGTTGCACATCCCTGTCAGGTAGTTGCACATCGACGGCTAGTCAGTTACACAAAACGGGGACAAAATTGCACAAAAAAAAGTTTGTCAAAACATATCCATGCGAGATCTAGTTTCGAAGAGCACATCGCGAGGATTTCAGTGGTGAAAGCGGATCTTAATTTCGATATTTGGTTCAAAAGTTATGGCTTTTTTAAGAAACAAAAATTAAAAAGCAAACTAGATGGTCAACTCCCTTTAGTGTACACCGGAACACGTACTTACCTTTTCCATCGACCGCTCCCAAACTCTATCTGGCGTTTTTAATATGCGGCAGTGACTAGACGTCTCGAACAGGGGCCGGCCGCTCGCGAGCGGTACCTAGCGCCCGGCCGCCAGCTAGATTGGTCCTAGTAAAAATTGGTGTGTCTTTACCTGTCATCGGAGAAACAGGCCCAGGGACTACGACGTTCTAGGTTTGCTTCAATTGCCCCGCCTAGCTAGCAGATCAAAGAGATAAATTAGACGGGGAATATAACCTAGTATAAGTCAGCCTTAATTATCAGCTAGGACCATCAATTATCCATGTCCTAGGCCCTCTATGTCCTCTCATCAGGAGCAAATCCCACGACCAACAAGGCACCAACCAACACTCTGAAAAGATTTTTACCACAAGTAGACAACTACTCCCTCCGTTCGGAAATACTTGTCATTAAAATGGACGTATCTAGATGTATTTTAATTCTAGATACATTCATTTTGGTGACAAGTAATTTCGAACGGAGGGAGTACCTCTTCTTGAAAAGTGTCCCGCCTTTTGTTCACTGGGGTTGATTGGCATTGCGCATGATCTCTTCAATCATGCGCCCAAGAGATCTGGACACGACGGAACTTGTACGGGAAACCGTGACCACAATCCGCAGACGCCAGACAGCATAGCCACGGATGGAAAGCCAGAGACCGTTGCTGGTTCTGTTGCATTTGGAAAACACAGCAGGACCATCCATGCTTCTGGCATGGGTGCCCTAATGTCACATTCAATTGCACCGACGGGTTCCAGCAAAACTCGTGTCGTTCCAAGTAGGCGCAGGAATCGTCGCAGCCGTCTGGCCTGCTAGCTGCGCCTCTGCATCGTGGACACGGTGGTAATGGATGTTTTCTCACGTCGCTTGCAATAACTGCTTTCTCTCAGGAGATGCGTATTTCCTGCAACTAAATGCGTTTCCTGTAGCACGTCCTAGGTTAGGCATCAGACCCAGACCCAGACCCAGACAAAACAACTGCCGCCGTGCCCACGGCCACCAGTACTCTTCCATGAGATCGCGGTGCCTTGAAAGCAAAATTTACGCAACCTGACAATGGTCCATAAGCATCTATCAGGTGCTCTAAATGCTCCTGATTCACTCACGTTTGGGTTACCTCCATGAAATAACATCAACTGGAGGCCAACTTTACAGCAGCAGCGCAGGCGCGGCCTTTGAACAGCTAGCAGCATTTGTAAATATGGCGTGGTTTCTCTACATGCATGTAACATGTCGTCGGACAAAGCAAGCTCAGGGACTACGTACGCTCTCGGTTTGCTCCAATTGCGTCCTTTGTTATCAGCTAACGACACCGTCAAGTCTTGAAGATTTCCATTTCCATGGGTGTTGTTGGGGCTGTTACCTACGGATCCGGCAAGGAATGTGCTAACTACTAATCGGCGGCGCATCAAATCTGACATGACACGGGGGAAGTGACGGCCCAATCATCAGCAGCAGCAAAAACTAGCAAGAAATGGAAATCTACAATTCCACATATGTGCCGTCTCAGGGCTGGTGTGTATAAGCCGTGGGCGTCATGCATGCCTTTGCTGCGCCATGTACAGTATGTATGTACTGTCCAACAGTACAAGTCCTTACAAAGGACTACGCGTGTGCTCGATCGCCGAACCAACAATAGTTACTTGGCCCTTTCTTTCTTGCTTGGTAGGATGTCGTCAAGTTAAGCAGTCTATAGCTAGATCCATTCATCCATCCACCTAGGATCAGGATGCTCTAACTAAGAGTACAAGTAGTGTCTAAACGTGGAACGGAGCCCACGTCGATCGTGCCTCCAATAACACGGGGAGCTAGCACGTGACGTGAGAGTGAGACGGCGGACCCAGATCGATCGAAACACTTGAATTCGCGGTGGGGCTTTGGACGGCGGCATCGCGCAGGAGACACGTTAATGTATTGTGCCTCGTCGGGTTATTGGACACTGATGGTCAGGAGGGGGGTGCTGATGCTGAGACGGAGAGGGAGACGGATCACAAGACTAGCCCTGACTAGGGCTACAAGCCCTAACCTAGCGGTAGAGAGGGATGGATCGATGCTGCCATGCCGGGGAGGAGAGGACTGGAGTACTGAAATCTGGCCGGCCCCGATGGCTTAATTTTTCCTTCTTCTACAGTGCCTTGTAGTATAGGAAGGAAAAGAGCGGGGGAGAGTGTAATGCGTTCGCTGTAGCGATAGCGAGGTTGGGCGGCTCCTGACCCGCACGCTCGCACTTGGATGGATCTTGCCGATATTCGGACGCAAGGGGCGGTGGTGGTGGCGGGCGAGCCGGCGACGGCGCTCACATCGACCGACAGAGACTCCCTTCGCTCCACAATCCACATACATATGTCTTGGCCTCGCCGTTGGCCGACCTGCCTCCACGCAGATGTCCGGTGCACATGCATCAACTGTGCCGATGCAGGTGGTGTCAAATATACTTACCAT
Source organism: Triticum dicoccoides (assembly GCF_002162155.2). Classification (NCBI taxonomy): domain Eukaryota; kingdom Viridiplantae; phylum Streptophyta; class Magnoliopsida; order Poales; family Poaceae; genus Triticum; species Triticum dicoccoides. The sequence goes on along the minus strand of NC_041389.1, from coordinate 484,333,080 downwards.
TGTCAAATACTTGCCGTTTCCAGTGTGGATTCGTACGGACGGGTTCTCAGCAAAGCTTGCATGATGCAGGAGTTCGCCACGTCTGGTCTGCGCATGTGCATCCTGGTGGACATGGTGGTAATGGATGTTTTCGCTACAATAATTGCTTTCTTCAGAAGAGGAGATCTCCTGGTTACCTCGCCTGCTGCTACTGAATGCGTTTCCTGTAGCGCGTCCTAGGTGGGAGGGAATGAATTGCAACTTGGCGCCTAAAACAGAACATGCAATCAGACAAACAATTGCCGTGCCGTGCCCACAACCACCCCTGCTCTTGCTCGATATCACAGCGCCTTCAAGGCGAATTCACGCGACCTGACTGATGCACTCGGTAACAAACAATGCTTCATACCAGGTGCTGTAATTGCTCTTGATTGATTCTCCCACGTTCGGGTGACCTAAAAAAAAACATCAACGAGAGGACAGCTTCAAAACGAAAATCATTCCATCAGAAAATAGATGCCAAGCGGCAGCCTTTCAAAACGTTAGTAAAAAATGCCGTGGTTTCTTTACATGCCATCAGACAAACAAGCTCAGGGCCTACGCTCTCGGTTTTGCTCCAACTGTGATGCCAAGCTACCAAATCGACAAGCAAGATTTGACAGGACATATATGTAACCTATAAGTCAACCTTAATTATCAGCTAGGACCATCAATTATCCATGTCATATGATCAGGAGCAAATCCAAGCTCGATCAATCACCCCCACAGCGGCCAAGGCACCAACCAACATTCTGAAAAGATTTTTACAAGACAGGTAACTCTTCTTGGAAAGTGTCCCACCTTTTTGTTCACTTGGGTTGATTGGCATTGCACACGCTGTCAAACTAAAAAAAAATCTCTTCAATCATGCGCCCAAGAGATTGCCTTTCCTTCAACCGCGACACAATCCAGAGCGTTCCTGGACGGAAACAAAAGCTGCCCGCTGGACCGTTTTTGCAGAACTTCTACAGGAAACCTAACGTGACCACAATCTGCAGACGCCAAACCGCATAGCGATGGACGGAAAGCAGGAAACAGTTGTTGGGTCTATTGCATTTGGAAAAGAGATAGCAGGACCATCTACGAGCACCCAATGCCACATTTAATTGCACATGTGCAGACGTTCTTGTAGCGCCTCTGATCTCTGTTCCTGGAAAGCAACAACTACAGCATTTATTCATTTTTGTCTTTTCTTTTTTTGACACAACACATTCTTATTAGAAATTTAGAGAGTACATAATGTGTTATGTGAAAACGGGAGGGTTAATCGAATCCCCACTATCGAACGATAACGAAACAAGGGGAGTGTTGTTCAGTAATTAAGCATGATTTCTTGTTCTTGGATATACATGTCAAAAGCTCCAAATTACCATTTACTAAGTTTAGTGAGATTCGTACCATAAAGCATCGGGCAGGACAATGCACATCTCCTCACTACTCTACAGTGCTGTCCGGTTGTCCATCTTTATTAGAGCCTATACACTGCAATAGTAAACAGACAAGCATAAGAGATAGCTGTTCGAAAGCATAACCCGGATATACAAAGAATAAAGAGAAGTAAATGCATAAATATCATCTAGGGCATCCTTGCACAAATTCTATAATAGTACAAAATACAAATAGCACAAGAACTCTCTACAGCAGATTTCTTAGGACTGCTATTAATCTCTCAATGCACTCCATGCTTCCTTCTAGCATACAACCACATAATGAAACTTCACTCTAAACTGCTTTACGACTGCACAAAGGTGGAATAGTTCATCTTAATTTTTATCGCATTCGTAAGCCTCAATAAACAATACAGGTCTCATGGATGAATTTATATCAGGAATCAAGAGAAATCAAAAGAGTAACAAAGCAGTTAGGATAATTAAGTTTATTTGATGTAAGAAGACCATGGACTGACGAATAGAAAAAAGGTCAGAGGTTGCTTACTTGCACACGGAAATCCTGAATACCAAAGTAAACATATAGAAAAGACAGAGGAGAAAGTGAGAGAACACACTTACCATCCTTTTGCTGATATATGGTTTTATCTCAGGGAGTAACTCAGGATTGTTCTCCTCTTTAAGCTTATGATTTTTCTCAAACTCTTTCCTCGATTCCTTTCGTGAACCAGATTGCCAGACACCACCAAAATTAGGGAGCCAACTAGCATCAGGCGTTTCTGCAACGACCTCACCTCGCTTTTCCATCTCCATTTCAGCTCTTCTTCTCTCTGCCCATGCAGCTCCAACACGCTTTGGGTTAAGTTTTCTTGATTTTCCTTTCAGAGAAGATGGAAGAGCATAGCTGGCGAGTGACACATTCTTTGGATCATGCTCACTAGCTTCTAACCATGGAGGAGGAGCACCAGTATGCACATTTGCTTTCAGGCCTTCATAACACAATGATATCACATAAAATTTCATGCATGGACTGAGAAAGAATTAAGTAGATATATCAAATTTTGCTCAAGCTGCAGCCTTTTCAAATCAGATTAGTGCAAGGAAAATATACACTACAGAAAGTGCAGTGTCAAATACCCTGATTGAATTTCCCTCCAGAGTGGCCCTGTTGGACCTGCAAGGGCAAAATTGTAAAAAAAGAGATGCCAACATGCACCACAGAAAAGTGATTATATAAACAACAAATCATTACATATGAACATTTGTAAATAAAAAATTGGTTCATAATTATTTCTTTTAGGAAACAAGAAACATAAACTAGAACAAAACCCTTTTGTTACAAGAAAAGAGAAATTGCTACATTTGTTTGAAATTAATACTGTGCAGGTTCTGCTAACATATGAGAAAGAATTGCAATTATGTTACTGGGGGAGGTAAAGACATGTTTTAAGACACCGGGGAACAGTGAAGGCATGAGTAGAGGCTGGCGACAGATGAGGACATAAATTTAATAGCACATCTGACATGTCTGGTCTGGTGTACTCCAATACCATAGTAAGAAGATAAATTACACATTTATATAATTAACCAGATGTAGATCAGAAACTAGTCCAAGGAAATATATCTGCAAACTAAAATCTACAAGCATGACTGCAACCAAAAAATCACATTCCTAAAGATGTCAATATGCCATATGGTTTAACTTCCTGAGTCTGTATGACAACTTCCTCTCGTTTAGCTTTCTACTATTCAGATTCAAGATGCCTAAACATTGTGATACTGGCTCAAACAACACTAACTAACCATAGCTTCTCTTTGCATAAATGGAATACACTCCCATTTGTCGTTGCAACTCATCAGCACTTCAAATTTCTTAGTGGATCTTGTTTACAGAAGGACTGCTAAATAACGAACAAAATACACAAGGCTGCTTGCGATCTTTTCAAAAGGACAAATGTCTACTTTTCACATGCACATGGGTGTGTGCACATATTATATACTTACATATACAAAAGAAGAAGACGGTGGATTTGGTCCATTTCCGAGGGAAGTAGATTGAGCACCTGTAAAGGGAGAAAAATCAGCAACGTACCAACCAAGCTGTAGAATAGTACAATTAGCAAAGTCCAGAGCAAAAAAGAAGTGAAAGATCAGTGAGAATTTCAACACTAGGGCTCACCTTTCATTTGTGCATCAGCACTATGAAACACGTTTGTACTTGGCATACCCTGATGTCCATGTGTTGTGACACAGGGTTTGACAGGCAGTCCGGAAGTACCAAATGGAGCAGAATAAGCAACACTTCCAGAGGTGGAAGATCCATGACACGCTGTACTAGTGGGGTAATAGGCCCCATTGGTAGGACTTTGTAAAGGCATAACAACACAAGATGCAGTATTACGAAAAGATGGGATGTCAGTTTCAGCAAAACTATCCGAAATTTTAGAGGTAGATTCATTTTGGATATCTTTCAACGGCCCCAAAGATGGTCCAATCATGCCATTGGCCAATGCCTGTGCTTCTGTACCGGAGGACTCACAGCCCTTCTCCCACTGAAATTATAAAAACATAACAGATCAGCAGTGCAGAAATATGTCAGCATCATCTTATTTCCAGAGCACATATTAACCTGCTTCACTGCCAATATCATATCTAAATAACAAACAGACCATTTGATATAACTGCAGCTGTGAAAATAAGCACATCATGCCATTCTAGCAGGAGGAAATACAGGCACAAAACATATAGCACTGCACCTTGGCAAGCTCATCCTCTGAAATCCTAAACGAATCGACCTGATCCATCCCGCCCCCATGCTTCCGCAGGAAATCCTTGACGCCCTTCAGGTGCTCCTCGCTCGCGAGATGGTAAATCGCATTGCTACTGCAAACAGAGTAAAACAGGTCTTATATCATTCACACAAAGTCCAGATGTCTACAGTATCTCTAAAAACTCTACTGTGCTTCCAACAACCCCTGCTTGATCCCGATGTGCTACCAGTGCTCGATCTCATGTTCTATTGGACCATCCAAAGTTGGAACCTACTGTAACTAGAAACAGCACATCTGAATCAAAACCCTAGGTGTGCAGGGACGCCTAGGAGAAGTAGGCGGAGGCTACCAGGCGAAGCGGCTGTCGAGGTCGACGAGGTCGGCGGAGCAGAAGGGACACCAGAGGCGGGAGCGGGGGGCAGGCGCGGAGGGGCGGAGGAGCGCGCGGCGGAGGTCGGCGAGCTTGGCGCGGAAGCCGGAGAGCGCGGCGGCGAGGGCGGCGCGGTGGGCGGGGAAGTAGCGGTGGCGCCGGCCCTGGTCGTGGTTGCGGCGGCACAGCTCGCAGTACTCGAAGCTGCCGCCGGCGGCGTGCGGCTTCGGCGGCATCGCTGGGCGGGGCGGGGCTCCTGGCCTGTCGCGGGGGCCCAGGCGTTCGCGCGCGCGCGTTTGGGCTTCAGCAGATTTGGGGGAGAAACCTAAAAAAAAACAGATTTGGGGGAGGTGCTGGTGCTCCAGCGGCGCTTCGAATTTGTGTTAGTTTTGATAAAATTTAAAGAAAAAAGGACGAATTGAAGTTGTGTTTTAGATTTGGAAAGAATATTCGACTAGACCTCAGAACCGAGTGTGGGCATGTGGAGTCCATTGGAAGAGAATGTTCTTTTTAGATTTAGACAGCTCAACGTTTTAGCGTACTACTGGATTTCGTTATGGATCTCTTCGTTATCAAGCTAACGATGCAGACAAAGCCTAGCGATGATTGATTCGCTGGAAGAACTCCGTCGTGTCGCACAAACACGCCGAGCGGCTCGACAGGCCTGACAACAGACGCAGAGCCATTAGTTGATCCAGGACGTGCTCCGGATCAAATTTCATCGGCCGGAGGCCCTGTACAGCGATCGACCTCCGGGAGACGTGACCACCACCGCGTCAATAACTCGGAACGCCGGCAAGGAATGAACTGCTACAGTGACCCAACACGGCCATCACTCAAGCCTACCACTACCAGGCTTTTAGTAGCACAGGTGTACGCACTAATCCAACACGATCCAGGTGACAGTGTGCCGGGCATCATCAATGCCGCGCTGCCCAAGCACCAGGCGAGGGAAGAAAACGCCGCCCCACGGTCCCCGCCGGAAAAGCTTTGGTCATACGCCAAGCAATTGCTCGCCGGCGTACACTGACCACAGAACAGTACCTACAGCTACAGCACCCAAGACAACAAGAAGAAAAAAGCTTGCGCCGACCGTCGCTGCTCAGTACAAAAGTTCAAATAGATCCGTCATTGCGTGAAGCAACCAACGATGATCATCATTGTATACAACATTGCTACGTTTCATCATTCAGGCAAAAGTGGCCTCACAGTACAGTCTCCAGTGAAACAAACATCATGAACAACAACACGTCTCAGGGGGGACAAGTCTCTCTCGTTTACGTTTTGCTACCAAGGATACGGCTAGGGACAAGGATCTACATCTGCCTGGGGGGTGCTCTGTCGCTATCTTCACAAGTTTCAAGCACCTGAACGAACTGACGTACTGAACTAGGGGGTATCTGCTTCTTCACCTGGCCTACGAGGTTAGTTGCGCTGAGGCTCCTTGCGATTCCGTGCCGCCTCAACTGAACTAGGACTTCTGGCGCTTGACCTGCTGGAGGATCGGCTCCTTCACCTGCGACAAATTCACCGGTGGTCAAGCTTATGGTTGCTGTTAAACTGATGCAACTGAAAGGGTGATGAGCATGTCACATGCGTGAGATTTGTGGATTTGATATTTTGGTTAAGTGAAGGAAGGTGGAACTTTTCCATTACCATGCTGGTCTTCCTGGTCCGCTTGTCCGGCGTGCCCATCGACTCTTCGCCAGCCAGAGACTTCCTGATCCTCTGCCCGAGCACCCCACTCTCCAGGGACGTAGCCGACTGCAAGGAAGGCATCACAGTTTATCACGTTTCAACTATACTACATATGTTGTGGTTGCTCTTACTCAGAGTCTCAACACTGCAAAATTCTTGACTACTTGGGGAAGTCCAATCAGGCTTCGGTCATACCTCGCGATTGCTTGTGGGAGTCCTGCTTGGGTCCTTGTTATTCTGCTGCTGCTCCGGTAGCTCCCGTGTGCGGGTAAGATCAGATCCAACTGACTGGAAGCGGCCGTTTGTCGAGCCATCTTTCATTTCCTGGTCTGTAACAAGAGGTAAATGCTACGGTTTAGCAACTGCTGCCAAACCCAATGTGACAAAGAGGTAAGAGCCTGAACATGGATGTAGATCACTGTTGCCACTCACCAGTTATCTGATGATCTCTGCGGTCAAACTCAGCAGGCCTTGCGTTGGTGTCAATTGCCTGCATGATATAACAGAGATTGAGATGGATCGGGAATGCACAAATGAGTTGCAGAATTACTACAGAAGTGGTGCATGAAGCTTGGACTGGTCATACCATTTCATCAGTGATATCAACTTCCAGTATCTTTTTTATCTCAAGGAGCTTTCTGTTGGTGACTTCAGAATGAATGACAGCTTTTCCTGTGAGACACAGGTTGACATGTATTTTGTGAAGAGAACAAATGTAGCAAACTGCATAACATAGATAATGTGTACTGACATGATCAACTGATCGAATTCAGAAGATACATGTCTGTATTATATTTATTACAGTATAATGGAACAGTAAAATGACAGGATTGTTTATCCTAACAATGATTAGTTTGCAGCGAACATAACAACTTATGAAGCTTTCCAGCTGATGCATTTTATCCAAGAAAGATCAGCATGCAAGTATTACTGGTAAACAACATTTTTCATGAAGAAAATGGTCTTCCTTCAGGGGTGCTATGCAACACTTTTTTCAGAAATGCAATTGATCAACATGCAAAAACTGATCATTTGAGTCTCAGCAGCAAATCTTTCTAGGAAATGAAAATGGGATTAATGGCTGGTTTATTCTTCACCACTTGCTGGACAACCCCCGCAAAAAAAAACATGTGAACCATCCAGAAGAATAGAGGCTACAGTCGAAGAAGGCATCTTAGATTTCATGAAGATTTTCAAAAAGGTTGACTTCATACAGATAAATTCAAGTAGTTACCTAATCTTCTGTTGCCTGAATTCTTAATGTATCCATCTTGCACCATTTTGTCCATCAACTTTCGGACTGTGGTCTGGTTGGCTTCGCCATCAAGCTTGCCCTGAAGCTTAGCTACAGTCACATAATCCATTGGAAGTGCATGGTATAATGCCTGCAACGACAATATTATGTTAGGAGAAATTCCCATGCATTGACCTTGTTAACAGCATAACCATCAAGGGTTTAAGGACGGTACCTTCATGTACATCACATCTGCGTCGTTGTTTTTGGTTCCTTCAGTAGGTGTAACATTGTGCATGGCAACCTCTTTCTCTTTCTTTATGTAGGGTGTTTTGGGATCAGTAACCTGTAATCAGGGAATAATCATGTTAGTGAAGAACAATATATCATGTGGTACACAATACTGTTACTTAGCTTGACCTTGTTAACAGCATAACCATCCTTGCCTGCCCTGGAAAGTAAACCATCTTTAAGTAGCCTCTCCAAAATATCTGAAAAATGAGTCATTAGTTTAGTAATTCACGACTTGAATAAGAATGAAGAAAGAATGCCTCTGTTTTACAAGATTAATCTGACGAGCACACAGAACTGTTTCTGCATTACCTTCCACCATTTCCTGCAAAACATTCAACAAGCACTTGTTAGTAGCAGCCCAGAAAACTTGTAAAGTGTATCAAGGCATGGTCTGTTTACACACACTGGTGGACTAACACTATAAAGAAATCTGTCACTTGCTCACAAGTCTAGTGACTAAAGTAGAACAAATAATCAACCAAAATATCAATACTTGTCATAAAAGGGAAGATGACAGCAAGAATTACCAATGATATGTCAGGGTAGTTGGAAAGGACATCTGAAGCATTAACAGTACCCATGTCTCTTGAGCATATCCATGCTCTTACTTGAGCTGTTAGCTCTTCCTCATGAGCAGCATCTTGAGTTTCATCTGTGAATATATGAAATTAGAGAAGAGCAAACAAACGGACATAGACCACGTCTGCATGTAAAAACTACATATATACTGTATGTGAGAGCAAATAAAGCTCTCTTGAACCAATAACTGACCTTCTGAGTTTGTACCACTCTGACCTTTGCAATTTCCATCTGTTGTAGCAAGTATATTAGCACCAAAAATATTAAATAAATGAGAGCATCATGGAATAAATGTTACCATTAGGAGCAACGACGTAACGATCCACTTCAGATGGGCGAACCTAATAGAATCAGGGATTATGTAATGTCAGGGAATACTTTAGATTACAAAAAGAAAACAAAATACGGTACAGACATTTTCATGCAAAAAGGAGGTACAACATGTCCATAACCAAAAAAAGAGCAAACTAAAGATAATGTTACTGAAACTATCAGTTATCTGATTTCTTTGGCCTTTACCTCGGTGTCCGATAAATCATTATCTTGGTCTGACTCACGACCCAAGCTCATCTTGTCATCATCACTGTTAGCATCATTAGCATCACATGGATCAAGGACACTCTTAACCTGCATAAACAAAGCAAACATGAGAAATTGATCAAAAAGACCCCAACAGAATTCTGGACAGATGCTGTAATTTCCACTACACCTTCAAAGCTAACACAAGATGCTTGCTATTGACATTCCCCACTTCCATCTTCAAGGGGTTCTTGTTCCATATATTTACGGCTTCATTCTCAGCACAACCCTTAAAGAAGGGAGGCTCGTAATCCTCAGGCTGGCAACATAATAAAGTCTGTAAGCTTCCACCAACAAAATTATATAGAAAAAGAAAAGCTAAATCCTTATTTCTACAGAACAATAGAATCAGGTTATCTACGATGGCAGCTGAAGGTTTCGATAACTAGAAACAAAGGCACTCACTGTGGCATCATCATAGTATAGCAGCTTCATCAGAATGGTTCGCTGAACACAAACAAGCAACAGAATCAGAACAGCACAATCCAATGTAACCAAAATACAGAATGCCAAAATTACCTCCTCTGGCATTTGATCCAAGGTCCTCATAAGTGAAACCAGCGTTCTGATCATCTTACAAGCAGAGCTCCTAAAAGGAAACCGTTGCCACGTCAGAATATTACCATTTTACCACTGGTTACAGCTGACAATGTTTATGCTGACAATGACATGCACATATGAACCCAATGAATAGTACTCCCTCCGTCCCAAAATAAGCGGCTCAACTTTGTACTACTAAGTTGAGTCACTTATTTTGGGATGGAGGGAGTAATTCACAAACTGATCTGCAGGATGTATATGACAAAACCACACTGAAACCTCAACTAGCTCATACCTTCAGTACTAGAATTTTGCAAGTCAAGCAGGAAAACTAACAGCAATTCAACTAGTACTAATTGTCAAGAGGTGAACAGCTCCTCCATAACTTAAGTTTTCACACACTAATAGAGAAAAACAGAACACTGAACTCCTATGCCTTCACTTTATGAGGCCATATCTTTGAACTTATACCAGTCTGCATGCAGTATTACTTTACTATGACGACTACAGTACACATAAAAACACTCTTCACAAATTAACTCTTAGGAGCACAAAAGACTAACAAGAAAAACAAATCCTAGCATCCAAAAAGGGGTATGCAAGATAGCACCTCATCTGGTCAGGAGTGACTTCTGCTGCATTTGACTTGAATGTGGCACTATTCTTTTTGCTCCCTGTGCGACTCATGTTCATTGCAACTTCTTCCCCGTTTGTGTTGGGGTAGCTAAATGAGACTGCATGATAATCATGACACATGATAAGCAAATGTAGGGCATATGATCCATCATCGATGTCAGTCCAACTTAATACGCTACACGTTAGCAAACTCCATCCGGTGATACTCACAGGCATACTCTTCAATCATGGGGCCTTCCTCCTTCTCACATATACAGAAGAGAAGGGTCTTGAGATATTTCTTTTGTAAGGCATCATAGACACCTAGAATCGGAAAGTTAACCAGATAAGCATATTAAAAGCACATCTAAAACATATAATAATAAAACAGTAAACTAATTGAATGAGCTCAAGTTGTCTAAGACATATATTACCTTTCTCCATCCAATCAATCAACCTCCTGGATTCAGCATCCATGGGCATCAGCTTCTTAATCTTCATCTCTGCAACAAATATAAGGTTGTTTGAGACTTTGGCTAATAAATGTCAAGCAGAATGTAGATATTACATATATATACTGGGCACCGATCCTGACCTAGTGCCGGAACAGACTTATCATTGAAGTACTTCTCAGGGAATAGGCCTCTGATGTAGCTGATGTTGTATATAGCAATCCGGAGCAAATTCCTTGTCTGTTTGGTCAACAGAACACCAATGTTATCCAAATAGCTGTATGAAAAACTTAAAACTATGCACTATGCTATGATTTTCACCAGATCATATAGATACTTATTGAAATAGTCCAGTGCTTCAGCAATGGAAAACTTATCAACATCATATCAAATTGGATTACTGATAAACAAGATCAGAGTGAATCACATAATTCACGAGAAAACACATTTTCAATAATGTTTTGTTCAAACACATACATATACAATAATGATCGTGTATTACATTTCTTTGATTAAACACCAAGAACAGTTAGCCTATGCAAATACAGGTACATATATTGGTACTGATAATCAAATCTGTTAAGTGAACAGAGATCAAAACATTGCAATTCAGAGCAAACATGTACAAGAGAAATGTAAACAAGACATATCATGTCATATAGGAAATGAACGACCCAGCTTTTCAAACTGAAAGCTACCAAAACCTGATGACCAACCAATAATCCTGCAATGTATTTGCCAACCACTCCCAACTACTAAAAGCAGTAATATCAAATGAGGAGACTACAGTTTGAGAGTTAGTTCACAAACATTGCAAGAGAAGTTTACTAACCTCAGATAATTCCTAAATGCAGAACATACATTGAAAATCTCACAGCATAGCACAAGAAAAAACATACTTATAAACTACAGAGAAGATTTTCTGATTCAAACTGGCCAAAAGTATGTCACGTTTGGATCAAACAGTAAAACCCCAATCATAGAGACGCTTAGTACTCCACTGGAAACATTTGAACAGCAGAAAATCTTACTCCTAGAACAACAGGGACTAGTAAAGCCCAATTCGAACTAAGATGACAGAAGTTCGTGCTGCTGTTCCATGATAATTTGGAAATGTGCAAGCCAGTAAACAATGTATCTCTGTGCTCCCCCTTCCACTGTTCTACATAGACAAAGCATTTTGATAGGGACGTGAAGTTACGAATTGAACATAGGCTGCTACCACAACTTCAGCAATTAAATAGGAAACGTGACTAAACTAATTCCACACGTACAGGAAGAGTTCGATCACTGAAAATCCCTAGACGCTTCTACCAGAACGCACCAGAATCGATGTACTTAGGAAATTGCCAGAGAAAACAATTAGGATCGTGGAGGAAACTAGTAAACCAACCAATATGATCGACGTCGAACGTGTGAATCCACATTTCCAGCGGATTTAATGCTAACTACATACGCAAGCGAAATTACCACAAGCATGCTTCGACGACCAAACCAAATCGAGACGGGGAAACCCAAAGACACCAAACCAAATTAGTTCAACAGCTTCCCCAAATGTTCAGAACACTGCTGGTTCAGAATCGCAGCGCAAACCCGCGCTAATCTCCCGCGAAATCGAGGAAAACGACGAGGCAAGCCTCCCGAAAAGCAGATTCCACGCTTCAAATCCGCAAATGAAACTGAGCAAGCAAGTAGGATGAGGGAAAACCCATCAAATCGGTGGGGTAACAGCGAGACGGCCCGTTTGAGCAGACCGAACGCACCCGAGAGTTCGCGGAGGAAACTAGGAACAGAATCCATTTGAGCGATAGCCGATACGGAGTCTACTGACGCTTCCAGCCGCCGCCCCGTCAGCAACATTGGAGCAGAAATTAAACCCCCACAAAACCCCATGGCTAACCTCCCTCGCACGCCCAAAGCCCCAAACCCGCGCACGAAATTGGTGAAAATCCCGCCAAGCAGCACCAAAATCCACCCCCGAAAAACCCGATCAGAGCGAAACGATTCCGACGCCCCGCGAGCACGAATCGGCCCCGAATCGAACCCGCACAACGCACGCGCTGCGGCCAACCGAGCGACCAAATCCTAGGGCAAGCGCTTGTCAGGAACCGCAGGACGAAATCTCGACCGACCGGCGCGAAACCACCGACGGGTCCAACTCGAATCGCGCGGAACCGAACCGGAGACG
>NC_041389.1:484249642-484320035 GCF_002162155.2 Triticum dicoccoides | reverse complement strand
GAGCGCCGGGGCGCCGGTTAGCACGACACGAAGCGCACGCGGCGGCGCAACCACGAGATGGGGGCGGGGGACGGGGGCGGGGGCGCGGGAGAACTCACCATTTTGCCGCCCTGGTGGTGGGCGTGTGTTGTGTGTGCGCGTGGGAGGGTGGGAGGGGTGGGGAGAGAGAGAGGGTGGTGACTGGTGACGTGAGGGCTTTGGTATGGGAGGGGTACTTGTAGAGGAGGACGGGGCAGTGGCTCCAGCCCCGAGGCGTGGACAAGAAGGCACGGGAGGGGTTCGCCTTTTCACTTGTGACAGCTGGAAAAGTCTCGCTCTAGTTGAGTTGTGGAGCGGTTTGAATTTTCGATGTTAAAGAGCGAGCATTCGACTGAGTTCTACTGGGAGTAGTATTTTGCACTATCTTTTTTTAGGGATATTTTATGCCTGTCCAAAATGGACATGAGTTATTTGAACTAAAACCACAATAATACGAGTAGTTATGAAACGGTGTTGTATTTAGTTTGGGCATCGATAGGCGTTGGCCGAACGGCCCAAATTTCAGTCAGTCGGCACACGCACGTTGGATCAAGACGCCATGTGTCATTAGATTTCCTCGTCTCATCAACCTGAATCTCTCATCTGTACGTATGCAAATAGAAAGAAAAAGAACGCACAGCTCGCCGGTCCAACGCGCCGCCCGTGCTTGCCGGACACCGATGTCCGCCGACGCTCGTCCTCAAACGCGCGGCGCATCAATTCTAGTACTCCCTCCGTTCGAAAATACTTGCGGGGGGATGGACCGGACGGAGGGAGTATAAGCTAAAGTGAAACGTCAAGCCTTTGTCCTGATAAATGATGTAGTTTTGTTATATATCTAAAATATAGGAAGTTTACCATAGTCTCCCTAGCTGGAATGGTCGATGTTTGGCATGGTTTTATTACGAAACAGCTAACAATATGCTAGATCCAGCAGTGCTTTATTCTTTTTTTTTTGCGGAAACAGCAGTGCTTTATTCACTTAAGTAATTTTTAGGGAAAACAGAAGGCTAAAATCTCCTGCAGATTTACTAGAAGCAAAATATTTACAAGGATATCATGTATGGGATTTACAGGGGCAATCTAGTTGTTTGTACTATTTATTTATGCGGCCCTATGCAGAACCAGGTGCATTAGCTCTTTAAAGGCTCTTCTGCATGTGATAATTCTGGCTCTTTAAAGGCGAAGACCATGGAAGCTTTTACTGCACTTGTGACCCACTTCTGTGCGGGTGAAGATAGCTGGTGGCTCGTAGAAGCAACAATTCCAGCGACCCCGACACTTCTGAGGCCAGGGGCACTGGCGGAGCGTAGTGTAGATGAAACTGGGCTACGACCCCCCCTTTCCGAAGTGAAATTATTTTTTACTAGGTATGCTTGCGATCTGGCCCAGCCCATCAGGAGATATGGTCCACTGTCCACAGGACGTAGCCCATTTGCAGCACCGCTCGACAGCACAGATCGAGACACCAACACCTCGTTGTGAGTCAACGAGTCGTTCCCCAAATCCCCAATCCCCACTCTGCTGCCTCCCTGCCTCCGCGTCCGGCGTCGCCGCGTCGGCGACCTAATTCCTCGACGACGGCGGTCGGCGGCGGCAACTGACGACGGCAGTGGGCGGCGGCAACTGACGACGGCAGTCGGCGGCGTTCCCCTTCTCAGTCGGCTGCTCAAGCGGCCGCACCCGCGAGCGGCGCGCCCAGCGGCCACACGCCCACACCCAGTTCGCCTACGTCCACAGCGGCTCCTCCTCCTCTGCTCGTCTAGTTCACAGCATCTACTCGTCCGCTTCTTGCTATCGCTAGGTACAGTGACTGATTTAGGGCTTCTATTGATTAATTGGATGCAAATCAACTGCTGCTACTCACTGCTTCTGTTAATTCCGACGAGTTGAGATGTTGTGGTAATTTTGATGTCTACCCAATTGATTATTTGATTGAAAATTTGATGCTGTATAAATATTTGTTTAGGTAGCAATGGTGAAACAACAGAAGATGCAGTCTTTTTTTAAAAGAAGAGGGGATGAGGGAATAGTTAAATCTCCATTAGCTCCAGATGCTCTAGCATTGGTGCCATATATGGATGGAAGACATGCTGAAGATGCACAAGAAGGTCAAATGGAAGATGACAATGTGCGGGAAAATCAGATGCAAGATGATGATGTGCCGGATGTAGAACAAAGAGCAAACGAACATGTCACTTTTCGAGGCATTGAGTTGTTGGAGCGAGATCCTGCACTACGTCCACAAATTTGGCAGTACCCCCAAACCAAAGAGATGAAGTACGAAGAGCTTACTTGAGGCTGGGTCCCAATCAACCTAAACGAAAGAAATATAAAGCTATTGGAAAACCAGGACACAGAAGACGTTTTCGGTACAGTTATTTTCGTGATTTTCCATCATGGTTGGAGTATTCATTGACCTCTCATTGTGCATATTGTCTGTATTGCTTTCTCTTTAGCAAAAATAGAAAGAAAAGAGGTGGGTTTGATGTCTTCACAACACAAGGTTTTAATAATTGGAAGAAAGTTCATGATGGACAGAAATGTGCACTTTTAGTTCACATGGGATCAAGTCCTTGTTCACAACATAACAATGTAGTGAGAGATGGCCATGCTTTATTGGATCAGTCAAACCATTTGGCAAATATCTTTGAGGTGAAGACCATGGGGGATAAAGAAAAGGATCGTTTAAGGCTGAGAACTACGATTGCGGTTGTAAAGTGGCTCACATTTCAGTCTTGTGCTTTAAGAGGCCATGATGAGAGGCCGGAATCAAGAAACAGAGGTAACTTTCTTGAGATGTTGAAGCTTCTTGCAGACTTCTGCCCTGATGTTCAAGCTGTAGTTCTTAGGAATGCTCCACAAGTTTGCAAATACACATCACACGAAATTCAAAATGAGATCTTGAGCATTTATGCTATGAAAGTCAGGGAGCATATTCGAGCAGAAATTGGGGACTCAAAGTACTCTATTCTTGTGGATGAGACATGTGATGTGTCCAGAAGAGAGCAAATGGCACTAGTTTTCAGATTTGTTGATAAAGATGGTTATTCACAAGAAAGATTCTTTCATCTCATACATGTAGCCAACACAAAAGCACTGACACTAAAGATGGAGTTGTGTAAAGTATTATCCAAGCATGGATTTGATGTACAAAATCTTCGAGGCCAGGGGTATGATGGGGCAAGCAACATGAGGGGAGAGTTGAATGGATTGCAAGCTCTATTCATTAAAGATTGCCCCTATGCATATTATGTTCATTGCTATGCTCATCGGTTGCAACTCTCCCTTGTTGGTGCAGCAAGAGATGTGGTTCCAGTCACCCAATTTTTTCAGAAACTTCACTTTGTTATAAACACAGTTGACTCCTCTTCAAAGCGACATGATGAGTTGCATGACGCCCAGGTGGTTGAGGTTGCATGCTTGCTTGCTATCGATCAGATTGAAACAGGCAAAGGAGCCAATCAAATACGCTCATTGAAGCGACCAGGAGAGACTAGATGGGGTTCCCACTTAGGTTCGATTTCTAGTCTTATGCATATGTTCAATCCAGTGAGAGTTGTTCTAGAAAATCTAGCCGCAGATTCATCAGCTGGAGCAAACCGGGCTGATGGTGATACTTCTTTCACTTACCTGACCTCTTTTGAGTTCGTATTTATCCTATGCATGATGAAAGAAATATTGGAAACTAGCGAAGATCTTGGGAAGGCTTTACAGAAGAAAGCCCAAGACATAGTAAATGCAGTTCGTCTAGTGCATTCCACAAAAGTACTTCTGGAAGAGATGAGATCAGATGAAGGATGGGAGTTGTTCATTGGAAATGTTGTTGAGTTCTGTGTGGAGCATGATATAGATATTCCAGACATGGAAGAACTATACATTCTGCGTGGTGGGCGTGCTCGTCGTCAACCTGATCACTTTACTAGAGAAAGGTATCTACGAGTGGAGATATTTCGGGCAACAATTGACAACCAACTAAATGAATTGAATCTTAGGTTCAATGAGAAAGTGATGGATCTCTTATCCATTAGTGTTACATTGATACCAAGAAATGGATTTACATCATTCAATGCTAAGGAAATATGTTCAATGGTGGAGAAATATTATCCTGCTGATTTTACACAACAAGAGAGATATGGGTTGGAGAGTCAGCTCAACCATTTTGCTGCGGATGCTAAAAACAGTGGAGACTTGAAGAAGCCCATCACCATAACTTCTTTATGTTGATGCCTTGTTGAGACAAGACGAGATAGAATTTACAATTTGCTTGATAGGTTGCTTCGATTGCTTGTTACTCTCCCGGTTTCCATTGCAAGTGCTGAGCGTGCTTTCTCGAGCTTGAAGATTATCAAGTCAAGGCTATGTAATACAATGGAAGATGATTTTCTTGCAGACAGTCTGTTGCTACAAATTGAACGAGAAATTGCATCAAAAATTCCTTGTGAAGATATAATTGCTGATTTCAAAAGTAGGAAGAATAGAAGATCGTATCTTTGTTGGCAGTAGTACTAGTTGGTTGGCAGCACTACTGGTTGGCAGTAGCACTAGTTGGTTCTGTTTATTTGTCTTTTGGTCATTTGGTGTCACTACTGTTTGGTGTGGTATGTTCTTTTGGAGCACCAAAATTTACCTATCAACAATGCTCAGGTATGTCCGTATGTGTGAACCTGCTGTATTTGTGTGTACAATATATATATATATATATATATATATATATATATATATATATATATATGTATATATATATATATGGTCCTCTAATTGTCCTTGCATATGTTCTACAACTTAGTGGGTTTTTATGCATATGGTGTGTTCTTATGTGAAATCGGCCCCCTCTTGAGATTCGGTCACGCTCCGCCACTGGCCAGGGGTGGCAATGGCAAGCCACGGCACAACAAAAATAAACGCCGGAACAATAACGAAACAGAGGATACGACAGTAAATGCCAGATTCAGTGGCCCTAGACCTGGTCAGCGGAAGAAACCATTCAAAGGTAACAAGGACGACCCATCCAATCTGGAGAAAATACTAGAGACCTTGGCAGATACATGGCACCCCTGACAAGCCTGCCAACCACAACAACATAAATTGTTGGGTTTTCAAACAGGCCGGTAAATTAAATGTCGAACATAAGGGGAAAGGACCTCAAAGTGAGGATGACGATGAGCCTCGCCCGCCGAACACTGGGGGACAGAAATAGTTTCCCCCCAAAGTGAAAACTGTGAACATGATCTATGTCACACACATCCTCAAGAAGGATCGCATTAAGGGACGTCTACGCCGTAGAGCCTGTCGCCCCAAAATTCAACCCATGGTCGGCTTGTCCGATGACCTTTGATCGCAGGGATCACCCAACCAGTATCCATGATGGAGGTTCGGCGGCCCTAGTACTCGATCCTATCATCGACAGATACCATCTCACTAGAATCCTTATGGAAGGCGACATCAGCCTCAACCTGATCTATCAAGATACTTCCGCAAGATGGGTATCGACCCGTCAAGAATCAAGCCTAGTAACACTACCTTTAAAGGAGTGATACCCGACGTGGAGGCCCGCTGCATAGGCTCCTTAGCACTGGAAGTAGTATTCGGCTCTCCAGACAACTTCCGAAGTGAAGAATTGATCTACGACATCATCCCTTTTTGGAGTGATTATCATGCGCTGCTCAGACGAACTGCTTTTGCCCACTTTAATGTAGTCCCGCACTATGCTTATTTGAAGCTCAAAATGCCTGGACCGCGCGGCGTCATGAAAGCAAATTGAAATATGGAGCGCTCCCTCCGTATTGAGGAGCACACCGCGGCCCTAGCAGCCGAGGTACAGGGCGTCCTCATCAAGCCGAACAGCTCATCGGTCATCAAGACCCATGACATCGCTAAGCGAGTCCGATCCGCATTACAGTGCGGTAGCTCGGTGGGTCCGGAGCTTGAATAGCAGTTTAGCCTCCACCGACCGCCCCATAAGGTCGCGGCATACGCACCGCGCGTACATAACTACGCACTTAAAAATACCTTGGGCAACGTCGAAGGCACACTGTAGAAAAGGTCCATAGTATGGCTCGACCCTATTCGAACCTTAAATATTTTTCCCATTGCAGGTTCGTTAAAAAACCAACCTACTCTACGGTTGTACGGGGGCTGCTCTCTAGGTCCCTCTTTCTTGCAAACGACCATCAACTCCTCCTCCCCACCAAGGAGAAACGGCGCAGACGTGCGGCAGGGCACCAATGGGATCTTCAAACCACAACTCTTAGGCCTTGTGAAAACCTTTCCCTTGTGCAAACTTTTGGCATGTAAAATGACCTCGATATTTATGGCATTCTCTGTAATAACACGTATCGACGTATTGATCAAGGCATGAAGGAATCAGTTGATCACCTGGTACTCATTTATTTTATATTACTGTCATCTGTATTCCCTCCCTGCCTCAGACTACCACATGTGCTTTAGTCCGGTCTTAACACCGGGGGCTGTATTCGGCCCTGCACATTTTAAGTCCGAACACCTATAGGGAGCTCTTCAGCGTCCCGGATAGTGCATTATATGCATCGGCTCCGAATCATGTCGTTGGTCCATAGTTGGGTTGCCCTACCACCTTATGTTTCGCCCGTTTGACTAAGGTAGTAAAGGGAGAACTACTGCGATTGTATTTCTGGTTCGTCCGGTCAAGTACCTCAGTAGAGAAAGCCGAAAACTAACTTTCATGGTAATCGAGAGCTGGTCGGCGATCCGGCGACTTAGTATTATACTACAAATCATTAGCGATTCACCCCGTGTTATACGAGGGGCTGGTCTTCGTCCAGCCGCGTGGAAAAGGCACCGCAGTCCGGATAACTGCACACGCACCAGGGGCTAGTACTTAGCTCCATATTTAAAACTCCTATGGCTAAGTGAAAGTCATAAAGCCGCATAGTCCGATTACCTGGTTCACCTTGCGGACACCTCCTTTGTGGACCAAGACGTTGGATAAAGCATGGTCACGCGTTATGTCGAACACCCCTGTAGTATCTACATGGGGACTGAAGCCGACGACTGAAAACTTTCAGAAATGTACCAATAAACGACCGCACAGGAGGAAAAATCGCTTAAAACAAAAGTCGCAAGCATAGATATCTCACAGCATGGGTTCACAACATAGTTTGTACAACCCGAATACATTTAATCAAATATCACGTCCTTAGAGCATTGGCCCTCTACTACCCGGGCTCCTTCTAGGACGTCGTCGAAGTACCTCTCCGGCTTCCGATGATCTTTGCCTTCGGGCGGACCTGTGGTTGCAACTTCGGTGGCCTTCATCTTCGCCCATTGCATCTTGACGCAGGCAAAGGCCATTTGGGCACCTTCTATGCAGGCCGAGCGCTTCACAGCATCAATCCGCGGCCGCATGTCGACCAGCCGCTTCACCAAACCGAAGTAGCTGCTAGGAATCAGCTCGGCCGACCAGAGTTGGACTATTAAGTCCTTCATGGCCAGGCCTGCCACCCTATGCAGCTCCATCAGCTGCTTCAGTTGGTCGTTCAGAAGCGTCGAGTGTTCCGGCGCGAGATACTGCGACCAGAACAGCTTCTCGGTCGAGTTCCCCTCCTGGGCTCGGAAGTACTGTGCCGCATCGACGGCACTCTTCAAAAGATCCACAAACGCGCTTGGAGAACTCCACACTCGTGTGAGCAAAGCTTACCTCTGACCTCCAAAGATACTTTGTAAAAGAAAGGCCTTACTAGCCGCTATCTGCCTCGCCTGCTGGATCTCTTTGCGAGCGCTCCAGGACTCGTTTCGCGCCTCTTTGGCATCACGGAGAGCCTTGGCAAGCTCGGAAGACTGGGCCGAAGTCTTCTGCTCCAGTGTCTCGCATTTGCTGATGGCATCCTTCAGCTCCTGCTCGACTTCGGTCACCCGAGCTTCATGTTGGCGGCGGGCAACTCATTCGGCCTCTAGTTCAGCAACCGCTTTATCAGCGGCTGCCTTATTTGCCTCTGCTTCCTTCTTGGCTTGGGCAAGGGCGCCTTTGAGGGTCTCGACCTCGGCTGCGCCCCCTATGATCATAATCAAAGAAATCTATGAGTTAGCCTCTCAATATGCATATCACTTCTGATATGAAAATGAATTCCTTCTTAAACATTATATGCATACCTTGCGCTTAATCGAACCGCTTGTTGATGTGGTCGAGCTCCTCATCGGCCACTTGAAGCTTCCGATTGAGTTCGAAAACTTCTGCGACATGGGCGGTAGCTGCCAACATGGAGGCCTAATACAATGCTAGCACAGTATGTTACTATCCCGATCACTATGTGGATCCTCTGTCCGGTTTTTTCTAAACCGGACAGAGCCTCATGGGCTACTGGCTATATACAGGTTTATTCTTTTATATGAAAAGCTTTAGAACATTATGTCGCATACCTCAAAGCCTGTCGGTAGGCTGCAAAAGGCTTCATTTAGTCCGTTTTTAGTGGATTGAACCTTCTCCATAACCGCACCCATCAGGTTGCGGTGTTCCTCCACAATGGAAGCACCTTGCAGTGCTTCCTCCAGAGCATGAGGCACCTCCGGATTAATGGAGGCTGCCGATGGAGTTGCTTCTCCTCCTTCCTCTTTTGAAGGAGGTTTCTTTATCTAATCCCGGAGCCACGTTGGTCTCTGGAATGGTGTTCGGCGGGGGCCCGGATTGTTGGGGCTCCCCACGGTTGGTTGTCATGGGGGTCGCCTCCCGCAGGTCTTCGGCGACCGAGGTATTAACCTCAGGCGCCTTCTCGATAGCCTCGTTCGCCCCCCTTGGCCAAGAGAGGTCCTTCGGGACGACACTTTGATGTCCTCCAGGGCGATAGGCTAGGGGGCGCGCGGCGGTGTTTCACTCTCTGCCATGTCAGGCGGTAGAGAGTTCCCCTCCGATAATGGAGTTTGCGGGAGCTCACGGGGAGGACTGAAAAGCAAATAACAAGATAACTTATGTGATGGAAGCAGGGAGACCGAAGATAAACACTAGATTTCTGAATAACTTACGATTCGGCCACGGGCTTCACCTTGGGAGGTCTCTTGGGGACTAGTTCGGACCCTGAGTCTGAACTGTCTGAGAGGATCACCTTCCCTCTCTTGGGTGCCTCCCCCTTAGGTCCTCGGAGGCCGCCCTCTTCTTCTTCCTCCCCTTACGAGGGGAGTCGCTTTCCACCTCCTCCTCCTCCTCCTCCTCTTCTTCCTCGTCTCCCTCATGGGAAGAGAGGGCTTTGGTCTCTCCGGACACTGTGTCCGAAGGACCCTTGTGGCGAGGGCCGCCCTTGGCCTCCTTGCATTTCTTCTTCTTGGCCTTCTTCTCCGGCGCCTGATAGGGCGCCGGGACCAGCATCTCCATTAGCTGGGGTGTGGCTGGGTCCTCAGGCAGCGATACCAGACACTTGATCCACTCCGCCTTTGCCATCCAGCCCTGCACGGAAGGTAGGCAATATATTATATACAAATTATTGGCTGAATAGGTCTTCAAAAAAATATGCTTACCATCGAGGCCGGGTTCTCGATGTCGAGTCCGATGCCTTCGGTCTTCATCGGCCAACTTTTCTGGGCCTTGAAGAGTTGCTTCCATATATCTTCGTGTGTGGTGCCGAAGAAGCGCTTCAAGGTCTGTGGCTCCTCCGGATTGAACTTCCACATAGGAGGGCCCCGGAGTTGGCAGGGAAGGATGCGGCGGAAGAGCATCACCTGAATCACATTTTGTGAGTCTGGTGTTCACACCCAACATATTGGAGATGCGTTTCTGCAGCATCTGCACCTCTGGTTGGGACCCCCAGTCAAGGCCCTTGGCGGTCCATGAGGTGAGCCTCGTGGGGGGTCCAGATCTGAAATCAGGCATGGCCGCCCAGTTGGTGTCGCGGGGTTTGGTGATGTAGAACCACTCCTACTGCCACACCTTGACAGTCTCTACAAATGCCCCTTTGGGCCATACGGCGTTGGGGAGCTTGCTTACCATAGCCCCGCCGCCCTCGGCATGTTGTCCGTCGACCACCTTTGGCTTCAGATTGAAGATCTCGAGCCACAGGCTGAAGTGTGGGGGGATGCGGAGAAGAGCCTCACACATGACGATGAACGCCGATATGTGGAGGAAGGAATTAGGGACTAGATCATGAAAATCTAGCCCGTAGTAGAACATCAGGCCAAAGGCAAAGGGGTGGAGGGGAAACCCTAGCCCCCAGAGGAAATGGGGGATGAACACGACCCTCTCGCCAGGCTCCAGAGTAGGGATAACCTGGTCTTTGTCAGGGAGCCTATGTGCGATATCCGCAGACAGATAGCCCATGCTCCAGAGATCCTTGATGTCCTCGGTGATGGAGTAGGCCTCCCACTTGCCCTTGGAGCCGGATCCGGCCATTGCTGGGGAAGGTGGCAGTGGTGGGAAAGGTTGAAGTTGTGGGCGCTAGCGCTTGGAGGTTGGAAGACAGGAGCTAGAAGAAGGCATGGGGAAAAAGGAGGGATCTTTATCCTCTTATAGACGGTGAAAATACCAAACGTCCCCCTCTCAAGCCATAAAACTCGCCTATTCCCAACAAGATCGTGCGTAAGGCGCAGTTGGGTTACCAAAATCACATTGATGAGAATCCCGTAATGGGCGGGCACGATCTCTGTTTTGACGGGACGTGCCAATGAGGGCTAGGCCTCGAAACGCGAAACGGGAGGCGTGAAAAATGGTTCGAAATATTAAAGTCAAGTGTGACGCTTCGCCGCAAAAGTTGTCAGTAAAAGACATTGTTCCTATTTTGACATCTTGCCTTCATGGCTAAGGGTTGTATTGATTGTGCAGAACCGGATACAGTTCTTTCACGCAGGACTTTCACGCAGGAAGTTAACTTAAAGTATTCAAGAGAAGGAACCCGCCTTGCAATGCCAAAGATATATAGTCCGCGTGTCGAACACATCGTCATCGAAGACTGGTTCAGGGGCTACTGAGGGAGTCCTGGATTAGGGGGTCCTTGAGTGTCCGGTCTATTCGATATGGGCCAAACTGATAGGCCGTGAAGATAAAGCAGAAGACTATTCCCCGTGTCCAGGTAGGACTCCTATATGCATGGATGGCAAGTTTGGTGTCCGGATGTAATATTTCCTTCTTCTGTAAACCGACTCTGTACAACCCTAGGACCCTCCGGTGTGTGTATATAAGTCAGAGGGTTTAGTCCGTAGAGGCTATCAGAATAATCATAGGCTAGACGGCTAGGGTTTAGCCATGACAATCTCGAGGTAGATCAACTTTGTAACCCCTATACACATCGAATATAATCAAGCAGGACGTAGGGTTTTACCTCCTTTAAGAGGGCCCGAACCTGGGAAACATTGTGTCCCTCGCGTCCCCTGTTACCATCGATCCTCAGACACACACCTTGGGACCCCCTACCTGAGATCTGCCGGTTTTGACACCGACACTTAGCGATCTACAAGGGTATGTAGATGCTCTCCCCCTCTCGTATCTATGCATCTCCATGGATAGCTTGCATGTGCGTAGATTTTTTTTGTTTTCCATGCAACGTTCCCCAACAAAGATATCTCTCTGACAATACATGAAAGGATCGATATAGTTGACTAGAGGGGGGTGAATAGGCAACTAACAATTTTTAACTTTTCTTTACCAAATTAAACTTTGCATCAAAGTAGGTTGTTTAGATATGAAACTAGGTGAGCAACCTATATGATGCAACAACAATAAGCACACAAGCAAGCAAAGGATATAACACAATTTAGCTTGCACAAGTAAAGGTGAGAGATAACCAAAAGTGGAACCGATGGAGACGAGGATGTGTTACCGAAGTTCCTTCGCTTTAAGGGGAAGTACGTCTCCGTTGGAGCAGTGTGGAGGCACAATGCTCCCCAAGAAGGCACTAGGGCCACCATATTCTCCTCACGCCCTCACACAATGCGACATGCCGTGATTCCACTATTGGTGCCCTTGAAGGCGGCGACCGAACCTTTACAAACAAGGTTGGGGCAATCTCCACAACTTGATTGGAGGCTCCCAACGACACCACGAAGCTTCACCACAATGGGCTATGGCTCCGCGGTGACCTCAACCGTCTAGGGTGCTCAAACACCCAAGAGTAACAAGATCCGCAAGGGATTAGTGGGGGGAATCAAATTTCTCTTGGTGGAAGTGTAGATCTAGGCCTTCTCAACCAATCCCTAGAGAATCAACAAGTTTGATTGGCTAGGGAGAGAGATCGGGCGAAAATGGAGCTTATAGCATCAATGGAGCTTGAGGAGGAAGAGGTAGGTCAACTTGGAGAAGAAGGCCTCCTTTTATAAGGGGGGAAACAATCCAACCATTACCCCCCATTCAGCCCCGTAGAGAGCGGTACTACCGCTGGGATCAGCGGTACTACCGCTGGGATCAACGGTACTACCGCTCCCCCTCGCGGTAGTGCCGTGCAGACAGGGAAGGCCAGAGGCGGAGCAGGATATGGACCCAGGGCGGTACTAGCAACGGTGGTAGGGCGGTACTACCGCTTGAGAGCGGTACTACCGCCTCTACTGCCACTGCCAGTGCCGCAAAACCCGACATGAGAGGCGACACCCTCGAGTCGAGGCGATAGAAGCTCAGAACAGCAGCCGTACTACTACTGAGAGCCCCCATGCGGTACTACCGCCGCGTAGCATACTGCCGCATGTGCCTCTTGAGCGGTACTACTGCTGGGGTCCGCGGTACTACCATTGGGACCAGATTTCTCAGGAAGCAAGGAGGGATCCTCCATCGAAGTGGGAAGGCACTAAGGGTGCAAAGGGGATGTGTACATGTTGATTCCACCCTAGCCTTACCAATGCGGACCCCCTCTTGATAGTACAGTGACTCCTAGGAAACAAGTCCACCAAAACTGAAACGAAAGAGCTACACCGTCTTTGCTTAAAACTCCGAGGGGAAGGAATAGTGTCGTGCCGAAGGATGAATCTCTGAAATACTCAATGCACATGATTAGTCCGCAAAAGCGTTGTCATCAATCACCAAAACTACATAGAGAGAGAGACATGCCTTAAAAATCTCCCCCTTTTTGGTGGATTGATGACAACCTGGGATTTGCACAAAGGTAGGACATGAAAGTAAAATGAATCCCAAAACTACAAAATATAGACGGGCTCCCCCTGAATGTGTGCACCTAATTAGAGGTGCCTTTGGAATGCAAGGCACGCACAATAGGATCAACACTCCCCATATATTTTATAGTCCGACAGCATTAGCAACAAGTGAAGGTACATAAAGCTTGGAAGTAGTAGGGTAGGTGTGAGCATGGTATATAATAGGATAAGCATGCAACTCACATACTACCAAAGTACTCGACAAACATAGATAATAAGGGATAAGGTAGCATATGTCTCACACCATATGAACGGGTACCAGGACTCACAAACCAAACCAAAGCAAAAGACAAGAAAAGAGTTTGCGAGAAAGAAAGACAAGGCGAACACAAACACATGCTCGCAACTCGACAACGATGACAAATCCCTAGACTCTCTCCCCCTTTGGCATCGAGACACCAAAAAGGAAAAGAGCGCTATTACAGCTCCATGTGGTAGCGAACTGAGGATCTCTAGCATCACATCCCAGCGGGATCGTCTGCACCGCCATCATCGGTAGGAAATAGCTCGGTATCTGAATCGGTCCATGGGCAGTGCTACTGAACCCACTCCTCCTCATCGGTGATCGTTCCCTCAGATCCGCTGGCAACTGTTGCACCCAACTGACGTGTGAGCTCCTTGTGACGGCTCCCGGCTTTCTTCTTAGAAACATGAGCCATATACTATCCATGAGGCTCCATGCAAAAGAGTTTCTTCACCTTGCGCATGATCTTCTTTGCCCATGAGGGCTCTACTCCAGAGGGCTCGTAATTCGCATCATCGTCAGCATCATCCTCACCCTCTATCTCCATGTCGGCAGCTCCAGATGGAATCCCAGGCCTAGGAGCCGGGGTGCCCCAGTTCTCCTTCTTCCTTAGACGCTTGATCTCATGAGAGACTAACTCTCTGGTCTCCAGCACAACATTAGGATACACGCGCTCCCAAGCCTTCTCAATTAGCAACATGATAAACGGACCGTAGATAGGGCACTTGCGCTCGGAGATGGCTGAGACTAGTTCTGACTACATGACATGAGAGATATCCAAGGATTCTCTAGTGTTTTCCTCCTTCTCACGCTGGTAGAAGAGAAGCATGTCCACGAGAAATGAGTGAACCATATCCAAGTTCCAATACGAGGGAAGAGAGTCTCTCGGAAGATGCGATGAAGGATTTCCAGAAAGGCATGCAACTCATAGGTCTCCTTCTGAGTCACGGGGTGAATCTTCAAAGTACAGTAAGGCCAGGAGATTGCTTGTGAGTGGAAGTTGCATTGCGGTGAGGGCGAAAGCCGACTGGGTTCTCAAGTCCTTGATCTTCAACCCCAAGTAACTCCATGAAGGCCTTCCACTTGACAGAAAGCAGCTTGCCATTTGGCATCCAAGTCAGAGTCCTTTCCTCATCAGTTCCAAGATGGACCGTGGCATAAAACTGAGCCACCAAATCTGCATCAAAGTCCTTGTTGAATTGCATGATCCTGAGGATGTTGAGCTGAGAACACATCTGAAGGGCTTCGCCAAAATAAGCAGGATCCTTCTCCATAACATCAACGTCGATGGAGCGAACATCAACATAAAGATTCTTCTTTGATTTGATCACATCAAAGTAGATGGCAAACTGAAAGCGGTTCTAGAATGGGCGGTTGACCGAAGTGGGTTCTTGATCTTCCGCATAGGGGTTGCGGTGACGCCTTTCCCAAAACTCCTTGGCATTCATCTCTGTCACAGTCTTGCCCCTAGGCTTTGGCTTGTTTGCAATAGTCTTCTTGTGTTGAGAAGGAGGGTGAACACTTGAGGAGGCAACCGTAGTCTCAGAGGTGTGATAGCGCTATGAGGTTGAACGCCCGGGGTTGACACGGAGAACATGCTGCTCAAAAGGGCCATCACCTGGAATCAAACACACGGACAGAAGAAACAACACGAAAGAAAGAGCATAAGACACCAAACAAAACAAGATCGAAATTTGGTACGAGTATGATGGAAGTGGGCATTGATGTCTACTACACAACCTTCTTCCTGTAGACGTTGTTGGGCCTCCAAGTGCAGAGGTTTGTAGGACAGTAGAAAATTTCCCTCAAGTGGATGACCTAAGGTTTATCAATCCGTAGGAGGCGTAGGATGAAGATGGTCTCTCTCAAACAACCCTGCAACCAAATAACAAAGAGTCTCTTGTGTCCCCAACACACCCAAACAATGGTAAATTGTATAGGTGCACTAGTTCGGCGAAGAGATGGTGATACAAGTGCAATGTGGATGGTAGATATAGGTATTTGTAATCTGAAATTATAAAAACAGCAAGGTAACTAATGATAAAAGTGAGCGTAAACGGTATTGCAATGGTAGGAAACAAGGCCTAGGGTTCATACTTTCACTAGTGCAAGTTCTCTCAACAATAATAACATAATTGGATCATATAACTATCCCTCAACATGCAACAAAGAGTCACTCCAAAGCCACTAATAGCGGAGAACAAACGAAGAGATTATGGTAGGGTACGAAACCACCTCAAAGTTATTCTTTTGGATCAATCTATTCAAGAGTTCGTACTAGAATAACACCTTAAGACACAAATCAACCAAAACCCTAATGTCGCCTAGATACTCCATTGTCACCTCAAGTATCCGTGGGCATGATTATACAATATGCATCACACAATCTCAGATTCATCTATCCAACCAACACAAAGTACTTCAAAGAGTGCCCCAAAGTTTCTACCGGAGAGTCAAGACGAAAACATGCGCCAACCCCTATGCATAGGTTCATGGGCGGAACCCGCAAGTTGATCACCAAAACATACATCAAGTGGATCACGTGATATCCCATTATTACCACAGATAAGCACGGCAAGATATACATGAAGTTCTCAAATCCTTAAAGACTCAATCCGATAAGATAACTTCAAGATGAAACTCAATTCATCACAAGAGAGTAGAGGGGGAGAAACATCATAAGATCCAACTATAATAGCAAAGCTCGCGATACATCAAGATCGTGCCATAGAGAGAACACGAGAGAGAGAGATCAAACACATAGCTACTGGTACATAGCCTCAACCCCGAGGGTGAACTACTCCCTCCTCGTCATGGAGAGTGCCGGGATGATGAAGATGGCCACCAGTGAGGGATCCCCCCTCCGGCAGGGTGCCAGAACGGGCTCCCGAGAGGTTTTTGGTGGCTACAGAGGCTTGCGGCGGCGGAACTCCCGATCTATCTTCGTATTCGATGGTTTTAGGGTATATGGGAATATATAGGCGATAAAAGTCGGTCGGGGGAGCCACGAGGGGCCCACGAGACAGGGGCGCGCGCCCAGGGGGGTGGGCGCGCCCTCCTATCTCTTGGCCTCCTTGAACCTTCCTTGGCTTGTACTCCAAGTCTCCCGGATCATATCCTTTCCAAAAATCACGCTCTTCAAGGTTTCATTCTGTTTGGACTCTGTTTGATATTCCTTTTCTTCGAAATACTGAAACAGGCAATAAAACAACAATATGGGCTGGGCCTCCGGTTAATAGGTTAGTCCCAAAAGTAATATAAAAGTGTATAATAAAGCCCGTAATCATTCAAAACAGATAATAAAATAGCATGAATGATTCATAAATTATAGATACGTTGGAGACGTATCAGCATCCCCAAGCTTAATTCCTGCTCGTCCTCGAGTACATAAATGATAAAAGAAAGAATTTATGAAGTGTGAATGCTAGCAGGTGCACAAGTTTGATCAATGATAATTTCAAACACCTTTTCTAGCATGATTATATGTCATAACAGTAGTTCATCTCATAAAACTTCTCAAGATCAAGTAACAAGCTATTCACATGTTAAAGCATAGACCATAAACTTTCTTGAAAACTAGCAAACTTCATTCTTAGTCATCAAACAATTACAATTCATGTTATTTTCAGGAAGGGTCTATGTCAGAGCTTTGATTTAGCAAACTCCACATACTCAACTACCATATAGTATTCTACAATTGCTAACACTCACGCAATACTTATGGGTTATGAAGTTTTAATTGGACACTGAGAAAGATAGGGGCTTATAGTGTTGCCTCCCAACGTATTCACCTTTGGGTGATGTCAACAATAATAGTTCATGCTAACTTACATCCAATTGGATATATATATATCAGGATCTTTCCAACACGAGGTGCTTGCCAAAGGATAAAATGAAAAAGGGAAAGGTGAAGATCACCTTGACTCTTGCATAAAAGTAAAAGATAGGCCCTTCGCAGAGGGAAGCAGGGATTTGCAGAGGTGCCAGAGCTCAATTTTGAAATAGAGATAAATAATTTTGAGAGGTATGATCTCATTGTCAACATAACAACCAAGAGTTCCCAATATCTTCCATACTACATACATTATATGTGGTTCCCAAACAGAATGGTAAAAGTTTTTACTCCCCCTCCACCAACAATCATCAATCCATGGCTTGCCCGAAACAACGGGTGCCTCCAACTAACATCAAACCTGGGGGAGTTTTGTTTGCAATTATTTTTGATTTGATTTTGATCTTTTGATCATGGGACTGAGCATCCCGGTTACCAGCCATTTTTCTCGTGAATGATGAGCGGAGTCCACTCATCTTGAGAATAACCCACCTAGCATGGAAGATATTGACAACCCCTAGTCGCTACATGAGCGATTCGGGCATACAAAACAGATTATTGTTTGAAGGTTTAGAGTTTGGCACATGCAAATTTACTTGGAACGGCAGGTAAATACCACATATAGGTAGGTATGGTGGACTCTCATGGCAAAACTGGGTTTAAGGATATTTGGAAGCACAAGTAGTATCTCTACTTGGTGCAAGGAATTTGGCTAGCATGAGGGGGAAAGGCAAGCTCAACATGTTTGAATGATCCATGACAATATACTTTAACTGAGATGTGAGAAAACATAACCCATTATGTTGTCTTCCTTGTCCAACATCAACTCTTTAGCATGTCATACCTAATGAGTGCTCACAGTTTTAAAAGATGTCTAAGATAGTATATTTATATGTGGAATCTCTCTTCCTTCAATATTCTTTCATGAATTGTTCAAATGACCAATACAATGCTTGCTAACCTTCAATAAATTTACAACCTCTACTTCTTAGATGTGAAGTCATTACTCCCCATGGGATAAGCAAATGAAACATATATAATTTCAGATTTATGGCATTCAACTCATTCAACCATTTACTCATAGGATATAAGTGAAGCACACGAGTAAATGACAAACTACTCCAAGAAAAATATAAGTGAAGATCAATGAGTAGCTAAATAATTATATAACTATTTGAAGACTCTCTCTCATTTAAGAATTCAGATCTTGGTATTTTATTCAAACAGCAAGCAAAACGAAATAAAATGACATTGCAAGGATATCACAACTCATGTGAAGAAGCAAAAACTTAGGCTCAACCGATACTAACCGATAGTTGTTGAAGAAGAAAGGTGGGATGCCTACCGGGGCATCCCCAAGCTTAGATGCTTGAGACTTCTTGGAATATTATCTTGGGGTGCCTTGGGCATCCCTAAGCTTGAACTTTTGTGTCTCCTTAATTCCTCTCATATCATGGTTTCTCTTTCTATCAAAAGCTTCATCCACACCAAACTCAACAAGAACTCGTGAGATAGGTTAGTATAAACCAATGCAAAACCTTATCATTTTCTACTGTAACAAATCACAAAAATTATTATTCAACATTGCATACTAAATGTCTCTACATATTTAATACTCCTATCCTCGAATAGAATCATTAAACAAGCAGACATATGCAAATAATGCAAACATAACAGCAATCTGTCAAAACAGTACAGTCTGTAAAGAATGCAAGATTCATCATACTTCCCTAACTCCAAAAATTATGAGAAAAATAGTACGCTTTAGAAGATTTCTCAGAGCTCAATATGCAAAAAAATTCAACATTATATCATTCTCTGAATTTTCTAGGGAATTTTTTGCAATAGCGGTAAACTTTCTGTTTTAAACAGCAACATGTATACTAGCAAAATAAGCATGGCAAAGGCTATCCTTGACTTTTTATTGAAACTAAAGATGCAAAACATTATTCTAAATAACAGCAAGCAAATACTAACAAAATAAAATGACGCTCCAAGCAAAACACATATCATGTGGCGAATAAAAATATAGCTCCAAGTAAGTTACCGATGAACAAAGACGAAAGAGGGGATGCCATCCGGGGCATCCCCAAGCTTAGGATCTTGGTTGTCCTTGAATATTACCTTGGGGTGCCTTGGGCATCCCCAATCTTAGGCTCTTTCCACTCCTTATTCCATAGTCCATCGAATCTTTACCCAAAACTTGAAAACTCCACAACACAAAACTCAACAGAAAACTCGTAAGCTCCGTTAGTATAAGAAAACAAAACCACCGCTTAGGTACTGTAATGAACTCATTCTAAATTCATATTGGTGTAATATCTAATGTATTCCAACTTCTCTATGGTTCATACCACTTAATACTAGCCATAGATGCATCAAAATAAGCAAACAACACACAAAAAACAGAATTTGTCAAAAACAGAACAGTCTGTAGTAATCTGTATCAAACGTATACTTATGGAACTCCAAAAATTCTACCAAATTAGGAAGTCCTAAGCAATTTGTTTACCAATCCAGAGCAAAAATAATCAGATCAGCAGCACGTTCTTGTGAATTAACAAAACTAATTTACTTGGTGCAAAAGTTTCTGATTTTCAGCAGGATCAACGCAACTATCACCGTAGGCTATCCTAAAGGTCTTACTTGGCACTTTATTGAAACAAAAGCTATAAAACATGATTATTACAGTAGCATAATCATGTGGACACACAAAAACAGTAAGGATAAGTATTGGGTTGTCTCCCAACAAGCGCTTTTCTTTAATGCCTTTCTAGCTAGGCATGATGATGGCAATGATGCTCACATAAAAGATAAGATTTGAAACATAACGGGAGCATCATGAAGCATGTGACTAGCACATTTAAGTCCAACCCACTTCCTATGCATAGGGATTTTGTGAGAAAACAATTTATGGGAAAAATAATTAACTAGCATAGGAAGGTAAAACAAGCATAGCTTTAAAAATTTCAACACATAGGGAGGAAACTTGATATTGTTGCAATTCCAACAAGCATATATTACTCCCTCATAATAATTTTCAGTAGCATCATGAATGAATTCAACAATATAACCAGCACCTAAAGCATTCTTTTCATGATCTACAAGCATAGAAAATTTACTACTCTCCACATAAGCAAAATTCTTCTTATTCGGAATAGTGGGAGTATCATAAAAGACATGCATACTATAAATTGTTTCCACATTAAAAGAGTAATGTTCAGAAAAAGGGTAATCATAATCATGACAAGTTTTATAAATATAATCATCACTACTTTTTATAGCATAAGTTTCATCATAAATAGCAACTTCGTTCTCATCATAATCGATTGAAACCTCTCCCAAGATAGTGGAATCACTAAATAAAGTTGACACTCTTCCAAATCCACTTTCGTATTCATCACAATAGAATTCAACATCCTCCAAAATAGTGGGATCACTACTTCCTAAAGTTGACACTCTTCCAAACCCACTTTCATCAATATAATCATCATAGGTAAGAGGCATGCTATCATCATAACAACTTTGCATATCAGAACTTGGGAGGCTAAAAATATCATCTTCATTTAGCATAGCACCCCCAAGCTTGGGACAAACATTAATTTCAGCAAATATATTCTCAAATATTTCATCCTCATCGAACATAGCTTCCCCAAGCTTGGGCATTTTCATATCATAGCATTATCACTCTCATCATTAATAGTATGGATAGCACCAATAGTATAGCAATTATCATCATCACAATGAGTAATAGGAGCCACTTCATTTGGAAGGGATACCTTTTTACCATTGTTGCACCTCCTTTTCTTTTTCTTCTTCACATTATGTGTGGGTTCAACCTTCTTCTTTGAGCTCCTTATTGATGAGATTGGTTGAATAGAAAGCTCCTCCTCGTTACCTGATTCATCATAAGAAATAATAGGAGGATATTGGGAAGTCTCTTCCCTATCATTAGTATTCTCTTCATCTTATATTTGCTTCCTTTTCTTTATGTAATTGGCAATATAAGGATTTTCAATGCAATTCACCGCACAATACAAATAAATCTTCTCTAGATCAAAATCAAGAAATCTATCAAGATTAAATTTTGGAATACCCTCAATTATACGTTTCATTTCTTCGTTGTTGGGGAAGCTGATCCACGAACACCTATGGGACCGGCGTACCGAGCCCCTTTCGGTTCGGCAGGGGGCAGAGATCGCACGAAGAGCGGATCGAGGCGAAGCACACGAGCAGTTTACCCAGCTTCGGAGCTCTCCGGCGAGATAATACTCCTACTGCTGCTTGTCTGATTCTATTAGGTTCTTGCTCAAGAGAGCTAAGTGTGTTTCTGGCTTCCGGATGAACCGAACCTTCCCCCCCCCTCTACGTTGCACGTGGGCCTCCTTTTATACGCTAAAGGGGTCACCGACAGGTGGCAACGCAGACGAGGGTAAAAACGTAAAAGGAGTTGCGGTTGGTACAACTATCTGTACAGTGCATCCTACCTAACCCTGACGGCAGGGGACAAAGGCATTAAATGCCCGTCTGTGTCGCCCGAATAGTGCAGAAAAGGACCGTTAGGGACACCACCGCTCGCCACGATGGCGATCTTGTCAGCGTCGCATGCCACCGCACACCGCTGGCTGCAGAGCCTCTCGCCACGCGCGCCTGGGAAGGCCCCTGGGCGACACGTTGGTGGATGTGCTGGAGCGTAGGTACAGGGTGGTTACTTGCCGCGGCAAGCGCCTTGCCGCGGTCGCTGTCTTGTCGCTCCCGGAAGCTTGTCGCTCGCCAGGCCTTGCCGGGACGCGTGGCGCGTCGCGGCAAGTTCCTTGAGATGCCTTGGTTGGCCTTCTCGGCAAGCTCCTCTTGCCGGGGCCTTGTCTCCTTGGCTTGAATACTTTGTTCTTGAATGGGTCGAAAGGAGCCACGGAGGATCTTGGCGGTCGCCCGGCAAGCCTTGCCGCGGGGTGCTGCAACTGCCCGTGCACAAGTTCGGGATACTAGGGTACCCCTACTCTAGTACACCGACAGGAGCCCCCGGGCCTGGGCCATACACGGTGCCGAGCGCTGTTGGGCCAGGCCCAAAACAGGGCACGGGCACGTGCGGCCTGGGTTACGCCGAATCTTACTCCGTATCCACCGCGCCCTCCCCAACGGCACGCGTCGAATGCGGCATTGTGGGAGAGATCGTGGGTGGTTTCTTTATTCGGAAGGGCGAAACGTCCGCCCCCTCCCCCTTTATAAGCAGGGGAAACAAGGGTAGTTCGTCCTCCTCGCCGGTTACTGCTCCAATCTTGGGAAATCTCCGCTGCTCCCCCCTTCTTCCCAAAGCCGAAAGAGAGCAGCACTCCGCCCCCCATTGCCACCAGCGCCACCGACACCGCCGATCTTCCCCGCCACCTCCGCCATGGCTCCGAAAGCCGACAAGGGGAAGGGTGTGAAGTCAGCCGAGGCGCAGCGGCTCGCGGCGCTGCGAAAGGAGCGCGCCATCTTCCCCCCTCAGCTCGACGCGAAGGAGCTGAGGGAGTACTACTACCTCTTCTGGTCGACGGAGACGTGAGCGCATCCGCGCACGAGGGTACTCTCCGCCGCCGCTTCGAGGCTGGCTCCGAACGGGTACCCATTCTTCACGCTGTTCTTCTACTGCGGGCTCTGCCCGCCCTTCTCTGAATTCTTTTGTGACATCATGAACACCTACGGGTTCCGCCTCCTTGATTTCACCCCCAACGCCGTTCTGACCATGGCAGTTTTTGCACATCTGTGCGAAAACTTTGTCGGAGTCCACCCAAATGTCGCCCTCTTTCGCCACTTCTTTATCCCCCGAGTCGAGAGAGGAGAGCCCCTTGCCGGCGGAATCGCCTGGATCTCGAGGGTCGGCAAGAAGGAAGCCTATCTGGAGGGAGAGCTCCGCAGCAAGTGGGAGGAGTGGAGAGCAGATTGGTGCTGGATCGTCGAGGAGAACCCGCAGCCATTCACCGCCCGGCGCCAAACCCCAATAGTACGCGGTAACGATTGGAGCAACGTGGCCCCGAAGGATGACAGGCTGAAGATTGCCGTCACCCGAATCTTGCGCCTTAGGCTTGCCGGGCTCACCGTAGGCGCTGTTGGCGCAGATTTCCTCCGCCGTCGCATCGCCCCCCTGCAGGAGAGGGGGAGGCCCGCGTGGGAGTTCCAGAACTCGGCGGATATCATGAGGCTGCGCCCAGGCCTCAACTTCAATTTCACCGTCTTGGAGCTCGACGCGATGCTCCTGGAGTTGTTCAAGCGCGATCCCCAACATCCATTTATGTTGCCGCGGAATGTCGTTCCGTTGTGCAACAATTCTTCGCTTGACCGCATCCGTGCAATGATGCCGCTGTGCGACTCGCATGGGATCGTCCCAACTTGGCAAGAGCCCGCAGACGACGTCATGCAGGAGTTCTTCGATAGCTTGGTCGAAGTGCCGGTCCGCTCCGACGAGCAGAAGAGCCTCACCCGCGACACCACCGACGCAGAGATGCAGCGCATCGCCACTAGGCTGGAGGAGGCGGCGGCAGCAGCTGCCGTGGGCGCATTTGGATTGACCTTGGAGGAGGCGGAGGCAGCAGAGGCGGCAAGCCTTGCCGAGCGAGAAGAGCTTGTCGGCGAGGAAGAACTTGTCCGGCCTGAATCAGAGTCGAGCGAGCCCGCCGAGGGCGCGGGCGACCCGTTGCAGATTGGCTCCTCCTCCTCCCCACCTTCAGCCAGCTTGCCGCAAGCGGAGCCCGCAACTCCACCAAGAAGGTGTCTCCGCAGGGCCGGGGACGTGGCGGGGCGGCAGACGAGCCAACAGCCGTCGCAGTGCACGACGCGCTCGACCGCGGCAAGCACTGTTGCCGCGGGAGCTCCTCACGCCGCTGCGGCAACTGGAGCGGGGCCTTCCCGATCTACCGCCACCGCCCCTGCCAAGCGGACAAGGGAGCCTTCTCCTCCGCCTCGCTGCACCGGAGGCGAGCCGGACTTCGATCTCTCCGCGCTCAGCTCCGACGAAGAAGAAGAGGAGTAAGTTTATTTGCTGTACTTGTAATTCTTCAATTCTTGATGTGCGTCTTGTATCTGATTTGCTTCACTCCGGATCCGTTTCTTTTCAGGACTCTGGCCCAGAGAGCGGCGAAGAGAGCCAAGGTCCCGGTGATTGTCATCGAGGATGATCCCACCGTGGCAACGGGGGACACGCCTGAGACCACCTTGCCGGACCCGGCAACTACTCACGAAAGCAGCCCCCAGCGTAAGTGTATAATTTACTTCATGCTGTCAATCACGCATGGGTGTTCTTCTTTTGCTGATATCCGTCTGTTGGTTTGTGTAGGAGCAGAGCAGCCTCACCAGGAGGGCCCGGAGGCCGCTCCCGAAGCGCCATCTGCTTCGACTACACCGCCGAGGGAGGATTCCTTGGCAAGGGAGCGTTCTCCGGCAAGGGAGAATTCTCCGGCAAGGGGCAGTTCTCCGGCAAGGGACAATGCCAGTGATCCTCCGGAGGTGGAGACCGTGACTGCGGATCCTAGCATAGCTAACCCTTTTGCCTGGAAACTCCCCTTGGATTCTTCTTCTTCTGATTTTCTTCTTGAGCATTTGCTTGACTTTTCTCCCCTCTTCGGTCGTCAGATCCACCTGCCGCGGATCCAATGGAGACCGAGGCCACCGGCGAGGAGGATGCGCGCGGCAACAACGACAACGTTGCTGCCACCGAAGAAGAGGCCGGCGCTGATGATCCTGCCGGCGAAGAGGCCACCAAGGCTGCCGCCGCAGAAGCTGGCGAGGAATCCGGCGGTCGTACTGACGGCCCCGAGGCCGCAGGAGCGCCGGGCGCTGCACCGACCGCCGATCCCTCCGCCGCTGCTGCAGCGCCAGGCTCTGAAGAGCCCTAGCCCGGCGCCTACTTGAAGGCCGGCGATGGCGTCTTCATCAAGCTCCCCTGGGCGTCGAGCTCCAGGGCGCCGGTCGAAGGGGAGACTTTTGACGAAGAGGTGCTCGCCTCCGCTGGGCTGGCGCTAGTCGACGCGCCAAGCAGCAGCGGCGACGAGCCTGAGGAGGAGCGGCTGCTGCGGAAGCTGCTGTCTCTTTACCGCGCCTGCCAAACCAAGTGGCGACTCGAGAGGCACTTGTCGCGAAGGCGGGAGTGGACATTGAGAAGCGCGCAGAGGAGCTCCGGGGTCTTAGGCAGGAGGCTCTCCGGTCTCTAGCGGAGGAGCGGGGCAACTTCTCGAGGAGCGGAAAGCCTTCCTCCTCGAGAAGGCTAAAGTTGAAGAGAAGCAACGGCTTGTCGCCGAGAATCTATTCGCGCAAGAAGGAGAGTTGGCGCAGCGCAAAGTGAACCTTGACAGCCACGAGGAGGAGCTTGTCGCGCGGGAGCAAGCCATTGGCGGGGCTCTCAAGGAGGCAAAGTATGCTGCCGCAGCTGCCGAGGCCGCCAAGAAGGAGCTGGAGACAAAGGTGGCGCAGCTGGAAGCAGATCTCAGGGCGAGCGGCGAGGAGCTTGCCGTGCTCAAGCGTGAGCGTGAGAAGGATGCTGCCGCTCATGGTGAGCTGCAGGGTCTTCTCGCTGAGAGGAGCAAGGAGCTCAGCGCCGCCAAGGATTCCAATGCAGATCTCGAGTTGAAGATGGCCACTTTGACTCAGACGCTGGACGGCGCCAGGGAGCGGGAGGTGGCCTTGTCGGAGAAGATCAAGGCCGATGAGGCGCTGCTGACGAATGCTGCTGCTGCCCACGACGCTTTCAGGGAGACAGTGGAGCATTGGACTGAGGGTCTTGTGGATCTTGCCGCCGTCATCGACGGGGAGCTGGTGCAGCTGGGGATGGAGGATTTTGGGTATCCCTCCGACAAGCATCTCCAACCTAGCGCCAAGCTCAGCCTGTTCTTCAAAGAAGTGGCGACGGCTCTCCAGCGACTCCGGGAAAAGATCCCAAAGTAGCTGGCCGAGGAGTCGCGCAGGATCTGCGCGGGGGCTCTCCAGAAGGTGTTGATGAAGGTGGCCTTCCGCAACCCAGGCCTCAACTTCACCAACGTCCTCAAATCCTTGCCGCCGGATGCTGACGTGGAAGCGCTCAAGGCCCTTGTCGCACCCATTGTGGACAAGGTGAGCGGGATCAAGAGGGTTGAGGGCGATCGCGTAGACTAGGCCGCCCGTTTTCTCTTTCTCTTTGTCGCTGCTGGTCATGTCACGAGAACATCTATTAGAGCTGCGACAAGCTATCTTGTAATATAACTCTATTTTGGGTAAAGATTTGCTATGTTATTTCCTTTACTTGATTCCTTCCTTTGTATGTTTTTGCCCTACGCTTTTAGGGAACTTGCTGGCGCAGGCACCTTAGCCTCGAGCGCTGAGTGCGGAACATCAGCAGCCTGCTGGCGGTGCCGCTTCCGACAAGAAACCTTGTCGCGACTAGTCGCAGCTCACATAAATTGTTGAGCGGACTCGAAACAAAGTAAGGGCGCAACTAGCTACGAGTTGGTTCCTCCGCGCACAGGTTTTCCATACAAAGTACGATCATTCGAGGAGAATAACTTCAAAATTTAAAAACTGATTGCTCAAACTTTGGCAACTTAGCTTTTCTGTCATTTGCTTCCCGGCAAGGCAAAATTTCCCCGAGCGACGCTTGGTCCATACCATTATCTTCTCCTTTCCCCCTGGCAAACTTGTGTGCGAGGGAACCTTCCTTTTTGAGAAAAGGAAAGAAGAGAAAATAAAGATATGGAGCCTCATGGCTCGTTATTGCTTACCGGGGTAGGTGCTGCAAAAAGTGTCAGATAATACATGCAAGAAATAGTAGAAAGCATGAAATTGACAAGACGTGCGGAGCACATGAGTTTTACTTATGCACGGGGTCTGCGCCCGGCTTTGTACAAAGGATTACATGCAACATCGGCAAAACTTGTACAAAAGGTGGTTGCCGGAACAGGTTCCGGCAACCGCGCCCTACGGGTAAAACTTACGAAGATGCTCAATGTTGCAGGAGTTGCTCACCGGAATGCCATCTTCGGTCTCAAGGCGGACAGCGCCAGGCCTAGTGACTCGTTTCACCCGGTAAGGGCCTTCCCACTTCGGCGTCAACTTGTTGGAATTCTTGGCGGACTGAACGCGCCGAAGAACAAGGTCGCCTTCCTCGAAACTTCTGGCATTAACTTTGCGGCTATGGTAGCGGCGCAAAGCTTACTGGTATCGAGCAGGTCGTACAGCAGCCTGAAGACGGTCCTCCTCAAGGAGCAGCGCGTCATCTTGTCGCAGCTGCTCTTGCTCAAGCTCATCATAAGCGAGCACTCGAGGTGACCCGTATACGAGTTCCGTGGGGAGAACTGCCTCTGCTCCATAGAATAGAGCGAAAGGTGTCTGGCCAGTGGCTCGATTTGGCGTCGTTTTGATCGACCAAAGAACCACCGGCAGCTCCTCAATCCAGTTCTTTCCGCACTTGTGCAGCCTATCGAAAGTCCTGGTCTTGAGCCCGCGCAGCACTTCAGCATTCGCCCTCTCCGCTTGACCATTGCTTCTTGGATGAGCAACAGAAGCGAAGCAGACCTTGGCGCCAAGATCTTGGACGTACTGCATGAAGGTGCGGCTCGTGAATTGCGTGCCGTTGTCGGTGATGATCCTGTTAGGGATCCCGAAACGGCAAACAATCGACCTGAAGAACTTGACTGCTGACTGTGTTGTCACCTTCCTCACTGCTTCCACTTCCGGCCACTTTGTGAACTTGTCGATTGCAACATACAAGTACTCAAAGCCCCTGACAGCTCGGGGAAAGGGGCCGAGGATGTCGAGCCCCCAGACCAAAAATGGCCAGGATAAAGGGATCGTCTGGAGAGCTTGAGCTGGCTGGTGTATCTGCTTGGAATGGAACTGGCATGCTTCACACTTGGTTACTTGTGCAGTTGCATCCTGGAGGGCTGTCGGCCAAAAGAAACCTTGCCGGAACGCTTTGCCAG
Organism: Triticum dicoccoides; assembly: GCF_002162155.2. Taxonomy (NCBI): domain Eukaryota; kingdom Viridiplantae; phylum Streptophyta; class Magnoliopsida; order Poales; family Poaceae; genus Triticum; species Triticum dicoccoides. Next base: position 484,291,918 of record NC_041389.1, on the reverse strand, counting down.
CAAGTCCTCTTTAGCCAATGTGGTGACCACATATGCCTCCAGGTATCTCTGCCAACAGCTTTTGTCCTTCTTCCCGTTGAATACACTTCAATTTCACACCGTTGAGTCTTCTTCTGTACAGTGTGTTGTCAACAAACTGGTACATACTTGACTGCCGGGATACTCTTTCCGCTTCTTCTTGCTCTTCGGGAAGTTCTCATGTCTGAAGGAAATGGACAATCTGCTGTGCCCATGTTGGAGCTTGCGGCTCGACAACAAGGACTAAAGGCACATCTGCTGCTGCAGGAACATCCGCTTCTACGGCGAGAACCTGCGGCTCAGCCGGAGCTTGATGTTCCCCAGCAAGCTTGCCGGAGCAAAACTTGTCGGGAGCGTCTGCTTCAACGGAACAAACCCTTGGGCTTGTCGGAGCAGACTGCTCCTCAGCATCCTTGGTGTTGATCTTGGGGACCTTCTTGGTGGCTGCTTCGGGGAGCTCTGTCGGAAAGTAGTCACCAGAAATCAACTTCCTCTTCTTGTTCTGTCCAGTTGATGGTGTTACGGACGGTTGAGTCAGCTTGAGCACAAAGATCCCTGGTTCCACAGGTAACTTTAGTGCGGCGCACTTCGACAGGCCTTCGGCAATGTCGTTCTGAGCTCTTGGAACATGTTCCATTTGCAGTCCGTCAAAGTACTCTTCTAGCTTCCTCACTTCATCAACGTAAGCTTCCATCAACGGACGACGAGCTGCGAGTCACCCCTGACAATGAGCTTCTTGATCCCAAGCTGCAGCGATCCTGAGACCGGCAAGCAAACCTTCATACTTTGCAGTATTGTTTGTTGCCTGCTCCTTGGGAAAATGCATTTGGACTACGTACTTGAGGTGCTCTCCGGTGGGTGCGACAAGCAGCACGCCGGCACCGGCGCCTTGCAGCGAGAAGGCACCATCAAAGTACATCAGCCACTCTTTGCTTGCTTCCTTGACGGGGATGCTCGTTTCTGGAATTTCTTCATCTGGTGTTGGCTTCCACTCTGCTATGAACTCTACCAGGGCTCTGCTTTGGATAGTTGAAGTGCTTTCAAACTTGAGGCCAAAGCTTGACAGTTCCAGTGCCCACTCGACAATCCTGCCTGTTGCTTCCGGATTCTGCAGTATCCTCTTCAGTGGAAAGCGAGTGACGACTGTGATCTCGTGTGCTTGGAAGTAATGGCGCAGCTTTCTCGAGGCCATGAGGAGGCCGAAAAGCAATTTCTGCACACCAGAGTACCTTGACCTAGCCCCCTGCAGAAGGGAACTGACAAAGTAAACTGGGCGCTGCACCATTCTCTTCTGCATCTCTTCCCGCGTCTGCGCAGATCCATCTTTGTCGGGACCAGAGCTTGCCGGCGAAGTCCCTTGCTTGTCGCTGGATGTACTTGCCGTGGTTGCTGGCTCATCATCCGCCTCCCTCTCTGCTACTAACGCAACACTAACCACTTGATTGGTTGCCGCTATATACAGCAGCAACTTCTCTTGTGGCTTAGGTGCGACAAGCGTTGGAGTGGAGGACAGGTATCTCTTCAAGTCCTGCAGCGCAGCCTCCGCTTCCGGAGTCCATTTCATTGGACCTGTCTTTTTCAATATTTTGAAAAATGGCAGGGCGCGCTCAGCAGACCTAGAAATAAACCTGCTGAGAGCAGCCACGCAACCGGCAAGTCTTCGTACATCCTTGACGCGCTTTGGTGCTTCAATCTGCTCAATGGCCTTGATCTTGTCAGGATTGGCTTCGATTCCCCGTTGAGACACGAAGAACCCGAGAAGCTTGCCGGAGGGGACTCCAAACACACACTTCTCGGGATTAAGCTTAAGGTTGATCTTGTGCAGATTTGCAAAGGTTTCGTCTAAATCTTGAATCAGGGTTGTTTTGTCCTTGCTCTTGACCACTATGTCATCCATGTAGGCTTCCACATTTCTGTGCATTTGCGGCTCAAAAGCGTGATGGACAACCCTTGCAAATGTTGAACCAGCATTCTTCAAACCAAAAGGCATCCGTACGAAACAGTATGTGCCACATGGGGTGATGAATGCGGTCTTCTCCTCATCCTCTTCTGCCATGAAGATCTGATGGTATCCTGAATATGCGTCAAGAAATGAAAGCAAGTCACATCCGGCCGTGGAGTCAACAATCTGGTCAATGCATGGCAAGGAAATGGGTCTTTGGGACAAGCTTTATTGACATCGGTAAAGTCGATACAAAGCCTCCATTTCCCGTTTGCCTTGCGCACGACTACAGGATTGGCCAACCATGTAGGATGGAGCACTCCTCTGACAAGGCCTGCTGCTTCCAACTTCTTGATATCTTTAGCGATAAATTCTTGGCACTCCACTGCCTGTTTCCTGACCTTCTGCTTGACGGGCCGCGCGAGAGGACAGACAGCAAGATGGTGCTCAATTACTTTCCTGGGAACACCGGGGATGTCAGACGGTTGCCATGCAAACACGTCGACGTTCGCCCGCAGGAAAGCAACAAGCGCGCTTTCCTATTTAGGGTCGAGAGTGGCACTGATGGTGAAGGTACCACCAGTGCCGTCCTCCTTGGCGGACACCTTCTTGGTCTCTGGTGGAGCCACCATTGTCTTCTTACTCTTGCCGGTGGAGCTCGATGGTGCGTCCTCGACGGTAGCGCAGCACTCCGAAGAGGTGCGCTTGCCGGAGTGGGCATCAGAGCTCTTGCCGGACTTGGTCTTCTTCTTTCCCCCGGGAGCTTCAACGGCAAGTAATCTGCGATCTGTTGCGGCTGCTGCTTCCCGGTAAATCTTGTCGGCGTAGATAAGAGCATCCTTCTTGTCGCCAGGGACAGAGATGACACTTATCGGGCCTGGCATCTTCAGCAGGTTGTATGCATAGTGAGAGGCTGCCATGAACTTGGCGAGTGCTGGACGGCCAAGTATTCCATTGTAAGGCAATGGAAAATCAGCAACGTCAAAAGTGACTCTCTCAGTCCTGAAGTTCAACTCGCTGCCAAATGTTACCGGCAACGTGATCTTTCCCTTCGGCTTGCTTCTTCCCGGATTGATTCCTTGGAATGTGCCGGTCTCTTCGAGCTCGCTGTCAGGGATCTAGAGTTTCTGGAGTACCGCGGAGGAGATCAAGTTCAGGCCGGCCCCGCCGTCAACTAGCATCTTAGTGACCTTGAGGTTGCGGATAGTTGGTGAAACCAACATCGGCAAGCACCCGACCGCAGTTACGCGATCAGGGTGGTCCTCAATATCAAAGATGATAGGCGTGCTGGACCATTTCAGAGGCCTGTGTGACTCGACGGGTGGTTCTGCCGCATTGACTTCCCGCACCCACTGCTTGAGCTGGCGGTGTGAAGTATGCAGAGAAGCACCACCGTCAACGCACAGGACCTCTGTGGCTTTTTGAAACTCCTACTCATCGGTCTCGTCATCATCCATATCTTCATCGTCGTTGTCATCTTCATCCTTGTCGCGGCCGCGAGGAGGTCTGTCTCCTTGCCGCTGCTTGGCCTTGCCGCGGCGTCCTCCTCGGCCGGGGCGTTTCTTGCCGGTTCCTCCAGCACCTTCCTGGGCCTTCTCCTTGTCGCGCCACTCGTATTCAGCCTTCTGCTGCTCGACAAGCTGCTCGACCTTCTTACAGCTCTGGAGGTCATGGCCCTTGGTGCGGTGGATCTTGCAGTACTGCCTGTTGGTGCCGTCCTGCTTGTCGGCGACCACCACAGCCTGATGGGTGGTGCCTGCGGCAACCTGCTTGCTGGAGCTACCAGCTTTGGCTTCCTTGTCGGACTACTCAACGACTAGCACCTCTTTGCCTTTCTTCTTCCTGTTGCTCCGCCGTCGGTTTTTCTTTGCCGGGGCAGCATCTCACTATCAGATCCCCCTGCTCCTGTATTCTCTCCGGGGAGTTTCCTCCCTTCCTCAGCACGTGCACACTTGTTGGCCAGGGCATATAGCTCACTGACGTCTCTGATCTTGCACATCGCCATCTCCTCCCGCATCCTGCGGTTTCGCACGTTCTGGTGGAACGCGCTGATTACCGCGGCAGGATGGACATCTGGGATGTTGTGCTGTACGCGGCTGAATCTCTGAATGTACTTGCGCAGGGGCTCTCCTTCCTTCTGGGCGAGCAGATGAAGGTCGCTTTCTTGGCCATGAGGCTTGTGGCCACCTGTAAAGGCGCCGACAAACTAATGGCACAGGTTAGCCCAGGAGGATATGGAGTTGTCCGGAAAGTGCATGAGCCAGGATCTGACATTGGGCTTGAGCACCAGCGGGAAGTAGTTGGCAAGGATTTTGTCGTCTCGTCCCCCGGCAGCTTGCACCGTGATGGTGTAGATGCTGAGGAACTCCGACGGATGCGTCTTGCCGTCGTACTTCTCTGGCACATCTGGTTTGAAATTCTTCGTGCTGGGCCACTGGACTTGCCGCAGCTCATGAGTGAACGCAGGGCAACCTACCGCATACGGCAAGTCGCCTGGTTCCCCTGGCGCATGCATGTCGACAGAGGGCCCAGCGCGCTTGTCGGATTGACGTCGCGCTGCTCTTCGGCGCTTGATGCGAGTATGAGCGTCTTCTTGCTGTCGTTCGTGAAGAACTTGGCGTTGATCGCGACGAGCTCGTGGATCCGACGATGCAGTGGAGTCGCTGTCGAGGTGGATCCGGCGAGTCGGCGATCTTGGCCTTCGGGGTGGAGAGTGCATGGTGGTTGCACCTCCACCAGTTTCGTCACCACCGGCTTGTGCCTGGCGGTCCTGCCGCGGCAGCGATGTACTCGGCTGCCGTGGAGTGTCGCCGTTGGCAAAGCCGATGAGACTCTGAATAGTGGCCCTCCATTGGTCGATCTTGTCTTCTGCTGGAGGGTAATCCAAGAGCAGTTGAGCTCGCGCCAAAGCTTCCGCTGGAGTGGTGGGTGGCAGTGGCGAACGGTGCGAGGAGCGGGATATGCTCGGACTTCTAACTATGTTAGAAGGAGCAGTATCCCGTCCGAGCGACCGTGTCTCGCTCGTGCCAGCACGCAGGCGTGCATGCTGGTCCTGAGCACCCCGAGATCCACCAGCTTGATCTTGGCCTAACATACGTATGGCACTGCGAGTACCATGACGTTGTCGGTCCTACGCCTCCTGAGATGGGCGCGGCACATGTACGGACGCCGAGGTTTGCGCAACCTTGTCCTTGGGCCTGGCAGCATCATGAGCTTCCTCGTCAAAGTCCGTTCTTCCGCCGGCGTCTTCCCCACCACCCGTTTGCTCCGGTGGCGGTGGGATCGACGTGGACGGAGCAGTTGCCGCCGAAGTTTTCTTCTTCGGTGGCATGTCGATGAAGAAGATGAAGATCTAGCTCGTGTGAACGCCGAATCGGATTCTCACAATCTCGATGCCCCCTACCTGGCACGCCAAAGATGTCGGGGAAGCTGATCCACGAACACCTATGGGACCGGCGGACCGAGCCCCTTTCGGTTCGGCGGGGGCGGAGATCGCACGAAGAGCGGATCGAGGCGAAGCACACGAGCAGTTTACCCAGCTTCGGAGCTCTCCGAAGAGATAATACTCCTACTACTGCTTGTCTGATTCTATTAGGTTCTTGCTCGAGAGAGCTAAGTGTGTTCCTGGCTTCCGGATGAACCGAACCTTCCCCCCTCTACGTTGCACGTGGGCCTCCTTTTATATGCTAAAGGGGTCACCAACAGGTGGCAACGCAGACGAGGGTAAAAACGTAAAAGGAGTTGCGGTTGGTACAGCTATCTGTACAGTGCATCCTACCTAACCCTGATGGCAGGGGACAAAGGCATTAAATGCCCGTCTGTGTCGCCCGAATAGTGCAGAAAAGGACCGTTAGGGACACCACCGCTCGCCACGATGGCGATCTTGTCAGCGTCGCATGCCACCGCACACCGCTGGCTGCAGAGCCTCTCGCCACACGCGCCTGGGAAGGCCCCTGGGCGACACGTTGGTGGATGTGCTGGAGCGTAGGTGCAGGGTGGTTACTTGCCGCGGCAAGCGCCTTGCCGCGGTCGCTGTCTTGTCACTCCCGGAAGCTTGTCGCTCGCCAGGCCTTGCCGGGACGCGTGGCGCGTCGCGGCAAGTTCCTTGAGATGCCTTGGTTGGCCTTCCCGGCAAGCTCCTCTCGCCGGGGCCTTGTCTCCTTGGCTTGAATACTTTGTTCTTGAATGGCTCGAAAGGAGCCACGGAGGATCTTGGCGGTCGCCCGGCAAGCCTTGCCGCGGGGTGCTGCAACTGCCCGTGCACAAGTTCGGGATACTAGGGTACCCCTACTCTAGTACACAGACATTCGTACCCCAAAAGAAAACTAAGTTCTTTATGATGCTAAAGGGTAATCAAGTTATCACAATTTTTGGACACGATTCAGTCATGAAACAATTTGCATTGGAGATTTAAATGACCACATTCATTGCAAAGTTCACAAGGAGCACGAAAAATATTGAATTTTTCAGCACAAACATCAAGAGTTTCTTGCAACCCTTTAGTTTCTAAATACTTATGTCTCTTGCAATATCTATTTTCCCCATTTCGTGTGTACTTGCAAACCCAATCTACTCCACAAAAATCGACATGCTTATAAGAGATATTTTCATCATAACTAGTGCAATCATCATTGGTACTATGGATATTCAAAGAGTTCATACTAACAACATTGCAATCATGCTCATCATTCAAAGATTTAGTACCAAGCATTTTAATGCATTCTTCTTCTAGCACTTGAGCACAATTGTCCTTTCCATCATACTCACGAAAGATATTAAAAAGATGAAGCGTATGAGACAAACTCAAATCCATTTTTTTGTAATTTTCTTTTATAAACTAAACTAGTGATAAAACAAGAAACAAAAAGATTCGATTGCAAGATCTAAAGATATACCTTCAAGCACTCACCTCCCCGGCAACGGCGCCAGAAAAGAGCTTGATGTCTACTATACAACCTTCTTCTTGTAGATTTTGTTGGGCCTCCAAGTGCAGAGGTTTGTAGGACAGTAGCAAATTTCCCTCAAGTGGATGACCTAAGGTTTATCAATCCATAGGAGGCATAGGATGAAGATGGTCTCTCTCAAACAACCCTGTAACCAAATAACAAAGAGTCTCTTGTGTCCCCAACACACCCAATACAATGGTAAATTGTATAGGTGCACTAGTTCGGCGAAGATATGGTGATACAAGTGCAATATGGATGGTAGATATAGGTATTTGTAATCTAAAATTATAAAAACAGCAAGGTAACTAATGATAAAAGTGAGCGTAAACGGTATTGCAATGGTAGGAAACAAGGCCTAGGGTTCATACTTTCACTAGTGCAAGTTCTCTCAACAATAATAACACAATTGGATCATACAACTATCCCTCAACATGCAACAAAGAGTCACTCCAAAGCCACTAATAGCGGAGAACAAATGAAGAGATTATGGTAGGGTACGAAAACACCTCAAAGTTATTCTTTCGGATCAATCTATTCAAGAGTTCGTACTAGAATAACACATTAAGACACAAATCAACCAAAACCCTAATGTCACCTAGATACTCCATTGTCACCTCAAGTATCCGTGGGCATGATTATACGATATGCATCACACAATCTCAGATTCATCTATCCAACCAACACAAAGTACTTCAAAGAGTGCCCCAAAGTTTCTACCGGAGAGTCAAGACGAAAACGTGTGCCAACCCCTATGCATAGGTTCATGGGCGGAACCCGCAAGTTGATCACCAAAACATACATCAAGTGGATCACGTGATATCCCATTGTCACCACAGATAAGCACGGCAAGACATACATCAAGTGTTCTCAAATCCTCAAAGACTCAATCCGATAAGATAACTTCAAGAGGAAAACTCAATTCATCACAAGAGAGTAGAGGGGGAGTGATACGTCTCCGACGTATCTATAATTTTTGATTGCTCCATGCTACTTTATCTACTATTTTAGGCAATATTGGGCTTTATTATCCACTTTATATTATTTTTGGGACTAACCTATTAACCGGACGCCCAACCCAGATTTGCTGTTTTATGCCTATTTCAGTGTTTCGAGGAAAAGGAATATCAGACGGAGTCAAAACGGAACGAAATCAACTGGAGAAGTTAATTTTGGAAGGAAACCAACCTGATGGGCTTGGAGTGCACACTAGGGGATTCCCGGGCTGTCCACAAGGGTGGAGGGTGCGCCCCCTGGGCACGCCCCCTATCTCGTGAACAGCCCGGAGGTCCACTGACATACCCCCTGCACCCATATATACCTACGTACCCTAAAACTTCCAGAACAGAAGATAGATTGGGAGTTCCGCCGCCGCAAGCCTCTGTAGCCACCAAAAACCAATTGGGACCCTGTTCCGGCACCCTGCCGGAGGGGGATCCCATCATCGGAGGCCATCTTCATCATCCCGGCGCTATCCATGACGAGGAGGGAGTAGTTCACCCTCGGGGCTGAGGGTATGTACCAGTAGCTATGTGTTTGATCTCTCTCTCTCTCTCGTGTTCTCTCTTGTGTTCCATCTATGGCACGATCTTGATGTATCCCGAGCTTTGCTATTGTAGTTGGATCTCATGATGTTTCTCCCCCTCTACTCTCTTGTGATGAATTGAGTTTCCCCTTTTGAAGTTATCTTATCGGATTGAGTCTTTTTATGAACACTTGATGTATGTCTTGCGTGGGATAACCGTGGTGACAATGGGTTATTCTACTGATCCACTTGATGTATGTTTTGGTGATCAACTTGCGGGTTTCGTGACATTGGGAACTTATGCATAGGGGTTGGCACACGTTCTTGAGTCTTCGGTAGAAACTTTGGGGCACTCTTTGAAGTACTTTTATGTTGGTTGGATGAATCTGAGATTGTGTGATGCATATCATATAATCATGCCCGCGGATACTTGAGGTGACAATGGAGTATCTAGGTGACATTAGGGTTTTGGTTGATTTGTATCTTAAGGTGTTATTCTAGTATGAACTCTATGATGGATTGAGAGAAAAGAATAGCTTTATGTTATTTTACTACAAGCTCTTGAATAGATAGAACAGAAAGGATAACTTTGAGGTGGTTTCGTACCCTACCATAATCTCTACGTTTGTTCTCCTCTATTAGTGGCTTTGGAGTGACTCTTTGTTGCATGTTGAGGGCTTGTCATACGTTCTATCTATCTTATTATTGTTGAGAGAACTTACACTAGTGAAAGTATGAACCCTAGGCCTTGTTTCCTACCATTGCGATACCGTTTACGCTCACTTTAACCGCTCCCTACCTTGCTGTTTTTATTATTTCAGATTACAAAAACCTATATCTACTATCTATTTTGCACTTGTATCTTCATCTCTTCGCCGAACTAGTGCACCTATACAATTTACCATTGTATTGGGTGTGTTGGGGACACAAGAGACTCTTTGTTATTTGGTTGTAGGGTTGTTTGAGAGAGACCATATTCATCCTACGCCTCCTACGGATTGATAAACCTTAGGTCATCCACTTGAGGGAAATTTGCTACTGTCCTACAAACCTGTGCACTTGCAGGCCCAACAGCGTCTACAAGAAGAAGGTTGTGTAGTAGACATCAAGCTCTTTTCTGGCGCCGTTGCCGGGGAGGTGAGTGCTTGAAGGTATATCTTTAGGTCTTGCAATCGAATCTTTTTGTTTCTTGTTTTAGCACTAGTCTAGTTTATAAAAGAAAATTACCAAAAAAAATGGAGTTGAGTTTGTCTCATACGCTTCACCTTTTTAATATCTTTCGTGAGTATGATGGAAAGGATAATTGTGCTGAAGTACTAGAAGAAGAAATCTATAGAATGTTTTTAGATGATGAGCATGATTGCAATGTTGTTAGTATGAATTCCTTGAATATCCATGATGCTAATGATATGCAAAGCCACAAGCTTGGGGAAGCTATGTTTGATGAATATGATATTTTTGTCCCCCAAGCTTTGATGAGCAAATTTACTATGATGATAGCATGCCTCCTACCTATGATGATTATATTGATGAAAGTGGGTTCGGAAGAGTGTCAACTCTAGGAATTAGTGATCCCACTATTTTGGAGGATGTTGGATTTTATTGTGATGAATATGAAAGTGGATTTGGAAGAGTGTCAACTTTATTTAGTGATTCCACTATCTTGGGAGAGGTTTGAATCGATTATGATGAGAACGAAGTTGCTACTTATGATGATTATTGTGATGAAACTTATGCTATAAAAATTAGTGATGATTATATTTACAAATCTTGTCATGATTATGATTACCCTTTTTTCTGAACATTACTCTTTTAATGTGGAAACAATTTTTAGTGTTCAAGTCTCTTATGGTACTCCTACTATTCCGAATGAAAAGAATTTTGCTTATGTGGAGAGTATTAAAAATTCTATGCTTGTAGATCATGAAAAGAATGCTTTAGGTGCTGGTTATATTGTTGAATTCATTCATGATGCTACTGAAAATTATTATGAGAACATATGCTTGTAGGAATTGCAATAATGTCAAGTCTCCTCTCTATGTGCTTAAAGTTTTGAAGTTATGCTTGTTTTACCTTCATATGCAAGTTGATTATTGTTCCCATAAGTTGTTTGCTCACAAATTCCCTATGCATAGGAAGTGGGTTAGACTTAAATGTGCTAGTCATATGCTTCATGATGCTCCCGTTATGTTTTAATTCTTATCTTTTATGTGAGCATCATTGTCATCATCATGCCTAACTAGAAAGGCATTAAAGAAAAGCGCTTGTTGGGAGACAACAAAATATTTATCCTTACTGTTTTTGTGTGTCCACATGATTATGATACTGTAGTAATCATGTTTTATAGCTTTTGTTTCAATAAAAGTGCCAAGTAGAACCTTTGGGAAGACTTGGGTGAAGTTTATGTGATCTTGCTGTGAAAAACAGAAACTTTAGCGCTCACGAGATTAGCTTCCATTTTTTACTGGAGAGTGATTTTATGTTGATTCTTTTTGCAGATGATTAATAGACAAATTTCTCAGGTCCAGAAATTTATTTAATAATTTTTGGGGTTCCATAGGTATACGTTTTATACAGATTACTACAGACTATTTTGTTTTTGACAGATTCTGTTTTCTATGTGTTGTTTGCTTATTTTGATGAATCTATGGCTAGTATTAAGTGATATGAACCATAGATAAGTTGGAGTACAGTAGATATTACACCAATATGAATTTAGAATGAGTTCATTACAGTACCTAAGTGGTGGTTTTATTTTCTTATACTAACGGAGCTTACGAGTTTTGTTTTGAGTTTTGTGTGGTTGAAGTTTTCAAGTTTTGGGTAAAGATTCGATGGACTATGGATAAGGAGTGGCAAGAGCCTAAGATTGGGGATGCCCAAGGCACCACAAGGTAATATTCAAGGACAACCAAGCAACTAAGCTTGGGTATGCCCCGGAAGGCATCCCCTCTTTCGTCTTCGTTCATCGGTAACTTTACTTGGAGCTATATTTTTATTCACCACATGATATGTGTTTTGCTTGGAGCGTCAATTTATTTTGTTAGTTTTTGCTTGCTGTTAGTTAGAATAGTGTTTTTCCTCTTTAATTTCAATAAAAAAGGTCAAGGATAGCCTTTGCCATGCTTATTTTGCTAGTATACATGTTGCTGTTTGAAAACAGAAAGTTTACCGCTGTTGCAAAAATTCCCTAGAAAAGTAAGAGCATGGTCTAACGTTGAATCTTTTTGCATATTGAGCTATGATAAATTTATTACAGTGGGAATTTTAGTTCATAATTTTTGGAGTCAGGGAAGTATTGTTACTCTTGAATTCTTTACAGACTGTACTGTTTTGACAGATTGCTGTTATGGTTGCATTGTTTGCATATGTTTGCTTGTTTAATGATTCTATTTGAGGATAGGAGTATTAAATATACAGAGGCATTTAGTATTCAATGTTGAATAATAATGTTAGTGATTTGTTACAGTAGAATATGATAAGGTTTTGCATTGGTTTATACTAACCTATCTCACGAGTTCTTGTTGAGTTTGTTGTGAATGAAGCTTTTGATAAAAGAGAAACCATGATAAAAGAGGAATTAAGGAGACACAAAAGTTCAAGCTTGGGGATGCCCAAGGCACCCCAAGATAATATTTCAAGAAGTCTCAAGCATCTAAGCTTGGGGATGCCCCGGTAGGCATCCCACCTTTCTTCTTCAACAACTATCGGTTAGTATTGGTTGAGCCTAAGTTTTTGCTTCTTCACATGAGTTGTGCTATCCTTGCATTGTAGTTTTATTTAGCTTTGCTTGCTGTTTGAATGAAGTATCAAGATCTGAAATCCTTTAGTTAGAGAGAGCCATACATGATTTGGAATTTGCTAGAATACTCTTTGTGCTTCACTTATATCTTTTGAGCTTGATAGTTTTGCTCATAGTGCTTCACTTATATCTTTTGAGCATGATAATTTTTGCTCTAGTGCTTCACGTAGATTATTTTGAGAGTCTTTAATAGCATGGTAATTTGCTTAATGTTAATATACTTGGTGTTGAAGATATGTGAAACTTTCTTTTGAGTGAATTGAATACTAAGATAAGTTTGATGCTTGATAATTGTTTTGAGATACGGAGGTGATAATATCATAGTCGTGCTAGTTGGGTGATTATGAATTTGAGAAATACTTGTGTTGAAGTTTGCAAATCCCGTAGCATGCACGTGTGGTTAAAGTTGTGTAACAAATTTGAAACATGAAGTGTACCTGGCTTGTGCATCCTTATGAGTGGCGGTCGGGGACGAGCGATGGTCTTTTCCTACCAATCTATCCTCCTAGGAGCATGCGCATAGTACTTGAATTTTTGATGACTTCTAAATCTTTGCAATAAGTATATGAGTTCTTTTGACTGATGTTGAGTCCATGGATTATACACACTTTTACCTTTCCGCCATTGCTAGCCTCTTCGGTACCGTGCATTGCCCTTTCTCACCTTGAGAGTTGGCGCAAACTTCACCGATGCATCCAAACCCCGTGATACGATATGCTCTATCACACATAAACCTCCTTATATCTTCCTCAAAACAGCCACCATACCTACCTATCATGGAATTTCCATAGCCATTCCGAGATATATTGCCATGCAACTTCCACCATCATCATCATGACATGCATCACTTTTGTCATATTGCCATTGCATGATCTTGTAGTTGACATCGTATTTGTGGGAAAGCCACCATGCATTATTTTTCATACATGTCACTCTTGATTCATTGCACCATCCCGGTACACCGCCGGAGGCATTCATATAGAGTCATATCTTGTTCTAAGTTTCGAGTTGTAATCTCTGTGTTGTAATCAATAGAAGTGTGATGATCATCATTATTAGAGCATTGCCCAAAAAAAAAGAGAAAGGCCAAAATAAAAAAAAGAAAGGCCCAAAAAAATAATATAAAAAGGGCAATGCTACTATCTCTTTTTCCACACTTGTGCTTCAAAGTAGCACCTTGTTCCTCATGTAGTGAGTCTCATAAGTTGTCCTTTTTATACTAGTGGGAATTTTTCATTATAGAACTTGGCTTGTATATTCCTACGATGGGCTTCCTCAAATGCCCTAGGTCTTCGTGAGCAAGCAAGTTGGATGCACACCCACTAGTTTTCTTTTGTTGAGCATTCATAGCTCTAGTGCATCCGTTGCATGGCAATCCCTACTCCTCATGTTGACATCAATTGATGGGCATCTCCATAGCCTGTTGATTAAGCCTTGTCAACGTGAGACTTTCTCCTTTTTTGTATTCTCCACACGATCCCCATCATCATATTCTATTCCCCCATAGTGCTATATCCATGGCTCACGCTCATGTATTGCGTGAAGGTTGAAAAAGTTTGAGATTATTTAAGTATGAAACAATTGCTTGGCTTGTTATCGGGGGTATAGAAGTTGGGAACATCTTTGTGTGACGAAAATGAAGCATAGCCTAACTATATGATTTTGTAGGGATGAACTTTCTTTTGCCATGTTATTTTGAGAAGACATGATTTCTTTGATTAGTATGCTTGAAGTATTATTATTTTTGTGTCAGTATGAAATTTTGTCTTGAATCTTTCGGATCTGAATATTCATGTCACAATTAAGAAGATTTACATTGAAATTATGCCAAAGTATCACTCCGCATCAAAAATTCTTTTTTATCATTTACCTACTCGAGGACGAGCAGGAATTAAGCTTGGGGATGCTTGATACGTCTCCAACGTATCTATAATTTTTGATTGCTCCATGCTACTTTATCTACTGTTTTAGGCAATATTGGGCTTTATTATCCACTTTTATATTATTTTTGGGACTAACCTATTAACCGGAGGCCCAACCCAGTTTTCCTGTTTTATGCCTATTTCAGTGTTTCGAGGAAAAGGAATATCACACGGAGTCAAAACGGAACGAAATCAACTAGAGAAGTTAATTTTGGAAGGAAACCAACCTGATGGGCTTGGAGTGCATGCCAGGGGAGTCCCGGGCTGTCCACGAGGGTGGAGGGCGCACCCCCTACCTCGCGAACAGCCCGGAGGTCCACAAACGTACCCCCTGCACCCATATATACCTACGTACCCTAAAACTTCCAGAACAGAAGATAGATCGGGAGTTCCGCCGCCGCAAGCCTCTATAGCCACCAAAAACCAATCGGGACCCTGTTCCGGCACCCTGCCGGAGGGGGATCCCATCACCGGAGGGCATCTTCATCATCCCGACGCTATCCATGACGAGGAGGGAGTAGTTCACCCTCGGGGCTAAGGGTATGTACCAGTAGCTATGTGTTTGATCTCTCTCTCTCTCTCGTGTTCTCTCTCGTGTTCCATCTATGGCACGATCTTGATGTATCCCAAGCTTTGCTATTGTAGTTGGATCTCATGATGTTTCTCCCCCTCTACTCTCTTGTGATGAATTGAGTTTCCCCTTTTGAAGTTATCTTATCGGATTGAGTCTTTTTATGAACACTTGATGTATGTCTTGCGTGGTATAACCGTGGTGACAATGGGTTATTCTATTGATCCACTTGATGTATGTTTTGGTGATCAACTTGCGGGTTTCGTGACATTGGGAACCTATGCATAGGGGTTGGCACACGTTCTTGACTCTCCGGTAGAAACTTTGGGGCACTCTTTGAAGTACTTTTATGTTGGTTGGATGAATCTGAGATTGTGTGATGCATATCGTATAATCATGCCCACGGATACTTGAGGTGACAATGGAGTATCTAGGTGACATTAGGGTTTTGGTTGATTTGTATCTTAAGGTGTTATTCTAGTATGAACTCTATGATGGATTGAGCGGAAATAATAGCTTTATGTTATTTTACTACGAGCTCTTGAATAGATAGAACAGAAAGGATAACTTTGAGGTGGTTTCGTACCCTACCATAATCTCTATGTTTGTTCTCCACTATTAGTGGCTTTGGAGTGACTCTTTGTTGCATGTTGAGGGCTTGTCATATGTTCTATCTATGTTATTATTGTTGAGAGAACTTACACTAGTGAAAGTATGAACCCTAGGCCTTGTTTCCTACCATTGCGATACCGTTTACGCTCACTTTTACCGCTCCCTACCTTGCTGTTTTTATTATTTCAGATTACAAAAACCTATATCTACTATCTATTTTGCACTTGTATCTTCATCTCTTCGCCGAACTAGTGCACCTATACAATTTACCATTGTATTGGGTGTGTTGGGGACACAAGAGACTTTTTGTTATTTGGTTGCAGGGTTGTTTGAGAGAGACCATCTTCATCCTACGCCTCCTACAGATTGATAAACCTTAGGTCATCCACTTGAGGGAAATTTGCTACTGTCCTACAAACATGTGCACTTGCAGGCCCAACAACGTCTACAAGAAGAAGGTTGTGTAGTAGACATCAGGGAGAAACATCATAAGATCCAACTATAATAGCAAAGCTCGCGATACATCAAGATCGTGCCATAGAGAGAACACGAGAGAGAGAGAGAGAGATCAAACACATAGCTACTAGTACATACCCTCAGCCCCGAGGGTGAACTACTCCCTCCTCATCATGGAGAGCGCCGGGATGATGAAGATGACCACCGGTAAGGGATCCCCCCTCCGGCAGGGTGCCGGAACGGGCTCCCGAGAGGTTTTTGGTGGCTACAGAGGCTTGCGGCGGCGGAACTCCCGATCTATCTTCGTATTCGTTGGTTTTAGGGTATATGGGAATATATAGGCGAAAGAAGTCGGTCGGGGGAGCCACGAGGGGCCCATGAGATAGGGGGTGCGCCCAGGGGTGGGCGCGCCCTCCTATCTCCTGGCCTCCTCGAACCTTCCCTGGCTTGTACTCGAAGTCTCCCGGATCATATCCTTTCCAAAAATCACGCTCCTGAAGGTTTCATTCCTTTTGGACTCCGTTTGATATTCCTTTTCTTCAAAATACTAAAACAGGCAGTAAAACAACAATATGGGTTGGGCATCCGGTTAATAGATTTGTCCCAAAAGTAATATAAAAGTGTATAATAAAGCCCGTAATCATTCAAAACAGATAATAAAATAGCATGAATGCTTCATAAATTATAGCGTATCAGGCATCCAACGGTAGTACCGCGATCAGGAAGCGGTAGTACCGCCAGAGCGGTAGTACCGCTTCGGGGGAGTGATACGTCTCCAACGTATCTATAATTTTTGATTGTTCCATGCTATTATATTACCCCTTTTGGATGTTTATGGGCTTTATTTTACACATTTATATCATTTTTGGGACTAACCTACTAACCGGAGGCCCAGCCCGTATTGCTGTTTTTTTGCCTATTTTAGTATTTCGAAGAAAAGGAATATCAAACAGAGTCCAAATGGAATGAAACCTTTAGGAGCGTGATTTTTGGAACGAACGTGATCCAGAGGACTTGGAGTGCAAGCCAAGAATCAGTCGAGGCGGCCACGAGGGTGGAGGGTGCGCCCACCCCTACAGGCCGCGCCCCCTGTCTCGTGGGTCCCTCGGGCGACCTCCGACCTACTTCTTCCTCCTATATATACCCACCACTACAAAAAAATACACTTTCGTGATGATACGTGTTTGTCACAGTAGGTCGCATTTTTTGTCATGCATGTACATCCATGACAAATTTATGACATAATCAAGATAGTCATACTTGTGCTGTCGTAGAAGTGTTCCATGACATTACCAAAATTATCATCACGAAAGTGTCCACTTCCATGATGATAAATCGCGCGTCACAGAAGTGCTTTCGTCAAGGGTGACCGACACGTGGCATCCACCGTAACGGAACGCCGTTAAGCTATCGGGTTGGGTTTTGGATCCGATAACCCGTTAAGAACCCCGACCAATGGGGATTTTTCACGTGTAAAATCATCATTGGCTGGAGGAAACACGTGTTGGCTCACCGTTGGGACAGATGCCATCCACTCATTGGACAGAAGGCGCCTATGATACGTCGACATGTGGCACGGCCCAACAGAGGCCCATTCCTGTGAAAAGGCCGGCCCATTTGACTTGGTCAAAAGGTGGCGGGCCAGCCCATGTAAAGCCTGTTAACGGCCTGTTCGCATATAGCCCATTTACAGCCCGCTAACCCAAGGCCCGTTATGCCCTATCCAAATTAGGCCCAATAGCGTCATCTGGGCCACCCAATATGATTCCAGCCCATTTTCACTTCCGGCCCATGTATGGCCCATGACGTCTTTCGGCCCATATGAGGCCCTATGTAACTCTTGGCCTATTAATGGCCTATGGTGAAACTGGCCCGTAATGAATAGTGTATTACTTTACACCCATTAACGGCCCGTGGTGAAACTGGCCCGTAATGAACAGTGTATCACTTTATACCCATTAAGGGCCCGTTATTTCGTTGGGCCGTTTCCAGCCCATGTTATCTTTTGGCCTTCTCAAAGCCCATTTATTCTTGGGCTCATTTCCAGCATTCGTTTACTTACGGCCCGTTATTGTCATTTTCTGCTTATGGGCCAAATTCAGCCCGTGGTTACAGTCGGCCCGTTTGTGGTCCGTTAACACGTTGGGCCATTTTCATAGCGTCATGAATTATGGCCTATTAATGATGGCCCGTTATGGTCGGCCCATGAACGGACGATTCCAACTCTAGCCTGTTTACGACCATAATGCGGCCTGTTATTGGCCCATGTTTGGCCAATCGATCATACTGCCCGTATAAGGCCCATTGATGATACGGCCTGTAGAAGGCCCATTGTTTCTGTGGCCCGTAGAAGGCCCATTGTTTCTACGGCCCGTGGAAGGCCCACTATTTATATGGCCCGTGGAAGGCCCACTGTTTATACGGCCCGTAGGTGCAGTGTCACTACAGTAAATATTAGCCCATGGTTATTGTGGCCTAGTTTTAAAAAATAGGTTGTTGCAGCCACTAGCAAACCGCAGAAAAAGAACTGCACTGACTACAAGCAAACAAATAAACAAGACAACAAGGAAATAAATAAGCAAGCAACTTACACTAGGCTATCACGGCTATTACACATATTACATCCACTGGGCATCAAAGTTCGCCACCAGTGCAAATATAGGGAACACAGCAGCATATAAACGCCGCAGCAAAACAAGTCCAGAACTGAAACCACTTCAGAAGAGCTCAAGAAACAATATCCTGGGTACCCATAATGCTGGCAAGATGCTTAGCAAGCTTATTAACTTTCTATTGTTTGGCGCTTAAGTCCTCCAGTGCCTGCTATTGCACCAGAAAGTATGCATCTGAATTCTGCAGGGACTTCCTCAGTCCTTCGGCTTCCTGTCGCATAACATCTGATCGATGTCTTTCAACTTGAAGTTGAGACTCAAGAAGCTGAACTGATTCAGGCAACGAGTTCGAAGAGCTGGTGCCAGCAGTGGTAGCCAGTAACTCGAACACTACTTCAAGACAGGACTTTGGGGTTGTCTCAGTGTCCTCAATATAGTTTTTATCAGCTTTCTTGGAGACCAACATGGATGTCTCACTATCTTGAACCTTATCTGCATTACTTCCTTTACCATTGCATAACAGGGTACTCTTCTCCAATATTTTATCCACGTTCTATAAGGGAAACAAACAAACACATATCAGGTTTACAATGTAGTATATGAAACTCATTTTGGTAAACCAGTTCAATAGTAAGGTGGACAGGATAACAACATGAAACAAGCATATATCTATGTAGTATGGTCACTGTATGGTCTATATCATTCTAGTTTATGTTGCCAAATCAAGATAGATACAGTTCGAATCATATCTATTTAAGACAAAGCAGCATAGACAGAATATAAGTGTGGGAAACTACACAGCAATAACAACACTTGTACTCCCTCCGTTCCTAAATATAAGTATTTGTAGAGATTCCACTAGGCGTACTACATGCGGAACAAAATGGATGAATCTACACTTAAAATGCATCTATATACATCCGTATGTGGTTCATAGTGAAATCTCTACAAAGACTTATATTTAGGAATGGAGGGAGTAATGTGCATGATGAGAACATAACTGTTTATTCAATTGAAACTGAAATCAACATAGAGCAAGTTACAACAGCAAACCGCCAAACACGTTGAAGAAACAGGTTTAAAACATACCTATTGCACCATTGGAGTTTCAGTTGCATCCTTCAAATTTGAAATTGGTTGGTATCAGTAAATACAGTGATGCAAGAGCAAAGTAGTATGAACCATAGCTACGGAACCTGACCTGAGAACAATTCTTCTTCTGCTTTAAGCGTTGACTTCGGGTTCAGAGTGGTGGTCCTCGTGATTTGGGCACTGCAGTTGCCTTACTAACTGCTCGTGTTTGGGTGCTCTGTGGTGGAGACGGTGCTGTGTCAACGGGAACTGGGTGTCTATCTGCTGGGGTTGGGGTTAGAAGGGGTGTAGCTGGTTCTCTGTCCAACTGGGTAGGGGTACAATCTGCATGAGTGTGGGTTATGTGTGGTGGGGCTGATTCTTGGGCAAGTACAACCGTGGTTCTATCTGCATCGACAGGTAGCACGATCTTTTCTGAAGACCATGTTTTTACTCCCACAGATACTGCCATCACTCCCTCCAATTGAAATGGCTGATAAACAAGAAAAGTAATTGAATGTACAGACATTGTAAGATAGACAGGTGCAATGGATAGTAGGGAAGAAAACAGGACATGAAATAATTCACATTTATGTTGTCTAAGCAAACAGAATAGCAGGACATAATTTCACATATATGATGGCTAACTAAACAGGATAGCATGACACAATTTCACATGTATGATGGCTAACTAAACAGGATAGAATGACATACTTCAAAATATGATGACTATGTAAACAAGATGACATGATATAACTATACGATGTGTCTACTAAAGTGGATTGCATGCCATAAATCACAAACATGCCGTCGATGGAAACATGATGGCATGATATAATTCACGGATAGAATGACATAATTTAAAATATGATGACTATGTAAACATGATGAGATGATATAACTATATTATGTCTTTAGAAAATGGGTTGGCTTGCCATAATTAGATACATGCTGTCTATGTAAACATCATGGCATGACATAATTCAAATATATGATTTATATACTAAGGAAGTGAGCAGAGGGCAATTGCATATATGATGTGTCAACTAAGGAGATGGCATTCAATATTGTGTATATGATGTAAAAAATAAGCATTGCAATACAACATATGCATTATATGAGTAATATAACCCTGCCAAGTTTGAGCATACACCTCAGGGGGATAATAGGACTTGTCATCTGCCTCTGAATCCTCCTCTGAAGAGCTATCTGTAACCAACAAGATATCTGCTTCAGCAGGTAGCATTGTCTGCTCTAAAGACCTTGTTTTTACTCCAGATTTCTCCATCACCAATTCAAATGGCTGATGCACAGGAAGAGCAGTTGAATATACAAACATTGTCGACAAAAGCAATGAGAAATACAAAAAAAGGACGGCATGATATAATTCACATATATGACGCTTGCCTAAACAGCATGTCATTGCATAATTCACATAAATAATGCCTTGCAACAAGATAACATTGCATAATTCACATATATAATGTCTTGCAACAAGATGGCATTGCATAATTCACATATATGGTAATTAGACACTAAACAGGTGGCATTCACACAAATCATGTCTAAACTAAGCAAATGACATAGCAATGCAAGATACCATACGCACGATATGAGTAACATAACCCTGCCAAGTTAGGGCATGCACCTCAGGGGGGAAATATGGCTGGTCATCTGTCTCTAAATCCTCCTCTAAGGAGCTATCGGTAACCAGCAAGACATGCGCTTCGTCATATAGCATTGTTTGCTCTGAAGACCTTGTTTCCACTCCACATTTTTCCATGACCGTGCCGAATGGTTGATGCACAGGAAGAGTAATTGAATGTACTAAAATTGTCGACAAATTTAACACATAATAAAAAAATGATGGCATGATATAATTCACATATAAGATGACTGGCTAACCAGGGTGGCATTGCAAAATTCACATATATGATGCCTGGCTAGACAAGATGGCATTGCATGATTCACATATACGATAAAGAAACAAAACAGATTGCATTGACACAAAGCATGTCTAAACTAAGCAGATGACATCTTTAATGTATACAGTAAGCAATGCAAGGAACCATATGCATGATATTACCAACATCGGCATGCCAAGTTAGAGCGAAGACCTCATGGGGTAAATAGGAGTGGTCTTCTCCTTCTGAATCCCCCTCAGAACAGTTATCTTCCTCTTGATTACGATCCGAAATGGGTGGAGGGGGGCTGCCTTTGCGCCCACCATGGAACGACGTCTGCATGAAATTTTATTGCCACGCAAGGCTCGTCTCTTTTGCTCTACATGATCAGTTCCATTGTGTACAATAACTGGCATGCATAGGAATAAAACATAGTGAGATTATGTAAGGAGTGCATGCACAAATCCAGAGTGATGGTAGCAAACTGTGGATAGACCCAAAACCAATGATAGCAGGCAGATAATAGCTTTAGTTAAAAAATACAGATAATGGCTCCTTTAATGTTTGTTTGCACCCAACATGAAACTCATAGTAGACACCGGAGATTAACCAGATAGTAGACAGATAGTACTGATTGCTGCCCCAATATGTACCCCACAACCATTTAAAAACTCAAGTTTCAGCATTAGTTTGGACCTGACTCGAAGTCTAATAGGTGAACACAACGATAATGTAGCATGTCATCATATTAAGCGACGCATAACGTAAGCAGACACGGAAGAGTGCGACCTCTCTTGCGGACCCGTGTAGTCCTCAAGGTCATCTGCTCAGTTGATGATGGTAATGCAGTTGTCGTGGCTGCCGGTGGCGGGGAAGAAGATCTGAGGCGGCGAAAGACAGTCTGGAGAGCGGATCCCTGCTGTGGTGAACCCTTCCGTCGTTGGAGCAGCTGAGCTGGGGTGGAACACAGCACCGCAGGAGCAGGACAAACCACACAAGGTTTTCTTTGACACATATCTGTAACAGAAGTAATTGAGTAAGGGCTTGTTTGAATTTGAGGATTCTAACAATGCAGGGATAGGAAATAGACAGGAATTGGATAGGAATGCACGTGCAAAACAGAGAATTTAAAAACACAGGATTTCTGCCAATCTGGGTGTTTGATTCACAACAATTGGAAGATCACAGGATGCAAAAAAGCATGGTGAGATTAAGTCAAACCACAAGAAAATGTACGGTTATAATGCTATTATGCTACTATCTCTTAGTATTGTGCTTGATGAATAGGAATATGAAAAGGAGGAGAAGTGAAAATTAGAATTCCTACGGTTTTTCTTTCAAGGAGACACTAAAGGAACAAATCCTACAGTTTTCCTTTGCTCCATTCCTTTGCACCAAATTCATGAAAAGTAGTACCATAGGAAACTTTCCAATTCCTATGTTTTTCATTCACTTTTCCTTTCAAGCACTGGCAATTCTAGTAGGCAGGCTTGAGCAAGGAAAATCCTACACTACAAAAATGTTTTTGTGCTACTTCTATTACTTTGGACCTAGGCCACTGCCATACTAGCTCAACTCCCAGGCCCATCGACAAATGCACAGCTCAAACGCGCAGAGATAAATAATGATGGCGTTCAAGAGAGTCCATCACTGATAGCTAAGTTTCCTGGTACCTCACTTCTTGTCATATAGTAGGATAAAATAATCTTATTTCCCGTTACTACGAGTGCTCAGTGGAGAATATATATAACATGTAGAGTAAAAAAGAGATGCAACAAGTGTACAACCTCTTTGGCGAAGCCATGTCGATCTCAGCGTGATTGGGTTGGCCGGTGAGGATGCTCCGGCTGACTTTGCTTTCGGAGGAGGGGAAGAAGATCTTAGGCGTCTGGAGATGGAGCCCGAGGTACTGCTCCACTGTGATGGAGGGTTTTGTTGTTGGAGCAGCTCCGGTGAGTTGTACGACGCCGAGGCTGAAGCAGGACAAGAGAGACAACGAACAATGTTAACCTGAGTGGAATTCTAATAGCATCTCCAATACATGACGTAAAATACATAACCACAAAGTGCTAGATGTAAAATACATCAGCCGCTCATCTCTGAACTTAACTGTCAAAACTGAACTTAACTGTCGAAACTGAACCTAACTGTCCAAACTGAATTTTGTTGTCGAAACTGAATTTTGCTGTCGAAACTGAACGCACTAGAAAGGTGAGGCTACACGTCGGTCGACTGACCTTTTCATCTCTGGTCAGTCAATTTTGCAGCCATTGGATACGAAATCAAGGGCCTGCGGTTCATCTTCAACCTCCACCCCCCCTGAGCCTCCAGCCACCACCGGCCAAACAGCAGCCACCCGCCACCCGCGGCCGGCAGTGCGCCGCCCCGCCCGCCCCGGAAACACTCCCCACCGCCGGTCCGCCGCCGCACCGGCCATCCCTCTAGGCCCCCCCGTGCCGAGCTTTTTCTCCGGCGATCCCCACGCCACCGTCCCACCAACGCCCCGCCACCGCCGGCGACCACCGCCCCTATCCTGAACCTTAAGATAGATAGTGGGGTACCTCTCCGGCGAGCCCCCCTCCCCGCTGCGGCTGGTTCTTCCTTCACCCCGGTGAGCCCACCCCTTGGAAATAGACTGACCCAAAAGTCGATTCAGTCGACTGAAGTGTAGCCAAATCAGAGCAGCATCGCAAGCAAGAGCAAGAGCAAGAGCAGCAGCGTGAGCAAGAGCAATAGCAAGAGCAGACCAAGCAAGGGACCGAGAGCAAGAGCAGAGCAGCAGCGCGAGCGAGAGCTAAAGCAGCAGCAGCTCCTATTGATGTGGACGTCGTTGCCGAGGGAGCGACGCCGTGGAGGAAGTGGCCGGCGATGCCGCCGTGGATGGAGCCGCGCCGTGTCGCCTTGGTACTGAGCGCCGGCAGCACCGTGAGATCGAATCAAGAAGAAAATGCGGCGATTAGTGTACAACCTCTTTGGTGGCGCCGATTAGGCCGCAACTTCATCCGAGGAAACAGTGATGATGATGCTATTCCGGTGGTGCAGGTGAATACGGCGATGTGGGAATGGAGGTGGCGTGAAAGACGAGGGGAACGTCGGGGCAGCTCCTTGGAGGTGGAGGATGGGGTGGCTGAACCGGCGGGACGATGAGATCGACGACGGATCCTCATCCAGTACGGTGGATGAGGGACGTCGAGGTGTTGTTGTGGACGGCGTCGTCGGGGAAGAAGCTCCGGCTGGGTGGCGGACGAAGCAGGGTGTGGGGTTTCGTCGCGGGTTTTCGCGGCCTCGGTGTACGAATGGGTGGGCGGATGGGATGGAAGTGGGGAACCATGGCTTAGAGACGCGCTTGTCCGAAATGTGGGGTAAGTTATGAAAGTACCGCCACCGATTTGAGGCAGTTCTTTCGGTTCAGGGGTACCACGGGCATTTCACGTGTCAGGATTTCACAGGAGGTGGGAGTTTTCGCGCGCGTTGTAATTTCGGAATAGCAAGGCGCAGGTTGAGATGGAGGGAGTTGTCAGAGCACAACGAGACAAAGATATATCTTAAATATTTCGGGCTAACAAGGCGCGGTTTGAAGAGGCGGGAGTTTCGCAGCACGATAGACAGAGATGCTAGCTTCAATTTTCGGCATAACAAGGCGCGGCTTGAAATTTCGGAAGAACAAGCTTAACGTGTACCAAAAAAAAGACAATTTGCACCTCAACACGCACAACACACACACAAACACCATTTAGACTAGAGTAAGGTACACGTGCATTGCACGCTTGAGATTTGGCAACCAAATTATGAATAAATACCACATTATAGCATGCAAGCTTTGAGTCATTATGCATGATGTAGATGTTCGTTTAATTCTTATAGTTCATTTCATTCAAAATCATCTAGTTTTTATAAGAAAGCTAATCTATTTTAAGATTCATGGAATTGTGCGTTGTAAGACATAAAGTAAAAAACAAATAATGGCAAATCATATAGAAAAACATTTGGGCAATTATGATACGGAAGATTCTAGAACAAATAAGAAGTGCTTGTGTTTTGATGTTTGTGCATTATGCTTAAGTTCAACCATGGAGTATTCTAGATTATACATGTGGCGAAATCTGGTGGAATCTAGATGATATCCAACGGCCAATAGTGCTCAAATTTGCCATCTTTGGACCTTCAGATTCGCCTCATCCAACGACCATCTTTCAAAGTTAAAGTTACCCGCTCACAATATATAAATAATATATATATATATATATATATATATATATATATATATAGGGGTATATATATAGATATGTGATGCGAAAGCCGCCCATCATCTCCAATTACATGCACGGATGAGACATGGGCAAATGATGTCTGCCATTGGTATCTCAAATTCAAATCAGTCTGACCTTGTTCAATGTGTATACATTACAACATGCTCGTTTTCAAAGCACACCCCGCAGATCTCCGTTATATTCATGCATGCATGGGTTTCAAACATCAGGATCTCTTATTCAAATATTTGAATTCAACTTTACATTGATTATGACCTCACCTATTCTTTTACACCCGCACAGTAGTCTTCTCTTTATAATTGTACCACTAACTTTCTCTCGTGCATGCATGCACACACACTACCAATCGGCATTATCTATCGCACGCATGCAATCTTTTTCTTCAGGTCGGTCTCCCATGAAGACACACACCCACACACATCCCCCTCTCCCTCATTCCGGGCATTCTTTATCTCTCACGCGTGCATGTGCAACGATCGATGTTCCTCTATGTATGTGTGTATATAGCTAGGTCTTTCATAGTTTTCCACACAAACCGATCAATCGATATATCCAGTGAGGTCTCACCCTCTTTCCCACGTCCACATCGATCAATCTATACCTCTCCCACGTCCACATCGATCAATCTATACCTCTCTATATAGGATTAACATAAATAGCTAATACACCCACATTAATTATATATCCAAAGTCCCCCTCTCATCATCCATGCCTTCCGCTTCATCTCTCAGATGTGTGCACAATGGCGAAGACAGGGGGCAGTAAGGGCCCTGCCCCCCCCCCCTAACATCACTATATATCGAGGCTAATATGAATGTGATCATTAGACAATTGCTGCTAAAAAAGGTTTAATTTCATGAATTGACCCTCCTCATAAAGGATTAGCAATGCTTGGCCCCCTAGCTCATTTATTTTTCATGGCTCCGCCACTGCGTGCAACAGCGCACGTGTTCGCCCCCTCTCTCTAAATATCGATCTCGCACTTGTGCATTCCTTCATAGTCTCCCTCCACTTGGCCCCTCGCACCATCTTCTAGCCCCCACCGGATTTTGCCACATGTACAATCTAGCAGACTCCATGGTTGAACTTAAGCATAATGCACAAACCTCAAAACAACAGTGGTTCTCTTTTGTTCTAGAATCTTCCGTATCATAACTGCCCAAACTTTTTTTCTAGTTGAATTGCCATTATTTGTTTTTACTTTATGCTTTACAATGCACAATTCCATGAATCATAAAATAGATTAAGGGCTTCTTTGATTCAAAGGATTCTCAAAGGAATTTTGGAGGATTCTAATCATTAGGAATTTTTCCTATCTTGGTTGTTTGATTCGTAGGATTGTAAGCCATAGGAATTTTTCCATATGATTCAGTTGCACTAGATTTCATAGGAAACATCCCATCCACTCAAACCTCTTTGAAAGAATTCTGCGATTTTTCTATGCACAATCAAACACTCGTACAATCCTGTAGGATTCAATACGACATTCCACTATAATCCCATGTTTTTCCTATTCTCGCGTTCTTAGCTTTTTTATAAAAACTAATTTGATTTTGAATGAGATGAACTATAAGAATTAAATGAAGGGCTACATCACGCATATATGACTAAGAGCTTACATGCTATAGTGTGGTATTTATTCATAATTTGGTTGCAAAATCTGATGCGTGCAATGCACGTGTAAATTACTAGTACTTCGAGTATGTGCAAAACACGTAAATTAGAATACCAATGGCATGCTACACAGTGTCTCTCTTACAGTTCATGAAGCCACGTGGCACATGTGGAGGCGTTGTCGCGACCTCCTTGCGTGGATTGATCACAGTGACGTGCTGCTGGTTCCAAAAGAATGTACTCGTCCTCCCTGAGCCATACTGGCGGTAAATGCACGGAGCGAAGATGTGCACGCACGCCACGCACGCACTCGTTCCCTCGCACACACATGCGGGTACACGGGCGGACGCAATTTTGTACCAAGATCCACCCCATGTGATAATTTGACGCGTGTAAAGTCGCTCACTTCATTGATGGTCAATTAATACAGCGCATGCAAATTGAGTGGACGTGAGGGCGGAAGAAAGACATTATTACTCCACTGCGCGCATGCGAGTAGTTAAATCGTGGGTTGCTAGTAGTACTTCCATTGGCCTCCTTCATATTTTGTGCCAATTTTTGACAGTAACATAATATTTACGCATTTGAGCAGTGTAGTCTACTTGAAATTTATGTTCCACTAAACTCATCGGGAGCCATTTTGGGCCTCGAAACCAAAACCATCAATTAATGTTTACCTTGTTCCCATCACATTCGAAAGCCTGCTCACACCTACTAGTACTACGTACCAAACCTGAACGTGTTCCCACTATGCAGGTATTAGTACTACTAGTGCTAGTACTTATGTTATAAAAAGGGGAACTACCTAACCGAAAATTACTCTACCTTTCCTCCTCATAAGTGCTTCTTCTTCGTCCGTCGTTGCCATGGCCGGTGAGCAGAGCTCTAGGTCAAGAACTACTCGTAACAAGGGAGCGACAACCAAGGCTGCGGAAAAAAAGAGAGGGCTCGCCGCCACGCAGAGACCTCGAAAGATCTCTCACGGGCAGGTGATGGCTCCCAGGAGCGCCCTAGCCGCGGAGGCGAACATGCCGAGCCGACGGAGCTAGAGTCATTATCCCTTGACAGCATGCCTGATCAGCTCAATAAGCACCTCAATAAGAAGAAGGAGTTCATCCAAGGCTTGATGAAGTTGTTGAAGGAGAGCCTCGACGACATGCCCACTGAGCTCAATCAGCAGGGGGAGTTGACCGCCGGCTTGGTAATGCTGCTGAAGAAGAGCATTGCCTCGAAGAAGAAGGCGACCGGCGAAATCCTGCGACTTCAGGAGGACAAGGTGAAGCTTTGCCACGAGATCGACCTGTTGAAGGAGAAGAACGCCGGCTGGAAGAAGCTGCATGAGAATAGTAGTTCCTCGATGAAGATTCTGCAGGCCCTCATCATGGAACAGAAGGAGGAGTTGGCGAAGGTCCGCATCGAGCACCCGGCTGCTGTCAAGGTACGTAATGCAGTCATGGATCAGATGATGAAGGCTCGCGTCGAGAAATCCCGTGTCATGGATAGAATGAAGAAGATTGCGGAGGAGACGCGCAAGGAGATGGAGGTCGTGGAGGCGATGAAGAAGCAGTTACGACTTTTGCTGCTGTGATAATCTTCCTTCTTCTTTTGGGGTGATAATCTTCCTTCTTCTTTTGCTGCTGTGTTTCATCTTTTGCTTCGGGTGTTTCGCCGCATGTGTCACGTTCTCTGCGAGGCATGAATAGAACAATGGTTTTTGTTTTTTGAGGGAATGAATAGAACAATGCTAACAATGAGATGACTAGAAAATTAGATCATTTTTATCGCCATATGGCACTGGGCTGCCGTGTTTCGTGCTCCTCCGTCGTAGTACTACTCCAGTGGAAAACTTGAGTATACCGCACGGTTCTTTGCTCCTCCTCGATCAGGCCGTCGGCGCATTTATACGAGCAGTCAAATCACAAGGCCCCGCCTTCCAGCAGTAATGAGCCATCAAATCACAAAGGCCCTCGCCTCTCGTGAAACCGACCAAGCTAGACTGCCCCGCCCTCTAGCCTTTTAAAAAAGGTATACTTTTGTACAGCAGTAGTATCGATGGATTGCGCCATGGAGCAAAACTTGAAATTAAAAAAAAGGTGGTACATATAGAGAGCGCTCGTCACCAAATTATGCATATAGTACTATTAAAAAGGCTAGTCACAATAATGGTGTCCAGCACAACCCACCCCTCAAATAAAACTAAGCACCCTGAAATTCTTTGACAAAACTAAGCACCTGAAATTCTTTGACAACTAAACTGCTGGCTATATGATGTTGGCCATATATATTGTACGTATATAATGTGAATAAACGAGTGGTAGTACTATACACCCTAAAAGATGAAATGTAAGAAATACTAGTATGTACTTACTAAAGAGTTAAAGTAACAAGAAGAAACATAACATAGTTCTGCTGGGGGCTCAGCACAACACACCCCTCAAATTAAATTAAGCACACCTAAAATTAAACTTTGCAACTATTCCGGTAGACACTGCATTAGAACCACCATGAGCAACGACACTGCCACCTTACTCGGAGTCCTCGTCCACATCCTCGACTTCGTCCTTGTCCCTCTTCCTCTTGGCCGATACTTCTTTGCTTGAACCGCCAACTTGGCTGTTGCTCTTCATCCAACCCTTGTAGATATTGAAACAAAGGTAGCCATCCATTGCAGCGTACTGGATGTGGTCTATATCTAGTACATTCCGCTGCCATGCATGACGACGAAACGTGTAATGAGGTTTCTCCAGTTTGCGGTACGAAGGATGAACCATGGCTCCTGCCAGGGTCAGCATTGAGGGGCATCAGCCGATTCTTCTGGAGGTCGAAGGGGTTGCCTACAACGAGGCCTATCCGATGCAGGACTTCTTTGTCGTTACCAAAGTCTACAGTAATGAATTTGACTAGGTTCCTCTCGAGGAAGTCCTTAAAATCCTGGCACTCAATGTCGGCATGGCATATGTGGTAGACCAAGCATAAGTCATGCACGCAAACCTGGATCACGACGGGCTTCTTCCTCTCTTAGTCCTTTAGATCCTTCTCTCGTCGCACGACTGTGGTGTACTCAACATCTAGCCCGGCGACCCACTCATCATGTGAGTCTTCAAACATGCGTCTGAAGCGAGAAAGGCATCCTTTCACCGTCGCGGAAGAACGGGTGTAGATGACGTCGAACTCATCGCCGGTGATGGTTCTAACCTTGTACTCACCGCCGATCGGGGAGATTTGGGACGCCATGGATTTGGGAGGAGGGTTAGGATTAGTGGAACTGCCATAATGTGAATGGACGGGACGACTAGGAGTGAACCGTCGTAGTATTAAAGGACGTGCGGGGACGAGTAGGAGCGAACTGCCAGCGTGCGAACGGCAGGGTAGTGGCTTTCCATTCTCCCATGATACGGGCTTCCGAGAGCCCTTGGATCGGAGATCGAACGGTTGCATGGCGTGATTCTAGACCAATGGGCGAATATCCTATCCTGGAGGGTTATTCTGCAAATTTTCAGCAACTTAGCATGCGACCGTTTGATCTCAGATCCAAGGGCTGCCAGCAGCCCGTATCATGGTCGCGCCTACCACGACCGTCGCGTCGCTCGTGCGGTCGCGCCCTTGGAGATTTAACACGGTGCGTTAGGCTATCTGATGTTGGCATGTCATACATAGTCATCACTTAGTCACTCATACTACAACAAGGTTGGCTATAAGTGTACTTTTTTACTCCTCTCTATCTCTTTCTTCATACTCCCTCCGTCCCAAAATATAAGAACGTTTTTGACACTAGTGTAGTGCCAAAAACGTTCTTATATTATGGGACACAAGGAGTACTAGTATTTATTGCATTTGCCAAGGAGTGACCTCTTCCAATTAAATGGTGTTGCTAAGTTTGCTTCATTTAATTAGCTATAGACTCAAAATTGTCTTTTCACCTAGGTACACGCGCTTAGCGCCGTTTCTTCCTTGGGTCACCAAACTAGTCTCTCTCTTCTTGATTAACTTGCCACATCAGACTTTATGCCTATGTGGCAAGCTTAAGCACCTGTAGGAGCAAGTAAGGTGCCCGTCCGTTGCATGGAAGAGTGAAATGCATTGATCGGGGTGTTGTTTATTTTGAGAAAGGATGGGGGGGTCATCTCATGTGCAACCGGGTCGACGTGTCAAGCACCAAATAACAGTGCAGAACAGCAGGGGGGACGCACCCCTCTCGTACCGGCCCAGTGTTAGTAATGAGCAATGAGACGTCAAATCACAATGCCGCACCTTCCCAGACGGACGAAGCAACCATTATTTCACACTTCGGTTCGACATCATCTCAAACCACGTACTAGTATTGCTTCTGCCTCAAGAGGGACACGCGCATCGCCTTGGTACATCATGACACGTGGGACCGCATGACAGGCCATGCTCCCCCGCCGATCGCTGGGTAAAATCACCTCATTTTTACTATACTTCCTCCGGAATGGTTTACTACATGGCATGCACATCGTTCTAGGTTGAGAATTTAACTAGCTATATATATATGTGATGAACAGTACGCTAGCCTTTTAAAAAATGTATACTTTTGTACAGTAGTACTCCACTATCGATGGATTGCGCCATGGAGCAAAAATTGAAATTTTAAAAAAAGGTGGTACATATAGAGAGCGCTCGTCGCCAAATTATGCATATAGTACTATTAAAAAAGCTAGTACGTGCTTAATTGGGGTGCTAAATTCTATTAAAAAAATACCAGTACTAGTATGTACATACTGAAGAGTTAAAGTAACGAGAAGAAACATAACATAGTTCTGCTGGGGGCTCAGCACAACACACCCCTCAAATTAAACTAAGCACATGCGAAATTAAACTATGCAACTAATCCGGTAGACACTGCATTAGAAGTTTAGAATCACCATGAGCAACGACACTGCCACCTTACTCGGAGTCCTCGTCCACATCCTCGACTTCGTCCTTGTCCCTCTTCCTGTTGGCCGATACTTCTTTGCTTGAACCGCCAACTTGGCTGTTGCTCTTCATCCAACCCTTGTAGATATTGAAACAAAGGTAGCCATCCATTGCAGTGTAGTGGATGTGGTCTATATCTAGTACATTCCGCTGCCATGCATGATGATGAAACCTGTAATGAGATTTCTCCAGTTTGCAGTACGAAGGATGAACCATGGCTCCTGTCGGGGTCAGCATTGAGGGCTGACGAGAGGGCATCAGCCGATTCTTCTGGAGGTCGAAGGGGTTGCCTACAACGAGGCCTATCCGATGCAGGACTTCTTTGTCGTTCTTAATGTCTACAGTAACGAATTTGACTATTTTATCCTCGAGGAAGTTCTTAAAATGCTGGCACTCAAAGTCGGCATTGCATATGTGGTAGACCAAGCAAACGTTATGTACGCAAACCTGGATCACGGCGGGCTTCTTGCTCTCTTCGTCCTTTAGATCCTTCTCTTGTCCCACGACTGTGGTGTACTCAACATCTAGCCCAGCGACCCACTCATCATGTGAGTTTTCGAACATGCGTCTGAAGCGAGAAAGGTATCCTTTCACCGTCGCAGAAGTACGGGTGTAGATGACGTCGAACTCATCGCCGGTGATGGTTCTAACCTTGTACTCACCGCCAATCGGGGAGATTTGGGACGCCATGGATTTGGGAGGAGGGTTAGGATTAGTGGAACTGCCGTAATGTGAATGGACGGGACGACTAGGAGCGAACCGCCGTAGTATTAAAGGACGTGCAGGAAAGAGTAGGAGCGAACTGCCAGCGTGCGAACGACAGGGTAGTGGCTTTCCATTCTCCCTTGATACGGGCTTCCGAGAGTCCTTGGATCTGAGATCGAACGGTTGCATGGCGTGATTCTAGACCTATGGGTGAATATCCTATCCTGGAGGGTTATTCTTAAAATTTTCAGCAACTTAGCATGCGACCGTTTGATCTTAGATCCAAGGGCTGCCAGCAGCCTGTATCATGGTTGCGCCTACCACGACCGTCGCGTCGCTCGCGTGGTCGCGCCCTTGGAGATTTAACACGGTGCGTTACGCTATCTGATGTTGGCATGTTCTACATAGTCATCACTTAGTCACTCATACTATGACAAGGTTGGCTATAAGGTTGGCTATAAGTGTATTTTTTTACTCCTCTCTATCTCTTTCTTCGTACTCCCTCCATCCCATAATATAAGAACGTTTTTGACACTAGCTAGTGTAGTGTCAAAAATGTTCTTATATAATGGGACACAGGGAGTACTAGTATTTATTGCATTTGCCAAGGAGTGACCTCTTCCAATGAAATGGTGTTGCTAAGTTTTCTTCATTTAATTAGCTATAGACTCAAAATTGTCTTTTCACCTAGGTACACGCGCTTAGCATCATTTCTTCCTTGTGTCACCAAACTAGTCTCTCTCTTCTTGATTAACTTGCCACATCAGACTTTATGCCTATGTGGCAAGCTTAAGCACCTGTAGGAGCAAGTAAGTACAATAGTGCGCTTTGCCGCTTTACATGGCATTTTTGCATATGTGGAGGAAAGAGAGGCAAGGAAAAACTGGAGAAGTGGGCTCTCATGCAAGAGCCAGCCTCTACTACTACATGGTGGAGCATTGGGAGAGGCACCTGTATGGAGGTGGTCAGGAATCGGAGACTCACGCCGGTCATAGCGCCGCAGTTAAAATGATAATGGCAAGTCAAATCACGGGGCCCCACCTGTCCAGCAGTAACTCACTGTCAAATCACACAGCCCTACGTTTGCAGCAACCTACTCCCTCATCTTCTCGCATCTCTATCGAACCGACTAGGCGGAACTGTCCCGCCGCCTACCGGGCAGGAAAAGCCCCGCCCTCGACTTTTAAATAGTATACAATATACTAATTTTGTATCCATGGATTGCGCATGCTCCATGGAGCAAAGCGTCTAGAAAACGGCGGTACACATGTACGGAGTATACAACACGCACGCCGCGTTCGCGTCGCACCCCAGACGGTTGGTCGGTCTGGCACGCTGCTCTCCGAATGGAACGCGCGTCACATTGCGTTCGCACACACATGTGGGATGACAATTGAGAACCAACCATAGGCACACTCCCCGGCCCCGCAAGTCGGGTGACTTAATAGAAGAGGGAGACGAGCGATAGTACTAGAGAAGTGTTGTACTACGTTGGTGCCTGGACGATCCCTACAAGACACGGAAGATCAGTTCGTCCATGCATGTGACCAGACTCTAGCAGACACGCCTGGATTGGCTATCATCTACATATCATGCAGGCTGTGTTGTACATGGCTGTAGTTGTGGTGAGAAATCTAAAAAAAGGTTTCTTGTCATCTCGCAAAATTATGTGTCATGTGCTTCGGATCACTGCGAGGGTTAAACAGCGACAACTGCGTTGGGCTAGTCATTGGGGGCACATGCACGAACAGTGACTACTCGGCTGCCATCTAGGTCAAGCCGGCTATGTTAATTAGACATCTATCGACGGACCCGTTTTCTACGAGTTTATCTTTAATTTGAGCTTTGTTCCTCATCTAGTTTGTCCGTCGGGATTCATGTTGTCTCCTTTGGGCAGTGAGGTTATGATTTCTTGTCATGTGGCATTTTTTCGTGTTATATGTTATAATCCGGCTCTTCACATTAAAATGATGACAACTGCGCCTCCGGGCCACGTGCATGAAGACTTCTCGATAGTCATTGACGAGGTCAAGCCGGCTCCGGTAGACAAAAGAAAACTATAAGTACTACTCCACTATATAGGCAGGAGCCTCCGCGCTTGCTTGCTAGTTTTGCTCTCTTCACACCATCTCGGCCTCTCCAGATCTAAACACGACAGCGGTGGCCACACACTCTCTTCTCTCCGCTCACCGCTGGTCACAGATCCAGCCGGATCCTCTCCACCGGGGAAGGTGAGAAGGTGCAATGTTCACGCGGTCGTCCTCGGCGACGGCTCTTACCCACTGCTGGGCGCGTCCCGATCAGCCTGCCTTGCCGTTCTCTCCCAAGCACCGCTAGCGAGGGAGGGCCTCCGACCTCTTCTTCCTCGCTGCCGTAGTGTGGGCAGATCCGGCCTCCCGCCGCCCACCTAGTGACATCCCGGCGACCATCAGGTATAACTTCCTTCGAAACTGGCCTTACTCTACTTCCCGAGCTCCTAACATCGCTGCATTTGTAACTTTTACTATTTCTCAGGCCCCCTCATAGGTAGGATCGATCGGCTGTTCGAAAACCACCTATTTTTTTATGTTTAAGAGGTAAAACTAGTTCATGCACTCGATCTAGTACTACTTGGTTCAAACAAGGAAGAAAGGGGGTGGGGGGTGGGGGAGGATTTGTTACCTGAATCTAGGACTTGGTCGAAAGAGGAAATAATGGGGGCAAAAAGTAGCAGAGACTGGCTATCCAACTGGTCTCTAGGTCTAATAGGGAAATAAAGGGAAACGCGGTACAAACTCAATATAAACCCAATCTATTGGTTGAAAAAGGAAAGAAAGTGGGGACTGGGGGACAAGTCAACAGAGTAAGTCCAGCACTAGATTTGCTAGCCTCACACAGTATAAGGTGGCTATACCGAACAAAAATGGGACCAACCCAAATATCCTATTCTGATGTTTGTTGCCCCGAGCCACTCTTATGTAATGCCACTGGTAAAATGTAGCAGTCGCACTATTAAAAGTAAGGACACATTAAACCAATGTTGTTTTCAATGTAATGCCTCCAGTAATATGAATCAATGACACTTCTTTACATGTCCTGCTAAAATTTCCTATTAAGATAAGTTGGTTCTTTTTGTTAGAAATGCAACTGTCCTGGTCCACCTACTCTCCCGTGCCCAAAGTAATGTCGTATTTAACGGTTGTCATAGTTAATCCTGATGCCCACACTAATATCTAGCAATGCCACTGCTTTAGAAATTGCTACTGTCCTTGTAGGATTGCCATTCAGATAAGGAACATGCTTCTTTTCATTTGATGCATGTTTCATCACTTGTTACTTGTTAGTCACCCTCCTTCCCACCTTTTTTGTGCAAACAGAGATATACATTTCATGCTTGATCTTAGTTGAACTGCACAAATGATATCCAAGTTATAGTTCAGCATTCCAGGAGCTTCACAAGCAACCTTGATGTTGCTCAATTTTATTGCAACTAATGAAGAAGAAGCTCTGTGGGTTTCATTTTCTGATGGAAATGGAACCGGGGCTGGAGCCCTTTTCTAAAAAAAATTGAAGAAGAAGCTGCTAACTCATGGGACATTGCTTCATTTTAGGTGAACTGCACCAAAAGGTCCCATGAATTGAATCATCCATGTTGGTGACTGAAAGAGCCAGCTTCAGCATCCCAGTCTAAGCACCCCCGGCCTCCATGCTTGTGACACATGGTACACCTTGTTTTCCACCTGCTCGACCCTAGTGTCACTGATAAAATGAAGTAATAATACAGTTAAAATAGAGAGAGTGTCATCTCTATCATTTCATTTCCAATGTAGATAAAGAAAGTGCTTCTCTTTGTTAAAGTATGTTTCATCAACTAGTCCCATTGTTAATGTTTAGGCGTTTCTGCAAACTGGGGTGCTTAATTTTAGTTGATATGTACAAAAATAGAGATTTGAATGTCTCAAGGCGCCTCCTTGTACTACTGCTGTACACTGATGTTCATCACTGGTAGAAGGTGTATCTAGGAGACTTGGGACGATGTCTAGTATGAGGCGTACCGTATGAGGCGTCGCAGGTCCCATCTCGCCCTCACAGCATGGCATACTATGATACTATCGCAATATTTTCTTCTATTTATTTTGTGTGTTTCATCAACTAGTGCCACTATAATGTAATCACGCTTTTTCATTATCTGTGCAAAAAGGGTTATTCAGCTGCATTTTGGTGGAACTGCACAAATGTATGTATGGAACCGGCATATATGCAGAGTGCGAGGTGTGCCAAGTAAAAATTACCGACACCAACCATGCTGCATGCACGCATTGGCATCCACCACAACCAGTGGGATGTGTGGCGCTCTATGTGGATGGATCTTTCTCGGCAGCAAATCCTCTAACCAAATACTAGTAGCTTATATTGGCAGTTTTCTAGGGAGTACTCTTTTCTGAAAGAAGCACCAATCTATTTTTCTTTATTTGTACACTATGTCACAACTTTGACCCAAAGGTCCAGAGCTATTTTAGGGTGATTGGCGTAGTACTCGGAGACTGATTGTAAGCATGATTTTCATTAGCTGTCACACTGATTGTAAGCATGAGCAGGTGGAAGATTAGGTTAGTGCGAAGCTTACCTTAAACCCTACCGCCGCCGTTGAAACGAGGCGAGTGTCGAGGGAACCGTGGAGAACGTCGGGGAAGCGACGTCGTGCCATCCGGCCTCCTCTTGCCGTGGGAGAACGAATACTCCCGTGGCTCCGGATGGCTCTGCACCCTCACGAACGACACACCATACTCGATCGATTCGTTATCCTCTGGGTGCTCGACCTTCGACCTGTACGCCCACCACCTCCGCCTGACTGTCGCCTCGGGCGAATCTGTCTGCTCCATCACCCATAGGAGACACTCAATGAACTCGGAGGACTGCGGCGTGACTGCCGCCGAGGAGTACATGTACATCGCCGCCCTCATCGCCTATCTCTCTCTCTTTCGCATATATTGCCACATGGCCCGCACCGTCCTTGAAATCTCCCACTCATTGTCAAACCAACTAAGGATCTCCTTCAACCTGGCTAACTTTGCCTGGTCGCTGCCGACGATCTGCCTGATTTGCTGCTGCATCCTCACCATAGATGTTGTTCTGAGTGGTCCGGTGCTAGCTTTGGAAGATGGGAGGAGGGACGATGGTCTTGCAAAATAGAAGAGGGAGAGGAGAGGAGGTGATTTTGGAATGGATATGATGGAGAGGAGAGGAGGTGGTTTTGCAATGGAGAGAAGATCAGAAGAGGGAGAGGCGAGACGGTGGTTTTCGAATGGAGAAGATGGAGAGGAGAGGAGGTGGTTTTGGAATGGAGATGATGGAGAGGAGAGGAGGTGGTTTTGCAATGGAGAAGATCAGAAGAGGGAGAGGCGAGACGGTGGTTTTGGAATGGAGATGATAGAGAGGAGAGGAGGTGGTTTTGCAATGGAGAAGATCAGAAGAGGGAGAGGCGAGACGGTGGTTTTGGAATGGAGATGATGGAGAGGAGAGGAGGTGGGTTTGCAATCGAGAAGAGGGAGAGGAGTGTGCGACAGTGATTTAGGATTAGGCGAGAGGGCCGGCGCGCTGTGACTGGACCAAAATCAAAATCAATTTACCCTTCAATTAAGAAAGCGACCCCACATTAACTAGTCTCCCTTTTATTCTGGGTCATAATTGACCATGATTTTTGCACATAAAATATATGTTATACGTTGCAAAAATAATATGATTTGAAAGTACATTCAGATATGAACCAAACGATACAATTTTCGGTGACATGCATTCACATTTTGCTTGTCACATACAGTACATGGTCAAACTTTGACCCAAAATATGCAAGACAACAAAAAAAATACTTCCAAGACCAGCGCCGCTCTTCTCCTTTTCCAATCTAAATCCACCACTGCTCCTCTCCTGTTCCAATCTAAATCCAGCGCCGCTCCTCTCCTCTTCCATTTCAAAACCACCGCCCCTCCTCTCCTGTTCCAGTCCAAAACCAGCGTCGCTCCTCTTCCGTTCTAATCCAAAACCAGCGCCGCTCCTCTGCTCTTCCATTCAACAACCACCGCCGACGAGTGAAGGTGCTGTCGAGAAGTAGATTGATGGAGGAGTACAACCGATATGTGAGGATCGCAGAAGGCAACCCTGTGAAGCTAGCTAGGATGTTGGAGATACAGTCTTAGTTTGACAACAAGGACCAACTAGCGGCGACGGCAACATCCATGGCCAAATATCCGCAACAGAGCGAAAAGGCGGCGATACTCCCGGAGGGAGTCGCGCCGGAGTACATAGAGCTACTCCTCTGGGCCATGGAGCAAACAGATTCACCGAATCCGATCATGAGGGAGCGGTGGTGGGAGTATCGATCCCAGATGGAGCATCCACTAGAGATTGAAGGATCAAGCATCTACAGGATGCCGTTTGTGAGGGTGTCCTGCCAGAGCGAGCCGGTGGAGTCTTCGTCGACCGAACCCAACTGCAAGAGGAGAAAAGCAGTTGGCCCGATGATGCTTCCCCGCCATCGTCTCCCTCGCCGTTCACATCATCTCATGGGGCGGCTGTCTGCCGCCGAGGAATAGGAGGGGACTGCCCCCCAGCCCAATAGTCGGGCAGGTTGTGAATTGTTAGGAGGAGCTTAGGGTTGTCAGTATTTGCAGGTTGTGAATTCTGTTTTGTGTTGTGTATTTTGAGAGTACTTTCAGATATGAATGTCTTTTGAATTTCACATTTGCAGTATTGAGCATATGAAGAATTTTATGAATTCTAGAGATCTATTTTAGCATTAAAAATGTAGTTTCATAGGAGTATAAAAGTGCAGACGAGAAGAAACTGCAAGTTTCAGTTTCAGATAAGAAACTGCAACTTTCAGAGGCAGAGCATTTATATTAACACGGCCTTTTCAAACAGGGTTAACATCATGTTGGAAGTTTTATTCGTGGTCGAAAATGGAACTACCAGCCAGTTAACATCATGCTGATCAACATTCATGCATAGCAAAGTCAAAATGCCCACACAATGTTGAGTGTGCGAAACACAGAGAAAACGAGGGACAGAGTTTTCGCAAGTGTTGGACGTGGTTTTGGGCTGCCCCGTCTAGGCTTTCATTTTTAACATGCGCAACCCACGACCTCAGATGGGAGGGCTTGTTTGTATTTTCTTAGGGCCGTCATGTATCGACCGACCTATGGATCTCCCATCCGAGGTTTTATTTTTGGCAGCCCAATTTATGTATTTTTTTTGAAGAAAACGCAGCGGTCTGTTCTATTTTTCTATATAAGAATAGGAACGCCAGGTACAACTTATGTTTCCCTTTTAACTATATTATATATATTTAAATTACTTTATATGTTATTATATATTATTTTTATTGTCATCATATATTTAACAGATACTTACATATGTAAGAAAACAATATCCCACATCTTATTAACTTATAAAAATAATTTCTTAACAAATAAAATCCTGGATTGTTTTGGCACGAAAATCCTAGTGATTGTGTACAAAAGCTTGGTAAGATTTAAGGACGAATGTAATAATATCACTTATTATTTAAATATATTTATAACAAAATGCTCAGCCCTTTTTTATTTTTTGATAACATTGCTGGCCCAACCCAACATTATAATTAGAATCAGCCTAGCAAAATCGTGTATCTAGATAAAGTGCAAATGGCATGTAATTTTTTAGGAAATAAAATAAATGGGCCGCATGAAAGCTACATTAATTGTTCACCCAGCCCAGCTAATGGTTGTAATTCAAAAAAGAAGAAGATCAAATTGACTGTAAATTCTACCGCGCAAAAAAAAGACTATAAATTCTGAAAAAATGGGTTGAATACGTGCCACATTTTTGGAGGCTGAAATGTGGGCCAATAGGTCGAAGCCAACGCAAGTCGTTGTAAATTTAGTCAACAAATGATTCTGACATGTTAGCCGTTGGATTTACATCCAACGGCCGACATCCATCTTCAATCTCTCGTCTTCTTCCTCCGGCGCCGCCGGGACCACCTCCCGCCTCCTGCTGCTAGCAGCTCTGCTTAGCACGCTTCGCTATGAAGCACTACTCCACCGTTGGCCAGGCCATCCCTCCAACCCTCCACACCTCCTGTTCTTCTCCATCGACTGCCGAAGCACACCGCACTAGAACCAGTTAACCCTCGTACACCTCTCCGTCTGCGACTCTACTCCCGCGTCTTCCCATCTCCGGCTCGTTGCTGTCCGGGGCCTCGCCGTCATCCGCCACCTTGGATACGCTCGGCGCGGCATGGTCAACGTGGTCAACGAACGACACCATCGGAAGTAGGCTGTGCGTGGAGAGGCTGTCAGCTGGGTCCATGGCCGCACACAAGGAAATGCCTCCTTATTACACGCAAAATAATGATTCCTCCACCTGACATATGGGACCCACCGGAAGGGCCTCTATATTTCGTGAAAAAAACATGCCCCCCGCTGACTTGTCGGACCCACCAGCTATCTTCGCATGCAAGGAAGTGCCTCCTTATTACGCACAAAAAAATGAATACTCCCCCTGCCAGCTGGAACCCAGCATACTGGGAGGCTGACTTGTGGGCCTACCAAGTTGACGGGGACGGAGGGCTTTCTCAACTTAGTCAATATGAACGATTCTAGCTCATGTTACCGTACGATGTTCATCCAACGGTTGTAGTGCTTCTTCAACCTCTGGTCTTCTTGCTCCAGCCGCCCAAACCAGCACCGGTCGTGCCGCGTGCTCCTGCCTCTCGTGGCCAGCTGTGATGCCGCGGAGGCCTCACCGCCCCTACTACTCCCACCGCTGGCCAGGCCATCCCTCTACTGACCCACACCCCCTGTTAATCTACGGCGACAGCAGCCTCACACCGCAGCCGAACCAGTGAACCCTCGTACTCCTCTTCGCATGGGCATCCACTGTTGCGTCTTCCCCGGCTCCGAGTCGTCCCCTTCCTAGGCCTCGCCGTCGTCCACCGCCGTGGTGCTCTCGGCGCGGTGTGGTCAATGTGGTCAAGGAACGACTTCCATCGGACATGGACTGTACATGGAGAGGCTGACAGCTGGGTCCACGGCCGCAGCAAGGAAGTGCCTCCTTATTACGCGGAAAATAATGATTCCTCCACCTGACAGCGGGGACCCACCAGACGGGCCACCGTATTTCGCGAAAAAAAGTTTCCCCCTGACTGCTGGGACCCACCAGGTACATCTTCGCACGCAAGGAAGTGCGTCTGGGCAAAAAAAACAATTCGCCCTCGTGACTGTTGGGACCCACCAACTACATCTTCGCACGCAAGGAAGTGCGTCCGGGCAAAAAAAAATGATTCACCCCCCTGACTGCTGGGACCCACCAGCTACATCTTCGCACGCAAAGGAAGTGTGTCTGGGCAAAAAAA